>NC_061113.1:256001518-256111834 GCF_002878395.1 Capsicum annuum
TAGAGCTGTTGGTTTGACATTGAATCCTCATCTGGTTCACAACAAGGCTCCTCCTGCAGTAAGTTCAAAAGATCCAAAGTATATTTATTAATGCCTCTATAATATTGCAAGTTGCAGGTTGGTTGTTTGCATATGGAGAATTTTCTAATGAAGCTGTTCATTTTGTTATACTTGTCTTGCACTTGTTTGATTGATAGAGGTGCCTTTTGCTTAGTTTATACATGGAATGAAGGAAGATTTTAGATTATAGGAGGACAATGTGGCCCTAAGAGCTGATGGAGAGACGATTGATTTAGTCAATCTTAAGGAAGACAGAGACCGTTGGATTGTTTTAGTCAATCTTAAGGAAGACAGATCGCTGGACCTTTTGCATTTATTGTGATGGTTGCAGGAGAAATCGTTGCTTATTCTATGCATGAATCTTGCTAAGGTGTTTTGAGTGTGTATGGTGGATGTTATAGGTCCCAATTCAAATGTTTTTTTGTAAGATCTTGTGAGGTGCTTTTTGATGGTAACTCATTGCAGTTGGGTCTGTTCCAGGTCCTTCAGAGATGTCAGACTTGCCTATAATTGTTAGGCCCCATTTCTCTGTGTTTTTGCTTTTAGTGCATTTCGATCTGATCCAAATCATACATATTTCTTACTTGTTCTGTGTCCTTCAAAATGTTTGATGAGATGATGAGAAACAGTTCTTCGATCCTAAGGGCATGAAACTTCCCAAACAAAGAGGAAGTTCATCTTCTCGTCTTATTTTTTTAGCACTGAGCTGTGACCTTCCAAGTTTCTTCAGAGATGTACCTAGTACAATTTACTTTTAGTATTTGAGATGGAAGCCAAGAGGTTGTTACCCGTGTACAGTGAAAGTACAGTTCAAAAACCTGCAAGTAATCCACTAATATCGGCAAACTAGGAAATTCACAACAAAGCAAGATTTTCTGTTGTTTTAAGTTATGAACCTATGATTTACTTGATTAAGAAAAATAATTATGAGCCTACGATGTGCAAGTTATATGGTAGATGTAGTAAACTTAAATCTATTTAGTAAGTCCTACTGAAAAAATAACTTTGGGCGACTGTGTTTCTATTGTATTGCGAAGTAAGAATGGTTGCATGCATTGCCTTGTATCAACTCCATGTTTATATATTGATCACTCTGTATTATTAGAAACTGAGCTTTTCTTTTATGCAGCTTATCAAGGTTGGAGATATTTTTGATCAATCAAAAGTGATCAGGATTGATAGGGGTTTGGGTCTTTTGCTGGAAATCCCTTCTTCTCCAGTTCCAACTCCAACATATGTTAATGTAAGAATATTCCTAGTTTGTGAAGTCTTTGGGCCTTATTATTTAGGGATAGTTACCAATATATATCTTTTGGCCATCTAGGTTACTAAACATGGTCAAGTATGCACTACATATACGCTCGGTTGTATGTGGTGTGGATATGTTGTGTATACTTATGTATATTTTATGTGTAGGTATGTATAGATGTGCATATTATATGTATAGTTAAGTAACTGTATATGTATGTATATTACTATATTAGTATAAAGTATGCACGACCTTTACAGATGTGTATATATTTTGTAAACTAGATGGCCGAAAGGTATTGGGTTGTAATTTTCTCTATTATTTATGTGTTGGAACTCAACTTTAAATTTCAGTATTAAATTAGCAAGTTTTGCAGGTATCTGATGTTGCTGATAAGGAAGTGATAAAGCTGGAGAAAAGTTTCAAGGAGGGGAAACTTGTTCGCGTTAGGGTTCTTGGGTTTAGGCATCTAGAAGGACTTGCTACAGGGGTTTTGAAGGTCACATTTATTGTTGGAAATTATTCTTTTGGTGCGAGTCAACTTTAGATGTTGAACTTGTGTTTGTCCAGGGGCAGGATGTGATAGAGTCGAGTTCGATATACTTGTATGTCGATACCTTAGTTGAAGAACTCTGTCAAGAAGTTACTATTTTGGTTCATGCACTTGGAGCTGGGGGGACAACACAAATTGCAAACATTACCTTCCTCTTGATTTCTGTCTTTGCTTCTATTTTCTGCTTGGTCTTGATAAGCTTTATGCATTGCTGTCTGAAAGCTCATTAAAAAACCTGTACTTTATTTACATGTCAATTTTTGGTAGAGCTGAAGAGCTCTGTGGCAAGATATGATGCGTTCCTTTGCTTTTCCTTTTCCTTAATTATAAAAGAGGGGAGAGGGAGAGGTTTGAGTAGGATATTTGGATGTTGCATCCTTTTTTTTCATGTTATTGAAATCTCAACATATGTCTCAGCATACATTCTCCTTAATTTTCTCGGCAATGCCAGCACTTTCCTTATCTTTTCTGTATTTATGAACAGACCAGTGCATTTGAAGGGTCAGTTTTCACTCATTCAGATGTTAAACCTGGGATGGTGGTTAAAGGTAAAGTCATTGCAGTAGACAGCTTCGGTGCCATAGTACAATTTTCTAGTGGTGTGAAAGCACTTTGTCCTCTTCGTCACATGTCAGAATTTGAGATCGTAAAACCCAGGAAAAAATTCCAGGTATTCCAGAATATTGTTCAGGTGTTTTTTTCATCTCTCTAGATTGACCTGTAGAGAGTTATTGAATCTTTTGCAGGTTGGAGCAGAATTAGTTTTTCGTATTCTTGGTTGCAAGTCAAAGAGAATCACTATTACACACAAGAAGACACTAGTATGGCTCTTTTAATTAACTTGACTTGTAGAGAGTACTTGAATGAACTTATTTTTTTCCTATTTAGCTGTTTTTTTTTTCTTTTATCATATTTAGTCTATTGATGAGTTTCTTAGCTCAAGCCTCTCTTATCTATATTGCATCTTTTTTCGGTTATTTTTTTTTTTCCTACTGATATGTTTGTGAGCTTGACCGTCTTAACTACATTATTTTAGTATTTTTACTGATATAGAGGGAAAACTGTTTAAATTTAGTTATCCTAAATGGAAACAAAGTTTTGGCATCACTACTTTCAGTTTTTTCCGACTTGTGTTGTGTCCTATCTGTCCTCTCTAACCTGGTATTCAGGTACTAGCCCTCTTAAAGATTGTCCGCAAGAGAATAAAATTTCAAGAAATTTCGTGTATTGATATCAATCAAATCAAGAAAATGTGTGGAAGTAAGGAGGTTGGGATCCTACAAGAAGGCCCTTGAGTGACCAGCCCTAGAGTTTGCGAGAAAATGCTTGAAGAGGGCGATGGGCGGTGAACTAAGCTTCTCGGTGTTAGGGGAACATATGCAATTGAGGATGACTTTTCAGAGATCATGCTTGATTGGATCTTTTCCTAAGTGGGTGGGTTCACCAAGGTTCTCAATGTTAGGGAAACATAAGCAGTGATACTCTTTTCCTGTTTTGGTTTGTGAATAAGAACACAACCAAAGTTCTCCTGACAGGAGGAAGATGGTTGGGCGGGAACTTTCTGTGAAACTTGGGACGAAAAGGTGGGTTGTTGACTCTAATTTCTTTGGCGAAACAACGATGATTAATCTAGTGGGTCTACCGATACATCTGTGCTGCCTTGACCTCTTCAATAAGATTGGGGATTGATGTGGGGGATTTATTGATGTATCAAGTAGCTGGCACAACCTGACTAGAGCTAGAATTTTAGTTGGGGGGAGCTTCCAGTCAAGACTAAGGTGGTTGTAGATGGAGAAGAGACTTGGGTATACCTCGAGTTCAGGCTATAGCTATTGGGTGTGGATGAAAGGGAGGATCAAAGAAGTTTAAAGGGGGAGGCAAGAGGGGAGACATGTTGCAAAAGAGAAGTGGGGGTGTTTACAACTTATCGAGATCCATGGGAATCACCCGTAATGGCTAATGCAAAAAGATTCGACAATAATTTTGAGTGGGGAGGGAGGGTGGTTAAAGTTAGTAGAGGGAAAAAGGACAAATATGCCCATGGGATAAAAAACTCGATGGAGGAGAAATCATAGTTGGTTATCACAACACCATAGTTATCTCCAAAAAAATTATTATGGGTCAGACTGTCGGTTTGTAGGAAAACCAAATCACAACTCTTCGAACCAATTGGTTTGAACCGACGTGTCTTGGAAATAAAATATCAGAAACACCATGGACGGGAAACACCATGGACAGGAAGAATGATACTCTTTACAAATCGAAAACACTAAATCAATTGTTAATGGAAGAATCGAAGGTCAACGAAACTCGATTCAGAGCACTTAAAACACTCATAACATGAATGTCATGATTTATTAAGGAGAAAGGTTGGGCAAAAAAATAGTGGGGATGGGGGAATGAAGAAAGTGTCGGGATTAGGTCCAAAATTAGTGAGTTCTGATGGTATGAGGCATTGTTCCATGAGGTTTCATACGTAATTACAGTGACAAGGGAGTTGGACTAACCAGAAGGACTTGATGCCTACAAAGCTGTCAGACAACACAAGAATGGGTATATCAAGGGATAAAGTTGATTTGGTGTCTCCGCCCGTGCCGGAAAAGAACATTGTTATTGTTGGAATATTGCAAATGGTGCCTTTTACTAAAGATTTTTGCAAGAATGGAATGGTTAAGATCCAAGGAACTTCCTAGAGGCCTAAAAATAGTTTTTTAACGGGAAAGGTGGTGATTTTTTACAATTCAACTTTTTTTTTTGAAAAGGTTTAGCAAGTGGCAACAGTAGTACAAATGTTCATGGTCTAATGTGGTGCCATTAGCTAGCCTTGAGTATAGTGAATCTTTACGAGGTGGGTGGGAGAGAAATTTCTAAGATTCGGGGAATTCTTGGGAGCGTAGTCTGAAGGGAAAGAGGCAAAGGTAGTAGACCTTTTGAGAGACATTGAACATGAGATAAATGAGGAGATTAGGAAGGGTGGGAAAGGAATTTGGGAAAGGATAAGGGGGAGGGAAGTTAGTGGTGTACGAAAGGAGAAATAACGAAGCGAGTAAGGGTAGATTAGGGGTTGACGGGAGAGGAAATAGTAGTGATTTGATGGATTTTGAAATTGTTAGTTGGAATTTGATGGATGAATGACGCGACAAAAGGCCAATCATCAAAGTAGGATTTAGAGAATAGGGAGCGCTTGCAATACCTATTCAAGAGACAAAAATGGAGACTGCGTCACATGGTATTATTAGAAGGGTGGGGGTGGGTAAAGTATGTGTGTGAGACTATATTCTGGCCGAGGGAGGGAGGTGCATAAGGAATTCTTGTTCTTTGGAATGTGAGAAAGGTGGAGTGTGTGGAAGCTAAGTTGCTCGGACTCGGGTGTCCGATACGGGTACGGATCTAGAGGTCGGATCCTTCACGGTCTCAATTTAAAGATTCGGGGATATGGATCTATGGATGGATACGGGTGCGGGGATTCGGCAAAAAATAATTTAAATATCTAAAAATAGAGTTATAAAACATAAATTTTGAGATATTATGTGGAAAACTTAAGGAGAAAATATTTTTCAAGAAGAAGATCCTGAAAGGAGATAAAAAAAAAAAAGCAATAGCATAAAAATTTCTATATACAAGGTATTCCATTTTCTTCAATTTCACCTTAGCTTTTATTTTGATTATAGAATTTCTTAAATCTGTCCGGACTTTCCTGGTCGATTTTGGTTAAAGTACCCAAAATCGGTTGACCACATCGGGTTCGGATCTCACGCCCACGCCCACACCCACACCCACACCCATGTCGTGTTGACACGGGTGCGGCACCGAAAGTGGAGATTCCGAGTAACTTAGTGTGGAGGTTTATAAAGGAGTATTTTTTAGGAGTGTCGCTTTAAAAATGTATCGGAATGAAGTGGGGATACAAGGGTATTTATGGACATGCGGGGGAGAGTTCTATGGAGTTTTTGGGGAGGAATTTGGTGCTAGCATAAAAAGATGGGATATGTCGTGGGTGCTAGGGGAAAGTTTAATACCATATGATTTTTGGAGGAGAGGTTTTGGGGGTATGGTGGTTTCCAGGTTCAAGGAGGAGTTTTTAGAGTGTATAAATATCCTTTGTCTTATTGATTTGCATTTATAGGTCTCTTTCATTTGGTCCAGATTGAGGACTCATCATCTAGATCGAGATTGGACAGATTTATTGGGTTTACTTCTTGGGAGGAGTTGACACCCAATGCAATTTAGGTGTCTCTTTTGCGATTATTATCACACCATCCGCGTATCTTATTGGATGGTAGTCAAAGTAGGCAAATGAGATCTCTTTTTAGATTTGAGCATATGTGGCTATGTGTTTTGGATCTCAAGATTAGAGTGGCGAGATAGTGGAGTAGTCATGTAGTGGATGAAAGGTCTTCCTTTAGGCTAACAATGAAGTCAAAAGTGCTAAAGATAATATAAGAGTGTAGAATAAAGAGGTATTTGGGAGGGTAGATATGATCATATAAAGATGAGGGAGCTTATGAAAGAAGTAGAAGAGATGGAAAAGGTTGAAGCCGGAGGGGAGTTAGAGTAGAGAGAAGGTAAGGAAAGACTGAAAAGGGAGATAACCAATGCCATGACCAGAACCAGGGCCTAGCCGTGACGGGTATCTCAAGTCCACTGATGATCGGAGACCACATCCTTCGCCTAGTCAACCAGAACACGATATAATATAACTACAGAATTCCCAATGCAAAACAGTATACGTAAATATGACTCAAAAGAAGTCTAAGAATTCAACAACCAATCCCATGTTCACAGTAATGTCTAACAAAGCCTCTAACAAAACCGAAGATAGTCTGGTCGGGATATGCTTCCAACCATAGCCAAAAACAACTCTAAAAGAAAGAGTCAAAACATAAGGAAATCCAAAGCAAGAAATGGGGTCTTCCGAAGGATGGAAGCTCACCACTTTAGTCTGACTCACGAGCTGTCCCCTGATCACCTAGTCGCTGCGCAGGAGAAGTAGAAGTATGGCTAGTTCCTACATCGCGTGGGGATATAGCGTCTGAAGACGGTTAGCGGTTGGAGCACTAGCATGTAACTCATAGATAAAGGATAAAATAATGCCATGATCCATTATGCAGAAACCATTAAATCAATTGCACAACGTCATATGCTCAGACATATTTATATCACATGTCGGGAAAGGGAATAGGGCTTATCATGAACTTTAAAACCTTAACCTGGATTGTGTAACTTGACCGTCCTAAAATCGCACCCATGGGCTATATGGGTTCAACTTCCCTTGCTGAAAGGGCCCCAATGTGTGTTAGCTGCTCGAATCAGAGAAAGAAATCGAGGGAAAGCCAAAGCCATCGAGGCAACTAGCCGCTCCAAAATTTATATATCAAGTGTGACCCATGCACACGGTCATCAAGATCATACCTCACGTTGTCAAACTTAAGTTTCCAGTATGAGTCTTTCGGACTCGCACCTTTACGACCAGCTAACACAATCCCTATTAAGCCCAAGTTAAAACATTTATCACACATAACCCATCCATCAATTCCAGGAGTCAATTATTAAGGCATTATTAAGTGGTACGTCGTACCGACTAGTTTGTAAGCAATGTCGTTAGCTAACCCTTTGGGGATTCCTTTATACCCCGCAGACTCCATTATTAAAATCACTTGGGGGATTCCTTCGTACCCCACGAGGTTTTCAAGATCGATATTATTATTATTATCTAATTAGCCATTTATGCCATGCATTAGTTTCAAAGAGAATAAGCATACTAAATGATAATTTGCATTCAAAAATCAATTATGCAAGTGGGTTTAGGTTATTATCAATTTCCATAGCAAAACCAATTATTTGGGAATCCATTGTACCCCTATTCCATTCATCATTCCCATGCACCCCAATGAGTGTATAAATCAACAATGTAAAGCATAGTAGTTCAATAGTAATGATGAAAAAACATTCAAACAATTTATATTTAAAACCCTCAACCCATAGTTCAAAACCAACATCAAAAACCATGAATAATAAACTAATTTTCATGCCATAAAGAAAATGCAAGTGTAGGGAAAGAGGTACATGCCTTTAAGACACATGAGAATTTGAAAGAAATTCAGAGCTTGAAACCCAAAAGATGAACGTACGATGAAATCCTTAGGCTCTCTTGGGGTTTTGAGTTTGAGAGTGGAATTGGAGATTTTTAATCTTTTAAAACGGAAAGAAATAGGCTATATTATGCTTAAGGGTTTTACATAGGTGAAAAGACCCCAATATCCTTCATCCCAAGTAAACTAAGGGCCCATTTGGCCATGGAAATTTTTCCCTTTTTTCCGAAAATTTTTTTCGGAGTTGGAAATTGTGGTGTTTGGCCATGAAAATTCGAAAAATAATTTCGGAAATTTTTTTTGAAAAGGGAAAACAAGTTTTTGTTGTTTTCATAATTTTCCAACTCCAATTCCAACTTTTTTTATTATTACATATAACCCCAATCTTTTAAATTTTTACATAAAACTCTCCTTATAACATTACTTTTTCAATATTAAGTATATAGCAGTTTTAAAGAATAAGATAATTATAATTTCAAACTTAATGCTATCCTAATTAATATATCTCTTTTTCTCTCTCATTATTATTTTTATCCTTATTTAATTTTCTCCCTTATTTAAGACATTATTTTACTGCTAATTTATATTTATACCCATAAATATATAAAGTATTATATTTATAATAGAAATATACAAAGTATGTTATATATGAAGTTTATACCTTGTATATACAATATACACACATATATAAATATACAAAGTATTAAGAAACATACTAAGCATATTTATAATATAAATATACAAAGTATGTTATATATGAAGTTTATACCTTGTATATACCATATACACATATATATAAAAATACAAAGTATAAAGAAACATACTAAGCATATTTATATGTTTATGGTATATGATATAATATACCATAAATATGCAAAGTATGTTTTACATAGAAATAATTTATTCACACAGAGTAAAATCTTTAATGTATAAGAAAATTAAAGAAATAAATTAGCGGCACCCTAAAATTTAATAACAACTCATCATTTTCCTATTTTTTAAGAACGAAAAATGAAGGAAATAAATTAAATAAATTTTTAAAAAAATAAATTTGTTTGAAAGATAATATTTGTTACCTAAAAAACATGAAACAGTGATATGTTAATATAACATCCATATTTAAAATTTTCAAATATGAGAAAACGGCTATTAATGTAAATATTATATATGCCATAATTGAAATTCATTAAATATGGCCATGTATATGTAATTATTTTTATAATAGTGGCTAATTGTGTTCTTTTTCCATTAGTAGGTAAAATTTAGTTGGGTGATTTTGATAGTTTGTAAAAATTAGGGCATAAAATCATATTTAAAAAAGTTTTTTCAAAAGTCAATTTTTTTTTTTTTTGCAATAAAGACATGGCCAAACACAACTCCAATTTCAACTCAACTTCAACTCCAACTCCGGAAAATTTTAGTTTTCATGGCCAAACGGCTACTAAACAAAAATTGCATGGATTTTACATAGCGGTGTGGCACGGTCCTTATCGCGGAGGCTAACCTCCGTGCCTCGTTGCTAAACGCGGAGATTATCCTCCATGATAGGCTGGCTATAGCAGAGTGTAGCCTCCGTGACACGGTGATATCGCGGAGGCTCCCTGCCTCCGTGGTCTAAAATCAGCCGAACCCCATCCCGAAAATTCCGCAACTCTCCGGAGACGCTCCATTCACATGCCTAAACACAGTTTAAGTCAAAAATCGACATTTCGAACACGGGAGAGCCAAAAATAAAATGCTTTGTAACACGGGAGGGTGTTACAACCAATTTGGCTTTGTAGGCAAAAAGCAAGGGTGTTATGGTTGAAGGAAGGGACTCTAATACTAAATTCTTTCCAGGGTAGTAGTTGTAAATAGGTGGAACTTTATTGAATTAGTGGTGTCAATGCGGTGAGTCATGGGGAAGGAGGAAGTAGAGGGGACATTTGTAGATTTCTATGATTTTTTTAAAGAGGAAGTGGAGTGGAGGCCTTTTGCAGGGGTTTAGAGTTTAGTCAAATTAGCGGGAGGAGGTGTCTGGTTAGAGAGGGCAATCGAGGAGGAAGTGAAAAGAGTGGTGGAGTGTTGGGCAGGTGACGAGCTTCGGGCAGCACAGGTGACGAGTTTCGGGACTAGATGGTGGTTTCTCTTTGGATTTTTTCAACATTGCTGGAATGCAATCAAAATTCATGTGATGGATACTATTGTTTAGTTCCAAGATAGAGGTGAATAAATAGTTTGAACGACTCGTTCTTTGTCATTATCCCTAAACCAGGAGGGAGCTATGAGAATGAAGGATTGTAGACCTACTAGTTTAGTGGGTAGGTGCTGCATGAGACTGTTTTGACATCATAGAATGGTTTTGTGGAGGGCACACAAATTTTGGATGCAGCTTTGGTGGCAAACAGGTGGTGGATTCAAGGAGAAAGCATGGAGTGTTATTTGTGTTGTGCAAACTTAATCTTGAAAAGGCATACAATCACGTGAACTTGAAATTCCTAGATTCTATTATGCTTCAAATAGAATATGGAAGAAGTGGAGGAAATGGATTTATTTTTGCATATCTTTTGTGAGATTTCTATGGTGGTGAATGGTAAGCCAGGCTTTTTTTTGTGGGAGCTCGAGAGGTCTGAGACAAGAGGATTCTCTATTACTGTTGTTGTTCATTTGAGTTGTAGAAGCTTTGAGTAATTGAGGATTCTCTATTACTGTTGTTGTTCATTTGAGTTGTAGAAGCTTTGAGTAATTCTCCTCTCGCTAATGAGGATTAGAAGAAAATTGAAACATATATGTTGGATGAGAAAATTATTGGTTTTCCAATTACCATATTATGTTTATTCTAATAAAGCAATCAACATTTGTTCTAATTTTGTCTTGTGTGCTGCCATGATGTTTTAGTTAATATTTTTTTATTTCCATCTACAATTTATGCATTGCAGCTTGTCTCTGGATTCTCTAAGATGGCTCCATTATGCATCTTCATTTTATTTTTGCTCAAATTGCAATTAGATTAAAGTTAACATTAACAGAAATACAATGAACATTGACAGAAATACAATGAAATTTGAACGAAAATTAAAACTGCTGGAGAATGTACAGTTTCATGATATTTTTGTTTGTGCATTAATATGGATAAGCTTGTTGTAAGGTGACCGTTGTTTTAATTGTTTCTTATACCAAGAAATTAACAAGTACTGACATGGGACGTTAGTATTCTTATTCTGTACATTTTGACAACTATCGTGTTTTACAATCTCATTGTTAAAAAGGACTTTTTATATGGTTTTAGCTTTTCAAAAGACGGTGTTGTTGAATGTTGGTATCGGGTAAGATATGGTGAGGTGGGTCAGTGGTGCATCCTATGCCATTTTTAGGCTGTACTCAGTGTTGGCTTGTAAAATTTTCATTATGTTTTTCAGTTAAAACAAAAAAAAAGCATTAGGTTGTGTTGGAACCTTCTGTGAAGCCCCTCTTGAGTCCGCACTTATCCTGTGTAAACCCATACCATTTGTCTCCTGTACTGCAAAATCCAGTTAACTATTTATCCATTCTTATCCGCTCTATTATTGCACCTTTTAAGAAAGTTACTCGTAATTATTTGCCATTCTCTCGTTCCTTCTGCTATTCGTTGTCATTCTCTCATCATTTGGACGTCTCTCAAATTTTCCCTGGCGTCTTTTGTAGGTTAAATCGAAACTTGAAATTGTTGGTTCTTATGCTGATGCTACTGAAGGACTAACAACACACGGGTGGATAACGAAGATTGAAAACCACGGTTGCTTTGTCCGCTTTTACAATGGAGTACAAGGGTTTGCCCCTAGGTTAGTCCCTTAGAATTCACCCGTCAAACTATATCCCAGTACCTAACACTATATCTATATTTGGTTATATCATGTGTGGTAATACAGTGATTTTAAGCTTTTCTTTTCGCTTTGAATCTGATCATGTTTCTGTAAATGATAGTACTTTAACTCTATTATGTTCTTTCGTCTGTTAATCATGATTACATTTCTGAGAGGCTCAAGTATTTATCACCTATATGTTCCAGACAACTTTGTTCTCTTCTGAGTTATGAGTTTGTTTTACCAATCTATGGATGTGGACCTATATAATGGAGAGTTGAACATTTTGGTGTAGACTAGCTATGAGAGGATCTTTTTCAGAATGGAACTCTGTTATTATCTGTATGAGATTACTGGGTTGCTTTTATCCCGAGAAAACTGTTAAGAGTATCAGGACGAGTGTACGATAGAAGTTGCCTGAAATGTTGCAAATTGCCTTTGTGTCAGGGCTGCTTGCATGTTTGATAATTTCTTTCAAATACGTGCCCTAAGATATGTTTATGTTATTGGGGATGTCAACTTTCTAATTGATAGGGAACTTTAATTAATTTTTTCTTCTTTGGAACTGAAGAAAGACTAAATATAAACAATATGAATTGGATGATCAATTTTTTTAATTATAAGGGGAAAAGGCTAAATGTGATTTGAGATTTGTCGGTATATTTCACTCTATGTATTATATTTCACTCTATGTATTATATTAACGCAAAAATATCAAGGTTATGATACTTTCTCTACCTTACTTATATGCCAATTGATGTTTGTGTGATATTTGTGACATCTTATTGGCACTGACGCGTCCATTTGTGTATCTAGATCTGAACTTGGACTTGATCCCGGGTGTGAAATAAGTTCCATGTATCACGTTGAACAAGTAGTCAAATGTAGAGTTACAAGTTCTAATCCGGCTTCACGCCGTATTAACCTCAGTTTCACAACGACTCCCTCAAGGTTTGTTTCTTTTTTGTCTAGGATGTTATAGCGGTTGCTTTAACTATGATGTTCCTATTGTTATGGGTTCCATATGTAAATTTTGTGTCTCATGAATAAATAGATATCTTGAAATTATTATCTTTGGCATCTCTTTTGCTTTCTTTTTGGTGGTTCAGTAGAGTTGGTGTCTGTTGAATCATTGAAATCCTTCGACTTGAATATTTACTGTGACTTTCAAGCTTTTCTTCAATAAGAATCGCTTTATTATTGCCATGTTGGTCTATAAAATGTATCCTTGCCCTTCACCGCTGTGTGATGCGAGACAAAATACGGAAAGGCAAAATACACAAAAACAAAGGAAAACGCTAGAGGCAAAACAAGGAAAGTAAAGGATAAACGATAGAATACCACAACAGCATACCCAGTATATTCCCATCAAGTAGGGTTTGGGGAGGGTAAGTGTACGCAGTCCATACCACTACCTTAGATGTGAGATAGAGAGGCTGATGTCGATAGACCCCCGGCTCAAAATAAAACAATCTAGGCAAGGAATATTAAAAGAACAAGATACAATAGAAATTAACATATCCAATAATACCATAAACAAGATACTCCAAGTAGCATAACAAAAGATACAACATCCTAAACTCAGTCTAACCTTCTACCCTAATCCGCTCCTCCGCAACTTCCTATCCAGGGTTATGTCCTTGGTAAGCTGGAGCTGCTCTATGTCATGTCTAATCACCTCCCTCCAACATTTCTTCAGTTTACCTCTACCTCGCTTGAAACCATCCCTAGCCAACCTCTCACACCGCTGCACTGGGCATCCGTGCTCCTCCTCATCACATGACCGGATCATTTCAACCTCGCTTCCCTCATCTTGGCTTCCACCGAAGCCACTCCCAATATCTCGAATAACCTTATTTCTAATCCTATCTTTCCTAGTACACCCACACATCCACTGAAACATTCTTATCTCCGCCACCTTTATCTTTTGAAGGTGGTTCTTCTTAGCAGGCCAACACTCTGCCCTATACAACAAAGTTGGTCTATCCACTACGCTGTAGAACTTGCCTTTTAAGTTTGGGAAGTACTTTTTCTCTTACAAGATTTCGGAGGGGAGCCTCCATTTCATCTACCCTACCCCATTCCGATGAGTAACATCTTCATCAATCTCTCCATAAACCCCAGATACTTGAAATTATCTCTCTTACTGGTAGGATAAGTGTAAAGCTTAACAACCACATCGGATTCATGAGACACCTTGCTGAACTTACACTCCAAATATTCCGTCTAGGACCTACTCAACCTAAGCCCTTTAGACTCAACGTTTGCCTCCAAACCTCTAATTTAGCGTTAACTCCACTACGTGCCACAAAGATAGAAAAATCAATGAAACTAATGGGCATCTTAAACCCCAAAATCCCAACGATAAATCCTACAAGCACCAATTCTCTTACGAAGACCCCGAGTGAAATTAATTACTCGCAACCAACGTTTCTTAACAAATCAATAAGCTCCCAACAAGCTTAAAAACACTCGCAAGTGTATCTCTCATCGTCATTCATCAACTATTGTAAAAATGAAGGAAGACCTAACTATTTATAGCCATGGGCTATTTATTACAAGTGGCCCAAAAGTAATCCTAAATGCCAGATGGCCATATGCTGACACATATGCTCTTCCTTTGCTTCGTTGGACCTTGTAGACTCCACGTTATCTTCCAAACATGACGTTGCTCAATATTCCCTTTGATGATATCATCAAAGATAGCCCCTTCACGCTCCAAGCTATCATCCACACATGATATTGTTCTAGTTGGAGCTCTAAAAGGGTACTCCAAACACGTCTTGGCATCCTTGAGGTGGCCATGGCTTGGACTCCCTTGTGTTGGCCTCGAATTATATGCTCAAAAGTGTTGACGCCAATTTGACTCGTATCATCCTCTTCTTCTTGAAAAGGATTCGACGTTGAATCCAAATCTTTCATCGACTTGCCATCACACTTTTCAAGTTTGGAATCCTTTGGTAAGAACTCGGTGTGGCCTTCAAGCATATGTTCACGAGGCACTCTCCTTGCATTCTCCTTTGGAAGTATTGGTTCATGATTCCACACAAGAGAAGGAGTGATGCTAGGTAAAATGCTAGTATCACGGTTAATGGGCCTAATGTGGGAAGAATCGTTGCGTAATTGGATTTGGAATGGTTGAAAATGTTTTGTGGAGCTTGGTTTGCAGTTGTTTGGGTTGAGGGAACATGTTCTTGAGTTATTGGAGAATAATTTTGGTGGATGATCTCCGGGGTAGTGATAGTGGAAGTGTTTTGTTCGCTTGAGGTGTTTTGGGGAGTAAGACACCTAAAATTTACCATCTTCCCTTCAATCCCTAATCAATCCATTCACATCTTGTCGCAACCCCATGATGGCTTCCACTAAGGTATCAAAGGTTGCTCCACCCATGGTTCTTAGAATATGGGAGAAAGGGGATGAAGCAAATATGGACGACTCAATTAAAAGTAAAAGGACTTGAGACAAGAAATTAACTAAGAAACAAACGATAAAAGCACACAAAGAAGAGAGCAAAAAAGAAAAACGGACTCAAGAACTAATCACGACTAAGTAGAGGGATTACTAGTTGTTAATTAAGTAAAAAGATGATGAAGAATCAAAGAAAAGAAACTAAGAATCTAAAAATGAGCTTACGTGACTCTTTCCAACTTGACCAATTTGTTGGTGATCCGTTAACCTTGTGGAGATAACTCAAGGAACCCGTCACAATATTTCCAGAAAAGTGGTGCAATCTGCCTCAGGGTGACGGTTTGAGTGACTGACCGTCACCCCCTTGGTCGTCCGCCGCTTAGGCCGTCGCCCCCTTTCCAAAATAGGTTGTTGAACTTGTTCTTGGCGATGGATGAATTGGCTGGCCGTTGCAAGCTTGACTGAGCGTCAGGCTGTCCGTCAGCTCCAACCAGTAAGTCATCCACAACCCTCAACTCGCGACTGATTTTGCGACGGTTCGTCACTAGCTTGGTGAGCCGTCAAGGGAAGTCGTCAAGTGTTTTGGCCCAAATTGTTGTGTCGTTGAGGCTGGTTGAACAATTATTCAACAACTTGTGGTTCTTCAATGGATCCTTCAAGCTCTAGAAGCCTTGAAATTTCTTGTGGTCCCCTTTGTACTCTATTTTTGCCCCTTCCTCTTTTGGAACATTCCCTTTTTGTGCTAACCTTATCCTTTCTCCTTTTGACATTTTGGAATATTTCTTGGCATAAACAAGTACACAACCTTTTCTTTCACTCCTTTGGTTCAAACACACTCTTTTTGAATGCTCTTCTTCAACAAGATAGGAAGAACATGAAGAACATTCAAAAAATTGACCCTTGAGCAAACGAACTCGGAATTTGACAAATTCGAAACCCAAGCTCACTTCAAACTCCCAAACACAATCCAAGCAACTTTAAGCTCAAAAATTCAACCACAGAAATCATATTTGAGAACCCACATCAAATTTCTTCATTCTCAAACTTCAACAATGGTGGAACACTTAAATCTTGTCGGAATAAGCTCAAATTTCAGATTTTGGCTCTAATAGTACTAGGGAACAAGATTCTAGTATTCGAAACACAAGAAGACTCAAAAATCAAAATACTCAAAGATTCAAAAATGACCAAAACGTTTATTTTTACACTTTTTTTTTTTAATTTTCTAGATAACAAATCCAAGACTAGAATCGTGGGAACGATCCTAAGCTCGACTCTGATACTAAATGATACGAGACAAAATACGGAAAGGCAAAATAACACAAAAACAAAGTAAAAATGATAGAGACAAAACAGGAAAGTAAAAGATAGATAGAATAACACACAGATAGAAAAATCAATGAAACTAATGGGTATATTAAACCCAAAAACCCCAACGATAAATTCTACAAGCACCAATTCTCTTATGAAGACCTCAAGTGAAATTTTTCACTCACAACCGTGTTTCTCAATAAAGCAATAAGCTCCCAACAAGCTTAAAAACATTCACAAGTGTATCTGTCATCATTATTCATCAGCTATCCTAAAAATGAAGGAAAACCTAACTATTTATAGCCATGAGCTATTTATTACAAATGGGCCCAAAAGTGACCCTAAATACCAAGTGGGCCTAAAAGTGACCCTAAATGCCAAATGGCCATCTGTTGTCACATATGCTCTTCCTTTGCTTCGTTGGACCTCGTAGACTCCACGCTATCTTCCAAACACGCCGTTGCTCAATACTCCCTTTGATGATATCATCAGAGATAGCTCCTTCCGCGCTCCAAACTATCATCCACACGACATTGTTCTTGGCATCCATGAGGTGATCATGGCTTGGACTCCCTTGTGTTGGCCTCGGATTACATGCTCAAAAGCATTGACGTCAATTTGACTAGTATCACTGTGGCTTTTTTTTTTTTTTTTGAGGTTGCGTTTCTGGATTTCATTTTTTTGGTTACATAAATGATTCCTCCAATTATTTGAATGTTAATGCTAGGGTATTCAGCAATGAACTCGTTAAACCTGGAAATGTTGTTTCTGGAGTGGTTGAACGAGTAACTCCGGATGCAATTGTGCTAGATGTTACTGCTCAGGGTCGTTTTAAGGGCACAATCTCACCCCAACATTTGTCTGATCACAGTGGTGAATATCATCCGTTGAATCCTTTGTTTCTCTGCAATTGCTTTTACTTTTTTAAGATTTAGGCAGTTGAAATATTGTTGTGTTTACCGCTTGCAGGCCATGCTGAGTTGATGAAGTCTGCCTTGAGACCTGGGTATGAGTTTGATCAGCTTTTGGTTCTTGGTACTTTCTCTATCCTACATCCAGCTGTATCGAGATATCTCTTCAGTTAATATTTGGTCATTTCTGACCCAATTTTTTTTCATAGCTCACTTTTTAGTTGTCCAGTAATTTTGTATTTTATTTGTTGGATAGACATAGCTAATAGTTTTACTGAGAAGAAGCCAAAGTGGTTGTATGCCTATTCAATAATAGCAAAAAGGTGGTTTCTTGTTAATCTAGATTAGCGTGTCATTGAGAGCAAAACTTATCATTGGTGTTGTATGAAAACTGAAAAGCAGAAGAGAGGAGGAATCTGCGAGGGGTAATCCTATGGAGGAAAATCTGGAAAAGCATAGCACCATTCAAATTAAAATGTTTCACTTGTCTGGTGACTAGGAGATCTTGCTTAACACATGAAGTGCTCCAGAAAAGGAGACTACCTGTAGTCTCCAGATGCTGCCTGTGCAGTGAAACAAGGGAAACAAACAGCCACCTGTTCCTCCACTGTTGATTCACGGCTCAAATTTGGGCAATCTTTTTTAGCCTTACATAGGTTAATTGGACCATGCTAGGACATAACCCAGATTTACTGAGTTGTTGGGTGAGAAAAGGTTGTTTTTTTTTTTTTTTTTTTTGGGGGGGGGGGGGTGCTTTTATTTTGTAGTCTGTATGGAAGAAAAGAAATGAGAATGTTTTGAAGATAGGTCCAATTCAATTCAGAAAGGGAAGGGGAGCCTTGGAGTAACTGGTAAAGTTGCTGCCATGTGACCAGGAGGTCACGGGTTCAAATCTTGGAAACAGCCTCTGGCAGAAATACAAGGTAAGACTGCGTACGATACACCCTTGTGGTGGGGCCCTTCCTCGGACACCGCGCATAGCGGTAGCTTTAATGCACTGAGCTGCCCTTTTTTAAGTGAAAGAGAATTGTATTTTATCTTTTTATTTTTGGTGTAAAGAACATTGATCAAGTGGTAGAATTTCTAGGAGCTTTGTAACTAGCTATCTCTCTCTCTATCTCTCTCATATCCTTAATGCTGAGGAATACAATAGTACAAGTTTGAAGAGGGGGAAAGAGACTTCTAGATTTTCTAGTCGCATTCTGCTAAGTCAAGTACTGAATACTGATTCAGCAATACTGATTTAGTCAGTATGCTGTAGATGTTGGAGTTGGAGATGCCCATTATAATACCTTTATATTAATGCTGCAGTCAACTTTGTATCCTCTACTTGTTATGTGATTCTTCTGTAATTTAACCAACTATTGTCCATAGACTGACCTGTGGTATTTCTATGTTCTTTAGTTTCTGAGGCTGCATGAGAGTGTTTTAACATGACACTGCACTGACTAGATATTTGTTTGGGTCTTTGATGTTTGTAGACATAGACGGCAGCAATTTTATACTCTCTGCAAAACATTCTCTTGTGATCTCAGCTCAGCAACTTCCGCTGGATATTAACCAAGTCCGTCTTAACTCGGTGCTGCATGTAAGAAATGTACTTCATAATTTTTGAGTTTCTTTCATCTCTCCTTTCTAGGTAAGCTAGGCAACTGTTTATAATCCAATGGCAAGGAACTGAGGCACATTTTTTATCTTTGTTTTTCGCCTTTTCTTGTGGGGTAGGCATGGTTCTTACAAACTAGTGATTGTTCATAACTGGAGAGATCACAACAACTAAAGTTTTTCTTTTGAAATGCTCAAAGCTTTAGTAGTTGAAGTTGGTTTATTGACCATGATATTACTTTCTGGTAATTCCACTTCTCTGCTAACTACAGCATATATTGTTTTATCTAGGGATATGTTTGTAATATAATTGAAAGTGGTATCTTCATTCGCTACCTTGGGCGCTTGACTGGGTTTTCTCCAAGAAACAGGGTATATATACTTCTTGCAGTAAATCTATTACCTTCATGATCGTCTCTTTTATTTGGATGAAGTGCACAATATGATCAATAGAAAATGTTGAGTCATCGCCATTTGTTTTTCATGAAGGCTACTGATGACAGAAGATCTAGTCTTTCTGAAGTTTACCAGATTGGACAGTCTGTACGCACTAACGTTGTTGATGTAGGTCAACAGTTTGGTATACTGAAGCTTTAGTATGTTATGCTTTTGGTATTCCCAGTGAAATTTTGATTCTTCCCTTCCCTTTCTTATCCAGGTCAGCAGTGAAACAAGTCGAATTACAGTTTCTTTGAAGCAGTCTTTTTGCTCTTCAACGGATGCATCCTTTATTCAAGAATACTTCCGTGTGGAGGAGAAGGTAATTACTGGCAAAATTTTCCTGTTTGCTTGTCATACAGACTGTTTTCTCTGTCTGTTGCATCTTTAGCCAACATGGAAGGTGCATCTGCAATTGGTAGGGAAGAAAACTATCAGAACATAGAACAAACCTTTTGGAAATCTGTTAGACTTCTGGTATGGGCTTTGTGTAGGCAGATTTTCTGCCTTTATTAAGGGAGGGACTTTCTATCTGATAGTGCACTTGGAACTTCCTAAATTCGCTGTAAATCCTTTTTACAACAACAACAACAACAAACCTAGTGAATTCCCACCAAGTTTGGGGAGTAAAATGTACGCAGTCCATACCGCTACTTCCGAAAAAGTAGAGAGGCTGTTTCCGATAGACCCCCGGCTGTAAATCCTTTTTAATTGGGTTAAATTAAATTCACTTTAACTCTTATGCCCATAGGGTGAGTTATGTTACGTATTGTTCAACTTTGCCCAAATTTAGCCAGACTTTTCCCATTTGATTTAGCTTCACTTACTTGTTCTTGGTTGTGTTCTTTTGGACTGGAAGTAAACTTATCATGTGTTCTTATGAGTTGCCTGTTTTGACTACACACTTTTGGAAGTACCATAGATCTCCTCATCTCCATAGTTGTTGCTTTTGACTTGAATGATCAAAGTCTTTTACAGTTTCTGCTCATCTGTTTTATCATTTAATTAACCTTTTCGACTTTCAAGAGCGTGAATACCTGCCTTGGGTCCATAACAGGTGGGCTTGTATGTTTGTTTTATTTTCTGCTGACAGAGGAGAATGTGGTAGCCTGAAACAAGATTCAAAATTATCCTGTGTGCTAAGGTTTTGCATTGGAGTCTCTAGTGTCTTCATTGTTCAATAAAATGCCAATAATAACATATCCAGTGTTAGTGTAGTCCCACAAAGTGGGGTCTGGGGAGGTTAGAGGGGTACACAAACCCTTACCACCCTAGAGATAGAGAGACTTAGACCCTCGGCTCAAGAAAATCAGTCCAGGAAAAGAAATAATGGAAGTACAAGAAACAATGTATAGTAACAGAATAGTACTACAACAACGCAGTATGATAAGCCAAGTACAAGAAACAACGGACAGTAACAAAAATCGAATCGAAGGACAAGAAACTACAAGAGTAATAGTACAATTACTAGTATGGACGAACATCAAGTCAATGCACTCCCACATACTAACTTTCTACCCTAATCCGTGTCCTCCACAACCTCCTATCTAAGGTCATATCCTCGATAAGCTGAAACTGTGTCATGTCCTATCTAATCACCTCTCCCCAGTACTTCTTGGGTCTACTTAGACTTTTCCTCCTAGCTAATCACCTCTCCCCCGTACTTCTTGGGTCTACTTCTACCTTTCCTGGAACCATCCACAACCAACCTCTCACATCTCTCACGCCTCTGCACTGGGATATTCGAGCACCTCCTCATTACATGCCCGAACCATCTCAACCTCGCTTCCCGCATCCCAAACTTAGGTCCATGTAAGTAAAAATGTTTTTTTTTCTTTTCATTAATTGTGTATCCCAAAAACTCACTTAATAATAAGTAACCGATGCTCATAAATATGACATATGTTTATTGGACTGTGTCCTCTATCAGATCTTGTTATATAGAAGGCAATGTAGGGAATACTCTTTTCTCGGAGAATCTATATCAGTTTGAATAGATCTTTGTTCATCTTTCTCTGCTATCAGATTGCCAAGCTGCAGTCAGTGGACTCTGGAGGTTCCGACTTAAGATGGGTGGAACAGTTTAATCTGGGTTGCACTGTGAAGGGAAAAGTTCATGAAATAAAGGAATTCGGTGTTGTAGTAAGCTTTCAGAAATGTGATGACGTTTTTGGTTTTATTTCCCACTATCAGTGTAAGTCCCTTTGAAACATTGAATATACAGTTGTTGTTTGTTTCCTTGAGAACTAATAAAGTAAATGATACCTTTGCAGTAAGTGGAATCCCAGTGGAGACTGGCTCAAGTATTCGTACTGCAGTACTTGATATTTCCAAGATAGAACGCCTGGTGGATCTGTCTTTGAAGCCTGTTTTTGTGAATAAATCAAAGAAAGAGACCACTAACAGTCAAACCCAGAAGGTCATTCTTGAATTTGCTATTTCATTTGTTATACTGTACTGTTCATTCTCTCAGTTTTATTCGTCTCATTGAAGATCTTTTTATAACCGGGATATCCCCGGGGGACAGTGTGCACAGTTAGAAATTCGGTGGATAATGGACTGTACTTCTATCCTTTTTTACTTAGATACCAGGCTTTTGTTTACGGCAGGGTTTGAGCCTGTGCGGGTGGGCAGCCCACATATCACAAGCTGGGGACCGTTTTTTGTACTAATTCTTCCGTGAAAAAATACTAAATTTTTGTATAAATCTTGTGTTTTCTTTCTTGCTTTATCTTGTATCTATTCTGGTTGCACTGCTCTAATTTTTTTTTTCTGGTGTATTTGATTACCTTACCTTCTTAAACAGAAACGCAAAAGGGAAATGCTAGGAGAATTGGAAGTAAATCAAACTGTAAATGCTGTTGTGGAGATTGTTAAAGAAAATTACTTGGCAAGTCTTTCATTTTCTCCCCCTGATTTTTTGGTTGTATTCTGCCTACTTCGATTCATGTTGTAGGCGTGCTTAACATTTTCTGTTAACCAGGTTGTTTCAGTACCATCATATAATTACACTCTTGGATATGCATCACGAGCTGATTACAATACTCAAAATCTTCCACCTAAATCATTTACCAATGGAGAAAGGTAATAAGACCTGATAATGCTAGGTTATAAAAAAATAAAACCTGATAATTCTTTTTCTATTTGTCTTTTTTGTGTTTTCATTGTCATTCCATTTATGATGTCCGGGTGGAGCGGAAAATGTTTTTTGTTTGGAATCCCTGGGAAACCCACAACCTTTTCCCAACCTCTGCCACAACTTCTTTCCTTCGGTTGAGCACTCTGTGGTAACTTGTTCTCTGTGCAATAGCGCACCAACCACATAGGAGATGAACACTGCAGTAGGCGAGCCCCATGCAACGAGCTCATGACTTAGCAGCTGACAAAGGCTGGATTCGATCCCAGGTCTTCTCCCACACAGTAGGCCCATCTCCCAACCACTCAACCACTTCCCAGAAAAATGTTTTGTCGTTTTATTTTATTTTTTCACTATTTTGTGGTTTTGCTTCAGTTTGGAATTTTTACCATTTGAGTTGCAATGAAAATTGTCAAGTAGTGAATCTTGGACCTAACTCAACCCCAAAGCTAGCTCAGGATATGAGGATTGTCCAATTCATGTAAAAAGACCACCCATCCTATAAGAGCCCGATGGGGGACTCTTTAGCATCCTCCCTCTCCCCTAACGCCACAACTAAACATCTCGAGCACGGACAACTTTTAATATGGGTGGTCCAACACTGGGAAACAAGAATTGGGAGGGATCCTTCTTTGATTGTATGTAAAGAAATGGATTTTGGATATAACTCAAACCATAAAGGTGAGGATTACCCAAGCTATATAACAAAACTGACCGTCCAATAAGATCCCGATGTGGGACTCTTCAACAAAAGTGATATTTAGAAATTCCAACAGTAAAGCAAATGAGATGTGCATAGTAGTTCATGCGGAAAATGTTGTGACTTAAGCACCCAACGGTGTCGCTTGGTGGCCAATAAAGTCGGTTGAGAATTCTGAGGTCTCTTGTTCAAATCTCACCAGAGGCAAATACATTATGTGATCTCTTCCTATCTATCCAAGCCTTGGTGGATAGAGTTACCAGATGCATATGCTGGTGCTGGTGGGAGGTAGCAAATACTCCACGGAATTAATCGAGATGCATGCAAGCTGTCTAAAAGACCACGGTTATGCAAAAAAAAATTGTGACTTAACATCACCTTGAAATATGAGCTTGGACCTTGTAGTATCACTAGACTTGAGAAGGAAGTAAAGCGAATCAGAAATTTCAGAGCAAAACTTGCTTTGAAATGGTTTGTATTTTATGCTTGGTGAATAGCAAATGGCTGCATGAGGTAGCTGTGATATAGAATTATAGATTAATTAATATGATCGAAAGGAAAAAAGTATAAGAATCTTGTAGTATGGTTGCAAGTGAAATATGGAATCATCTATATATCAAGCAATGCCAATTTTTCCCTGTAATAATCTTTATGAAGTTGTAACTTGGGTAGATGGAACTTAAGCTAATGTAAACATTCAATGTACTGTTACCATGGGTAGAAATGTAGGAGAAACCATCTTTGCACGGTTTATGTGCACATGCCAGTCAGAAGATATATCTAGCTGATACTTAAATGGAAGAATATAAAAGAGAAGTCTACCGTGGAATTTGAATCACTTTTGAGGGAGGGACGTCAGGAATGTACACATCTTTCTATCTAGTATTTAATATAAGGAGACTTCGAATTCTAAGTCAGGGCGTATAATTATGGGACTTACTAAAATTAGTATGACTTATTTTGGGAGCTAGTTGTGTGAGTGGGTGGGTGGTTAGGGTTTTGGAGGGGGGGGGGTGATTGTCTACCATCACGCTACTGTGCTTTTCATTTTATAGAAAGCTAAAGTAGGTCATTTTTGTTTGATGCTTGCTATTGTTGTTTCTATTTTGTAATTCATTTTTCCTTAATATAGTGTCATTGCCACTGTTATGGCCCTTCCCTCTCCTTCAACAAGTGGGAGATTGCTGCTGCAGCTCAAGTCTATCAGTGAAGCTATTGAAACGTCAAATTCCAAGAGGGCTAAAAGGAAATCTACTTATAATGTTGGATCGCTGGTTCAGGCAGAGGTATGGATATCTTTCTTGGTAATAGATTACTTTTTTTCATGAAGGATTCAGATCACAAATTAGCTGGGGACTATATTTTATCTTTTCGATTAACTGCAGATTACTGAAATAAGGCCACTTGAACTGAGACTAAAATTTGGGTCCAGTTTCCATGGGAGGGTGCACATAACAGAGGTAAGCAATTATTTGATAGCTTCTTCTCAAATGATTATGTAATGGTACAATGAGTTCCCCCCTTGCACTATAGACAAAGAAAGAAAGTATACCTGATTATAGAAATCCTTGCCTTCTTGAAAGAAAAAAGAATAGGAGAAAAAGATAAATGTAACTTAATTTTTTGTGTTCCATAACTTGTGTCTTTCAATTTCTTGATGAATAGGCATCGGATGACAATTACACTGAAGCTCCATTTAGTAACTTCAGATTTGGGCAGACTCTTACTGCAAGGATCATTTCAAAGTTCAATATGTCAGAAAGTGTTAACAGAGTCTATCAGTGGGAGCTATCCATTAAACCATCCATACTTGCAGGTGAAATGATAACATTGCTAAGTATGGCATGATATCTTTTTTGTTTTTACCGACTATTACCTCGTATGAATTTCTTCCACTTGAGCTTGGCGTCTACCTTGTTCACTTTGAACAGATTTGCATTCTTGTTGTTAGATCAAATGTCATCCCTCTTAAAGCCCTGTAGAGTGTGAAGAATATACTTTTGGCTGTGAGACTCCAGATGGGATCTTGAGAGAGTGCAATAAACTGAAATTTGTATTGTGTGATATATTAGTAGAAGGTTTGCTGCCTTAATTTTTGTCTCTTTGCAAGCTCCACAAGCTTGGCATGTCTAATAGGGAACTATTTTACCCAATCCTTATGTCTTTGCATGGTTATTTTATGTTTACTAACACCAAAAAGTCTTGTGATTCTGTCCTTCTCTATATACCGGATATGTCGGGGTATTCTCTTATTGGACTAATTTTTCCCCAGTCTGATGTATTTGTGGCTGGCATATATATGCGTAATGCTGAGAACTCTTAAATTTTAGTTCGATAATCTCATTCGTTGTTTCTATGAGTTCATGGCGACAAACTTCAATTTATAAACTTGAAAATCTTGTCTTTCTTTTATGAGTTCCTCTATGGATGCAGAAAAGGTTTATTCCATTTAAAGAAATAAAAACCAAAATAAATCTTACGCACTAGGGTGGTTAAGATATTCAGATTAATATTCGTGAAATAGACACAATTCAATCATGTTCAAGTGATGCAAGTCTACTTTTATTTTTGAAGGTATCCCTTTTGAGTTCTGACTATGGTTGTTCTTTTGTGTCCAGGATCTGGTGAAATTGAACCCGTTAAAAAATTCAGTTATTCAACTGGCCAGCTAGTTTCTGGCTTTGTGTACAAAGTTGACAGTGAATGGGCTTGGATAACGATATCTCGAGATGTTAAGGCCCAGCTCTATATCTTAAATAGCTCAAGTGAGCCTAGTGAGCTAGATGAATTTCAGAAAAGGTTCTCTGTTGGCAGGGCCTTCTCTGGTTATGTTTTAAGTTGTAACAAGGAGAAGAAGTTAGTGCGCTTAATTTCACATCCACTGTTGATTGACCCAGAAAGACCTGCTTGTCAAGAAGATGGTCCCACAGATCATTTAAGTGAAAATATGTCATTTCATATTCGTAAAGGCAGTGTTTTGGGTGGCAGGATTTCCAAAATCCTTCCAGGTGTTGGTGGAGTGCTTGTTCAGATTGATCCTCACCTATATGGTAAGGTTCATTTCACTGAACTGACAGATCCAGGGGTAACCGATCCTCTATCTGGATATCATGAAGGACAATTTGTAAAGTGCAAAGTTCTGGAGATTGCTTATTCAGGCAAGGGAACTGTTCATATTGACCTCTCGCTGCGATCTATTTCACACAAAACCCAGAAGCAGAAACTCTCTGCACTCAATGACACTTTGTAAGTTCCAGATCTCTTACACTTGAATTTTCTAAGGACTCTTCCTAAGACGTCTACGTATGCTCTCCTCTCCTCTTGTGTTATTTCTTAAAGGTCAACACACATGAACTTCATGAGCCTGAATGCATTTATAATCTTCATCGGTTATAGATTTCTTATCATGCTGCAAAAAAACATGCTACAAATGTTTTACTTTTGGAATATAATTGTTCTTCTAGATGATAAAAAAATGTTGTTGCCTAAGCTTTTCTTAGTCTGTTTCTGCAGAGTTCGGTCAATGAATTTCACAGTCAATGTGTGTTATGCACTTGATCCCAATGATACTTCTGTTATCTAAAGTGTACTGGACCTTTTTATGTTTTCAATATCCTCCTCCTTGCAGACCTGAGGGTGTCAATTTAGCTGATTAGGCGGGAAAATAGAGGTTCTGATAGTGAATTTAAAGGCGGATATATGCTATGCGTTATGACTTCTGTCATCCAGTGCATTGGACCTTCTTATGTGTTCACGATCCTCCTTGCTGCAGACTCAAGGAAGTTAATATAGATGATTAGGCCGAAATGTCCTGTAATAGTTGTTTGATAATTTATTCGGTAAATGGGTTATAAAATTGGTAATGTTGTATAACATTGGAATCTTACTCATTATTGGAGTACTATAGGAGGGGTGAATGTCTATTTCCTTTGTTTGGCTTAGGAAATAAAAGATGAGGGGAAGGAAAGAGAAGCCCTTCCACTTTGGCATTTCCGTTCCTCTAAAACCAAAAGAAACAATGCACCCAAGGGTGTGGCCTAGTGGTTCAATGACGTGGGTTGAGCACCGTGAGTTCTCAAGTTCAATTCCCAACAGAGACAAACACTAGTTTATTTCTTTCCATCTGTTCTAGTTTTGGTGGATAGAGTTACCTGATGTCCTGCAGGTGGGAGGTGACAGGTATTCCGTGGAATTAGTCGAGGTGTGCGCAATCTGGGCCGGACACCACGGTTGTTTAAAAAAAAACAATTTAGATGTCTTTCCACCTATCCTTCCTTTCCCTCCTTGAGGCTATCTAGCAATTATTTCAATGTGGATATATAAGGTATTTTCACCCATAGGCTATATCATTTCCGTACTTCTTTTTGTTGCTTATTGATTTTTATTTTTTTTGGTTATTGTTTATTCAGGAAGTTTCCTGTATTGGTGGAGAAGATTGAGGATCTTCATCCTAATATGATGGTGCAGGTACAATATGATTTGGATGTTTCTTTTTTTCTTGCAAGCTGCATTAATGTGCTGTCATTCTCTTTCCGTAGTTTTCTGACCTTTAAACCTATAATACCCTCGTGCTTGTGTCTTCATCCCCCTCCATGCAAAAGATATCGCACAACATTGATATATGCCAAACTCTGATGGATGCCCGCAAGTTAATTTTGATGATATAATAGTATTGAATCTTATGTAACACTTGTCTAATTGGAAATTAATCGATTGAAGGGGTTCTTAAAGATGAGGAAAGCTTCATCTTCGTTATCATGTTGAGGTAATTTACCTTTTCTTTCCTTGGTGTCCAAGGGATGTATTCTTTCTATGGGTGGAGAAGATCATATGATTTCCTTTCTCCCTCGAACAAAATGAAATGATCTTCCTAACATCTCATGGACATCTAGCTATTAAGTTACCACTCACTCCTTACAGACGACAATCTGTCCTATTCAATTCTTCAACTTGCCCCAAAATCAAAATCCCACTAGTAGGACAATTCCCTTTGCTATTCATCCAACATCTGCTTTTCTTGAAGTATCAGCTTTCTATAAATCCTTCAATGTAAGTGGCATAAACCAATTCAGAGGCAAATATGCATCATACCTAGAAGAAGCTGGCATTTAACAGCTAATACCCTCCCCCTAAAATACAGAACCAAACCATTTAGATATCTTTTGAACTTCAAGTCTCTCCTCAATGAACTGACCTCATCCCACCATGGGTTCCCAATAACATCTTTCCCGACTTCAACTTAGGTGTTCTGGGTTCATCCCAAGGTTCCATCACATATGTCCATTGATCTGTCCCGTATAAACTGTTTAGCCCCTCATACACCATGCTCCGTTTTCATCCTCATACGTCTCTAGTTAAGTTTTCTCCATATTGCTGTCACTTACAATATCAAAGCATAATATCAAGTGCCACTTTGCTGATTAACTGATCTCTTCTGCTACATAGGCTGACTTCCTAAAAGAGATGCATTATATTATGTGGGAAGATTTGAATGTGTACTTCAATTTTTATCAATGCTAATAACTATGCCTTCAGATACACCTTGTTTCTCCTTTCCATTAATATCAAAATCTTGGAAGTAACTAATTTTGTTGCATCACATATTTATTGTTCTCATTTTTCCATTCTCCCTTTCTGTTGGAATGTAATTCACCTTTCATCTGAAACTTCTTTCACACTTTCTCAAGCATGAACTTTTTTGTTCCGCTCGAGCAACTGCATCTTGTATTTTATATGTAAAATAAATGGATGTGGACTGAGGTTGTATCAAGTGTATATATATGTGGGTGTGTATATGTTTCCTCTTTCAGTCAGAAGTAGCTGGTTCTACTAATCACTATAGGCACATCATAGCGACTCCAAATGATGTCTTTCTTCATCCTTATATATGCATAAATAGTTCTTGTTTATTCATCATTTTCCATTAAATTCATCCAACATATATGATATGAACTGATTTCTCAGTTGTCAAAGAAAACAAGAAAATATGATATAAACTGTTTGTATACTCAAAACTCATTGGTAAAATCATTTTAGCCTTTGTGTCTTTCTATGTTACTGCATCTGCAGTGATGACTGGTTTCCTTTTTCTGCCAGTTAAAGTGTAATGTATTCCATTTTTTACTTTTAGGCATATGTGAAAAATGTAACACCAAAAGGATGTTTTTTAATGCTTTCGCACAAAGTTGATGCTAAAGTTCTCCTGTCAAACTTGTCTGATGGCTATGTGGAAAATCCAGAGAAAGAATTCCCTGTTGGGAAACTTGTCATGGGAAAGTAAGTTTTCTCAGAATGGACAAATTATTTATTGTATCAATCCTCTTGTTCTCGTATGCTAATTTCCTATACTACAGGGTGGTCTCCGTGGAGCCATTGTCCAAGCGAGTGGAAGTCACTCTAAGGACATCAAGTTCAGTTGGTGCGCCCAGCTCTGATTATGATGCTCTAAGTAATTTGACTGTTGGGAATGTCATATCTGGCAGAGTCAAGCGAGTTGAACCATATGGTCTGTTTATCACAGTTGATCACACAAACTTGGTATGTAACAGGTCACTTCCAGTAGTTTTGACTTGGTAGTAAGTTTTTATGACCTAAGTGGCCACATTGTTACTTTTGAATATGGATCACATTCACTTACATTATTAATATTTCAGTCTATAGCTTTTTGCGTTATTGTAATTGCATCAACTGTAATGAATTTCTCACTCTTTACTGATTAATATATCTTTTTCCTGCTTTGTATTTTCATCAGCTATAATCAAGTTCTGATGTTAATCATGAATGTATTTTTCTCATCAGTTTGCAATGTTGATGAGCTATGGTTCTTAGCAGAAAGCTTGTGTTTTACTTGTATGCTGATGATTCCAGCTTTATTTTCTAGGTTGGGTTGTGTCATGTTTCAGAGATCTCTGACAATCATGTTGACACTATTGACTCTAGACACAAAGCTGGGGATAGAGTTACAGCAAAGATTTTGAAGGTAAATGCTTGTTCTGTATAACACTGCAGTTTTTGTAGTGTAGACAAATATTTTTGAATACGTGAATTTTATCAAGCCAAAAGGGAAAGAGAGAGTATGACAGAATTTTGTTTATATCCCTTGTTTCTTTTTCTTTTCATTTTTGTCGTCGTCTCCTGGTTTGGACAATAACAACAATGTTAGATCATGCTATATAAGTGAATTATAAAAGTTGGTACTTGATTTTTGCATGTCAAATTCTTTTGTCATCCTTCTTTCTGAAGCATTACAAGTACTAATCTAGCTTTCCAGAATTGCTTGAGTGATGACTTCGGCTGTATAGCGTGTGTCATTTCTTTCATCTGGTTGTGCTACATTCAAAACTCATTTTTTCAACCTTTTGTAGGTTGATAAGGAAAGACATCGAATTTCACTTGGGATGAAGAAATCATATTTTAATGCTGCTACAAGTACTGAAACAGATGCAAGGCCGAGTTCTGGTTATACAGTGAGTGGAGATGCTCTTTCCATAGGTATTGAATCAACTCCTTCACCTGAGAAGAGCTCTCAAGCACGGGAGGATCTTGATGGTGAATCTGTTGATGGGAAGGATCTGTTCCTTGCTGAAGTTGAATCTCGGGCATCCATACCACCACTGGATGTCCCACTTGATGATACTGAAAATTTGGATATGGGTGATGTAGTTAATGAAGACTCAGGTGATGTCATCAATTTGGATACTTTAGATGACAAGAACAAGAAACATGCAGCAAAAAAAGCTAAAAGATTGAGGTACTTTTTGAATCATTTATACTTCTTTCTTACCTGTTCTTCCAGTTTACTAATTCATAGAGAGTAATGTTGTCTATATCATAATTTTCTTCATGTGATACAATCTGTTTAAGCAGGGAACAAGAAATTAGAGCTGCCGAGGAAAGATTACTGGAAAAAGATATTCCCAGAGATGAAGATGAGTTTGAGAAATTAGTTAGAAGTTCCCCTAATAGCAGCTTTGTCTGGATAAAATACATGGCATTTGTGCTGTCTTTGGCTGATGTTGAGAAGGCCCGATTGATCGCCGAACGGTAAATCTTTGAAGTTATATTTTCTTCATCGAAAACAAACAGTGAATTCCATGTCTGGCAAATGAAGAGTTTGAATTATAAAGTTGTAGTTGGAATTTTAATGAACGTTCGGTCATATTGGTATTGTTGCTCTTCTAGACTATATATGCCTCTTGTGAAAGGAAAATATTCTGCTTCTTGTGCTTCAATGTGATAGGACAGTGAATATGCTAACGGGACTGTAAGATTATATTGGCCTGTTTACCTCGTCAAATTGCCAAGCATATGAAAAGATATTTTAATTAACAGGTTAGTAATGCATATTGATAGCAAAAAGAAGAGAAAAATCTAGCACCAAGTTGGTTCTAGGACATTTACATAGTCAGAACTCTCTTACAGAAAAAAAAAGGGTTCCTTCTACCAATTCCTATCCTTGTACTGAATTGAGGAAATCAACCTGCTATTTTCTTCTTTGACATCCTGAAGATTACACAGAAAAAGTCATAAGCATCTGAACTTAATCTTCGGTACCGGATCTCCTTTTCCTTCGAAACATCTTGCATTTTCTTTCCTTCCGTAATATTCTACAAACACAAGCTGGTACAGTTTTCCAAATCTTTCTCGTAGCTTCCTTACTCCTTCAAACCCCCCAGATGGTCAGAGATCCCTCACTGTACGATGCATGGTGAAGGCATCTTGAATAGGTTAAAAAAGAATGACCAGCTAATATGAAATAAGTGTTGCCACAGGACAGTGAAGGAATAAGTGTCTGCAATTTTATTCATCACGGTTAGGCATAAAGCACCTGTTGCTTAATATGAAAGCCCTCTCTGTAGTTTGTTTTGAGTCGACTACACCTCGTGAGCAACCAACCACATAAAACAGCTAACTTCATAAGGGCTTCTAGACTTGCACTATTTTTTCCATGACCAGCTAATAGGATTGTTCCCTTGACTGTCAATCTAACATCACATTTTGGGAAAAACTATCTTGGGCAGGTGTGTGCCATCACATTTAAGTTGCCTCAGAAGATATGTGTGATCTATATGGCTCAAGTATAACACTTTGCTCCAAAAGGTTCCTTGCATGGAACAACTAAAAGAACCAATGAGGTGCAAACAAATGCACAACTCATGTTTGATTTAGCGTTTTTAGGTACTATTGAGTTGCAAAATGTGATGGAAAATTATGTATGACTTGTTAGTTGTGTCTTGATTCTTTTCTCAAGGGCCTTGAGGACGATAAATGTGCGAGAAGAGTTGGAAAAGCTGAATGTTTGGGTTGCTTACTTTAATTTAGAAAACGAGTATGGAAATCCACCAGAGGTCAGCAAAACAATGATATTGACCCATTTATGTTCGTTATATTTCACTTTGCAATTCAAGTATTTGCCTCTGAATCCCATATCCTTGATTACGCCCCAGGAAGCTGTTGCAAAAGTATTCCAAAGAGCATTGCAGTATTGTGATCCCAAAAAAGTGCATTTGGCCTTGTTAGGAATGTATGAGAGGACTGAGCAACACAAACTCACAGATGAACTTCTTAACAAGATGGTCAAGAAGTTCAAGCATTCGTGCAAGGTAGTGACACCTAAGAGTGGTTTGGGAAGTGCTTTGGTTGATCCTTATTTAACTATTGCTAACTCTTTGTGTCCTCTTTGCATTTAGGTTTGGCTCAGGCGTATTCAGTGGCTATTGAAACAAAACCAAGATGGAGTCCAGTCAGTGGTGAATCGTGCTTTGCTAAGTCTTCCTCCGCACAAACATATTAACTTTATTACACAAACAGCTATTCTAGAGTTCAAGTGTGGAGTTCCTGACAGGGGTCGCTCCTTATTTGAGAAAATGCTTCGCGAGTATCCAAAGAGAACTGATCTGTGGAGCGTTTATCTTGATCAGGTACTGTATTGAACTGCACTATTGTGTGGGTGAAGAAAATCGTTTTTACAGTACATGACTCACAACTAAATCAAATGAACAGGAGATTCGACTGGGAAATGCAGATGTGATCCGTGCCTTATTTGAAAGGGCAATTACTCTTAGCCTTCCACCCAAAAAGATGAAGGTGATTATATATATTTTCAATACCCTGGAATATTTGTCATGATGTTTCTTTCAGTTGGTTTTCTTGTTTTAAGATGGTGCCCTATCCGTTTTATTAATGGCCTATGATATCTGGAGTGCAGTTCCTCTTTAAAAAGTATCTTGAGTATGAAAAGACGCTTGGTGATGATGAACGAATGGAGGCTGTGAAAAGGAAAGCAATGGAATATGTTGAGAGTAGTCTTGCATGAATTAAATACAGCAGTCGTGGAGATACTGGAATATCTTGACATGGTTCAGAGTCCTTCATAGTGCTGGAGAACAGATTTTCACATGGTATTGTTCAGAAATTACCTTGAGGTTGAAACTGTCTGCTGTTTGGGACGTACAAACATGACTAACTGTGGCAAGAATCTGTTGAAAGTAATGTCCCCAGCACTAGAACCAACTTCTCTTGTTGGAAGTAAGTTGAGTGATTGAAATAGAGTTCGGAGACTGAAATGCAAGTTTTGAAACATGCTAGACGGCAGAGAAGCATGCGGCTTCATTTTTGTTACTGTGTAAAAGAGTAATTTTTGGAACGAACAGAGAAATTGTGGTGTAAAGAGAATCTCAGTTTTATGCAAGGGGGATATGATATTCTGTTAGGCGTTTGTGTATGAATATGAATTTTAGCAATGATAATGAATCCATTTTTAACGCTTGTAAATTTTCTTACGCAATTCCAGTAGGTGATCTCCCCTGTTTCTAAATGTCAAAATGTTGTTGAGAAAGGACTATGTTTTTCCTACATCTATTATCTACCAACACGGATTGTGATGGAGTGGTAAGTACGCTATTTTTATTCAGAGGTTTCTGGTTCAAGTTTCCCTAGGTACGGAGTAGCCTTTGTTAGGGAGCGCTTACACCTAATGTCGGTCTTCCTGGAGTGAATTTAGATTTAGTTGAGAGATCCATTGTGAGTATTGTACCGGGTGGAACCCCCCCCCCCCCAAAAAAAAAAAAAAACAAGCTTGTCTACTATATCAAGTCTTGAAATTGCAATTATCTATTTTATGTCCTTTTGATTGAATTTCCTAAAATTAATTTTTAAAAAATGTTTGAAAATATATGCCTTTAAGGAGAAGCCATCATTGTTATTTTCTGTGTTATGCCTAGACGTCAATTTGTCTTATGGCTAGCACTTCACCAGACTAACTGTTGAGAGACTGAGCAAATGGGGTATTATGGTGAATGGAGACTCTCTATTGTGTGAAGAAGAAATATTGGACTCTCTCAATACTTATCTGGGTTTCGAACGCAAGTACTCCAAACTTGTGTGGCAAGGGCTGAAACAATGGCTAGGGGTTCAAGGTAAAAGTGTAGGTTGGGATCATGAAATACTTAGTAACAGGGTAAAGCGACATAATCCAAGAACTGCAATTTTGGGCTTCCTGTTTGCGGCAGTAGTGTATCAACTTTGGATGGAGAGGAACAATCGAAGGTTCAACTCAAAGAAGAAATCTCACAAGCTACTTGTTAGAGATATTGTGTTGCAAGTGCATATTGTTGGACAAAGAAACTGTGAATGGGCTACATGCCTTCGAAGTTTAGATCGTTTCCATAGATGTAAGCCTAGTCGTCAATCCAGGTGAGACACTGATAGAAATTAGGACGCAGAAGAGATAGAGAAGGAAATATTATTGGTTAAATGAAGTGCAAGGATCTTAAACATTATATTAACCAATAACCAAGTCCGTATGGAGTGGACAGATCTCCAGATATAAAGACAATGATAATATTTTTTCTTTTGTTCTTAGAACTCTACCAGATTCTTCTATTTAAACTAAGACATAAGCAGTTACTGCTATAGATAACTACTATAGATAATTACTGACAACTACTAATAGATAACAACTAACAACTACTAATGGATAACTGCATCCATCCTATCTGAAACTAAGGAACTAAGTTACATTATCTCCATATGTTAAAGCAGCAGTCTTATCAGACACTTCTCTTTCTTTGTTAGGTTGTACAAAATACTTACCGGTTGAATACAATTTTTGTTTAGCCCCCCCTACCCCCCCACCCCCACCCCCCACCCCCGAAAAAAGAAGTAAAAAGAGCAATAAAACAACACTATACATCCCTTAATATATTGGTAACTTTTCTTTAGAAATGATATGCTTAAATTAAGAGTTACTACAATTTTAATCATTATTATTCTACATGATTGAGTAAAAGGGCTCTTAAGGAATAAATACTCACATAGATAGAGTGTCATGACCTGAACCAGGGCCTAGTCGTGACGGGTATTTCAAGTCCATTATGGGTCGGAGACCACCCCTTAGCCTAACCTCAAGAGCACAATAATCATAAAAATAAAGCGGAAGCCAATCAAACCAATAATAATAGTAATAGGAATAGATGAATCAAATGACGGTTCAAATAATTCAAATAACAATTCACCCACACTTGTCCACGATAGCTTCTAAAACCAGAATAGCAACTAAGTTAATAAAAGAAATCAGTGAAATGCCATGGCCTTTCGAAGGATGGAATTTCACCACTTCACATCAACTCAACAAACGCACCACTGATTTGAGGTGGATTTATGCACCTCAGTTTTTCTATCCGGGCTTATTTAGCCTTGTTTTGAGGACTTCACTTGTGCTTAATGAGTAAATCTTTGTATAATTGAGAATCTAAGTGTTAAAATACTTGATTACAATGTATAAGGTGTCTTTAAAACAAGTTTGTAATTAATTTGGTCACTTAGAGTTTAGACGAGAAAACTAGTGTTACTAACTTGAGCTGTGTGTTGTTCTAGTTGATCTCGATAGATTATAGTGTGTGTAATGAGTTAGTAAGGATATGATTGTGTCATAATATGCGTAATAACTTTTTTATAGTGTTTATGGTTCAATTGAAACAAGTCAAGAGACAAAACAATTCGTTAAAGATCAAAAGGATAAAACTAGTATTCTTAGCTTAAGTGTCTAGTTCACCGTCTTGGATTGTATGTGGTTTTGAGCTCTAATTCGTGGTGTTTGATTCTATAGGATTCTTGGTGAGTTTATCATGATTATATATGGATTATACAAAAGCTGGAAATCAAGTGAAAATATCACCACAAGGCTTGGAATGGATGGACAAAAGCACGGGACAAGACTTGCCAAAAAATGAACGTTTTAGGGTCAGTGGCATGCCACGGACCTTAAACACCGTGTTAGGGTCCATTCCACGCCCTTAGGGGCATACTAAATGACCAATTCTAGTGTGTTACCACGATATCGGCGTGCCACAGACCCTAGCCAACGCAATAAGGTCCGTGGCACGTTGGTAAGTTCAAATCGGCAACTTGTGTTCTCCTATAAATAGGACCCTTAAACATTATGTTACACACCTTGGACGATCCTGGAACTTGGAGTGAGGATGGATAACACTTTAATTAGTTTTTTTTTTTATTTCATTATTTTGATTTGTTTATGGATTTTAACATATATTCTACCATTGCAATTACGGTTATGTCCATGAGCGGCTAAATACCCCCTTTTCAGGGTTAAGCAAGAACATGATTACTCTTTTATCAGGTTTTTTGGTTTTGATTATTTATCATATTAGGTTTTTTATTTATCCTTTTTATTACTATTTTAAGGATTCAAGACCCTTAGAATACTTTCATTGTCATCTTGTTAGCTCGAAAGGAAGAACAAGAGGATAGAACGTGGGTAAATAGAAATGGATTGTAATCTTCTACAAAATGAAGTTATAATTTGCATTTAGGATAGGAATATGCTTAAGTGCCCTATTTGGTTCACTTACGAGATGAAATATAAATACATTTAACTTTGTTGTCATATTTTCGCTCAACGATGTAGTTGTGGGTCTAGGTTAGATAGGTGATTAGAGGCCCGAAAGACTATAGTCATAATATCAACCCCATGAATGAACAACCAAGCTAAGTAACATAACTAATGAAGTTCAATAGAATAGTAGGATTGTTCTCAGAGCCTTAACCCTGGGTTCCCCCCCATTGATTGTCCAAGCACTTTACTTTTCCGCATTATTAAGTTTACTTTAGTTTTAACTTCCAATTCTTTTGGTTACCTTTGCACTTGTTAATCTTAATAGAGAACTAGATTTAGATAGTTGTCAACAGAAGTCCCTGTGGGATCGATATTCAACTTTTTATAAGGCCACTATATTACTTGGTTGGATCACGTACACTTGCGTGTGCGCTTGAGTGCAACAAGTTTTTGGCACCATTACCTGAAACTTGTAAATAGACGACTGTATTATTTTTAGTTTTTCTATATTGATTTGTACATAGTTTAGTATTTTTTCTTCTTTTTTTGTTTTACTTTTCTATCACACTTTGTGATATGTCAGCCTGAGATAAATGGTTTATGAGTGATGATGATTCTTGTTATTTTTGTGGAGGAGCCTACCGAGAGGGTTACTGTCTAAACTTTTAGGGAAGCGAGTGGTTGGCACCTTCACTAGATGAGGTGGATATTAGCCACTCTGTGGAGCAGACATAAGAACTTTAGTTATTCAGCTGTCATTTGTTCTTTAGATTGACATTGAGAAAGTGAATAAGAGTGAGCGTGTTTTGGATGGTATAAATTTGAATGTGGGATTGGTTGGGTCTCATTCAAAGCACTTTTCTACATTATGTTTAGATGATGACATATCTTTGGAGTCATCTAAAATAATGAAAAGGTATGAAGATGAGGAATACGGATCCTATATTCTTAAATTTGCACCATATAAGCAACACAAAAATATGTCTCACTTCAAGGTTGAGTGGTTTACCATGCACCATCCATTATTTGATTCCTTCATCTTTGTACCACCACCCTATGACCGAAGCAAAAAGATGGATGTGAGGTTAAGGGTGAAATTCATATCCTCAAGGTGGAGGAAAAAGTTGATGTGGGTCGTGCCACGATACTAAATCAGGCGCTGTTTGGGAGACAACCCAAGTTAAGGTAGGTTTTATTTTTAGTATTTTAGTTTTTATGTCACTTAGTTTATATTTTTGTTGAGTCACAAGTTGATGAAAATTTTGAATTCCAGAAATCTGAGTTGAGGAGCATGACGAAGACTAAGTGTGGGGTCCCCAGATCCTCGTGATGTATGAAGATGCTACTAGCTAGTCCTAGAAACCTCAAAGAGTGTTTCTATCTCTACTTTTAAGTATAGTTTGGGGACAAACTAGATTTTTAAGTGTGGGATGGAAAAATTTCATTGTTTCGAGTGAAGTGATGTTGTAAGGTCTTGAGTCTGTCGTTTTTCTAGTTTTGGGGTAAATTTTAAAAAATTACAAAAAGATTTTCTCTTTTTAAATTTTAGTTATTTAGGTTAGTCTAGTAGGTACTCACTTTACCCACCCCATGGTTGTTCTTTTCAGTTCTTTTCCATAAGGGCGCCCCTTGAACCAGTATTCTTTTTCTTTTAAGGAGTAATTTGTATATGTTTTTGCTAGGAATGAGTAAGATGTTCTTGCTGGCGCTATGTGATTACATGATGCTAGTGGTTTTAAATGTAAAGAGCATGTTGATTATGTGAATTATTAATTTTGAGACTCCTAGGCTCTAGTTTATGACTCTTGAACTTGTTGGATTAATGTTGAACTCATGTGATTGTTTGGTTAAGAGTCTATAATGATCCTACTTGAGTTGAGCATGTGCCATGTGTGTGTAAGGTTGTTGTGTATTTCTTGTTGCATGTGATGTCTAAAACTTATCTGGTGTGTGTGCAAAGCAGAATAAAGAATGTAGGTTTAGGAGATGATATATGCATTTCTTTGCTAGCCATGTTTCACAACTGCTCTTTTACCTACCCTTATGCATAATCTAAGTTATCCCCGTTGAGCCTTTAGCTTATTCTTTGGTAGCTTCATATATAGCCTAACCCCTTTCTTTGATTGACATCAATTTATTTAAAAATAAATTGAGTTAAGGAGTTTGAAATTCAAGTAGGGAAAAGGTGAAAGTGAATCCCACAAGAAAGGCAAAATGATCTTCTGGACCCCTGTACAAGGTCGGTTTTGTAAGTTGAACACTTTTACTTACATGTTTGTCATCTGAACCCCTGAACCCACTAAAAAGCAATATTTAAAACACATTTTTGTTACACTCTCCCACGTCAGCTGCCGCATAAGCTGTCACGTGTGCCACGTCACCTGTCATGTCATTTTCAAGTATTTCATGAAATTTCAAGTCATTTTTAAAATGCTACATGACAAATTAAATATTAAAATTAATTTAATTAAATAAAAAAATTTATAAATTGTAGAAAAATTTAAATAATCATGTTTTTATTTTTGGTCACAAATTAAATATCAAATTCATTCCAAATAATTAAAATTCTTCTCCAACTAATTTAAATTTTTAACTATAAATTCATATATACAAACATAAATGAATTTTTAATTTTTAAATTTGAATAACTTTAACAAACATAATTAAATAAATTATTTTTATAAATTGTAGAAATTCTAATACACAAACACAATAAATTTTTTATTTAAATTAATTTAAATTTTTAACTATAAATTCTAATACACAAACACAATAAATTTAATTAAACATCAAATTTATTTTAAATAATTGAAATTTCTCTCCAATTAATTTAAAGTTTTAACTATAAATTCACATACACAAACATAATGAATTTTTAATTTTTATTTAAATATCTTTAACAATTTGTAAAAGTTAAAAAATTAATTCTAAACAAAATAAAAAATTTAAATTGTGAACAACAACAATAATATCTGCCACAGCAATGAACAACCAACAACAATATCAATGGTGATGGTGATGAACAACAACAATATCAACACAACAAAGAGACTTGACCAAAAAAAGGCAAAAAAAAAAAACCAACAACAACAATATCTGCCACAACAATGAACAACAAACAACAATATCAATGGTGATGGTGATGAACATCAACAACAATATCAACACAACAAAGAGACTTGATAAAAAAAAGACAAAAAAAAGAAAAGCAAAGTCCCTCTTCAGGGATTGCCCAAAAATTTGCCATATATGATGATGAAGAAAAAGAAGACGAAGAGAGAGATATTTACATGGTGATGGTGATGGTGATGACTATGACAGCCATGGTTGTGGGGATGGGGGACGAAGAGAGATGAAGAGAGTTGTAGGGGTGGGGGACGTTAATGGTGATGTCATAGCAGCCATGGCAACTTTGGCTGGATGGGGGACGGGGGTGAAGGTAGGGTGGGGACGACTAGACGAGGGGGGCTGGATGGGGGTGAGGGGGTGGTTGGACGGGGAAAGGGGGCTGAGGGGGTGGGGTGGGGGCTGGACGGAGAAGGGGGTTTGGGGAAAAGAGGGTTTTTTATTTTTATTTTTAAAATTTATTATTTTTAAATTTTAAAAAATATTTTTTAATTAAAAATGATGGAGGGAAAAAAGGCTATTTTTTATTTTTTATTTTAATATTATTTTTAATTATTTTAATATAAAATTGATCAAAAATTGACCCTCACTCGCACCCTAGGCGAGTGACTACACTCTCCTTGTCCTAGTTAGCCATTTAATACCACATACGCAAAGTCAGTCAAATGGTTTGAAATATTATTTTTTAGTGAGTTCAAGGATCCAGATGACAAACATGTAAGTAAAAGTATCCAACTTACAAAATCGACCTACTATAGAGGTCCAGAAGATCATTTTGCCCACAAGAAATAACAATTGGTGTTGATAATCGATATATGTTGTAGTTGGGAGTTGTGTAATGTAAAGAATAAAGATTGTTCAAATTGAATAATGTCTGCATAGATAACATTCCCAAACCATTGTTGGTGAATTAGCTTAATAAGATAAGGCAAAATAAAAGATATGTTTGAAGGTAGATAAGGTGAAAGTATGGTTGTTAGAGATGGATTGAATAAAAAGTGTGATGTATTAAAGCGTTTAGGGAATATAGTTACTATTACTGACCAGAATAGTTCCTACCCATCCCTTAGCTTACATTACAACCCATAAAGACCTGTTTGATCTTGAGCCTTAACATTTTGATATTAATGGAGTACTACACTAAGGGCAAGCCTATGGTTCATCTTGTGTAACTTGTGAATTCTTTATGAGAGTGAGTGTAATTTGATTCTTGTACCCATTTTGTGATAAACTGCATCTATGTGAGTGAGCATCGATAACTCTCTTGTGGTAAGGGCACCTATTTGATGATAGTTCGGTGATTTGTATGATGTCTTTTATTGAGCAATATGTATGAGTTTTCCAACTTGGTGAGTCAATTCTTGAGGCTAGGATGTTTTGGAGTAGTGTTCTTTAACTTTCAATTGTGTATAACATGCTTATTGTAAGGACTTGCATTCTGTGTAGCCATTGTAATACTAGCTTGAGTATCTTGCTTGAAGTATAAGTTTAGAGTCTCCTCTGATTATGATGCTTAGATTAAAGAGTTGTTCAAGGACGAATAAGGTTTTATGTGTGGGTTGATGATCTGAGGTGGATTTATGCACCTCAGTGTTGCTATCCGAGCTTATTTAGCCTTGTTTTTAGGACTTTTCTTGTGCTTCGTGAGTGAATATTTGTATAATTGAGAATCTAAGTGTTAAAATACTTGATAAAAATATTTAATGTGTCTTTCAAATAATTTGGAATTAATTTGGTCACTTAGAGTTTAGACGAGACAACTAGTGTTACTAACTTGAGCTATGTGTTGTTCTAGTTGATCTTGATGGATTATGGAGTGTGTACTGATTTCCTAAGGGTATTATTGTGTCCTCATGTGTGGAATAACTTTTTTATAGCGTTTAAGTTTCAATTGAAACAAGCCAAGAGACAAAATAATTAGTTAAAGATCAAAAGGACAAAATTAGTACTCTTAGCTTAAGTTTCTAGTTCATCGTCTTGGATTGTATGTGGTTTTGAGATCTAATTAGTGGTGTTTGATTCTATTGGATTCTTGGTGAGTTTATAATGATGATATATGGATGATACAAAATCTGAAAATCAAGTTAAAAAATCACCACAAGGCTTGGAATGGATGGACAAAAGCACGGGACAAGACTTGACAAAAAATGAACGTTTTGGGGTCATTGGCGAGCCATGAACCTTAGACACCGCGTTAGGGTCCGTGACACGCCATTAGGGGCATTCTAAATGACCAATTCCAGTTTTTCACTGCAATATTTGTGTGCCACATACCCTAGGCACCACGATAAGGTCTGTGGCACGTTGGTAAGTTCAAATCGGCAGCTTGTGTCCTATAAATAGGACCCTTAAAATTATGTTACACAACTTGGACGAACATGAAACTTGGAGGGAAATTGGAGAACACTTAAATTAGGCTTTTTCTTCCATTACTTTAGTTTTTTTATGGATTTTAACATGTATTATATCATTGCAATTACAGTTATATCCATGAGCGGCTAAACACCCTTTTCTGGGATTAAGGACAAGAACATGATTGCTTTTGTTTTGAATTGATTTAGTTTTGCTTATTTATCATATTTGGTTGCTTATTTATCATTGTTATTAATATTTTACGGATTATCAACCATTAGAATATATCCATCTTATCTTGTGAGCTAAAATGAGGAATAAGAGGATAGAACGTGGGGTAAATAGAATAGGGTTGTAATCTTCTACAGAATGAAGTTATAATTTGCAATTAGAATAGGAATATACCTAAGTGACATATTATGTTCACTTACATGATGAAATATAAATGCATTTAACTTAGTTTCTACATTTCCGCTCAATGATGTAGCTGTAGGTCTAAGTTAGATAGGTGATTAGAGGTTTGGAAGACCATAGTCATAATATCAACCCCATGAATCAAGAACCAATATAAGTAACATAACCAATGAAGTTCAATAGCATCATAGTATGATTGTTCGCAGAGCCTGCCTTAACCCTGGGGTTCTCCCCATTGATTGTCCAAGCACTTCACTTTTTTGCATTGTTAAGTTTACTTTAGTTTTAGCTTTCAACTCTTTTGGTTAATTTTGCACTTGTTAATATTTAGATAGTTGTCAACACAAGTCCCTGTGCAATCAATATTTGGCTTTTTATAAGGCTACTATATTACTTGATGAGACCACATATACTTGCGTGCGTGCTTGGGCGAAACAACTACACCACCTAATGTTGCACTAGAGTAACAAAAAATCCTTCGAAACCTACATCATGAAACAATGTAGCATATAGGAACGGTCAATGGGATAAGCACCGGCATGCAACTCAGGGAATAAGGATAAAAATGCAATTACCAAAATCCATTCATAAACCATATGCACCACATTCATACATATATATATATATAGGATGCATGAATTGTGTAGTTCGATTCATCCTTAAGGAACCCATGGGCTATATGAGTCCAACTTCATCTACTGAAAGGGCTATATATAGTCTATTACATAACAAAAGTGAATTGTCCAAAAGATCCTTAAGGACTAAGGGGCACCTCTCTAGTGTAGAGTGGGGTGGCTTTAGTGCGCATTTTGGTCTCACACTTTAGCATTTCACTCTCTTGAATGGTCTCTTTTCACACTTGCACACACATCGATCTTCATAGTCGTGCCCGTATCAGGAAGATTGAGGTGGTGGCTGAAAATAAGAAGTGGGCTTCACTTTTCTTTTTTTTCAATTTTTCTTTGCCTTAACGCGCTATATTTATAATTTTTGTCACGTCTGCCGATTAGGATTGTATAAAATTCAATTGAAAGTTGTTTGGGGTGGGTAGGGTGGGGGTTTAAATAATTGCCTATAAAGTTAAAGTGTTAAGGTCAGCTGTGGCGACAAGTTAAATGGTGAAATGATGTATTTTCTCCAAATTAAAAGCTAGCTGAATGTACCCAAGTATATCTTAAATACTTGAATTTGAAACGAACAAAATAATAATATACTATTGTAGTTATAGTAATGTATTGTATTATGGGGTAATTACTTGTGTATTGAGAAAATACATTAAAATATCCCACAACTTGTCCACAAAACTCAATTTAACACTTTAGCATTACGAGTAATTAAGTCCCCCGCTACACAATTTTCACTCAATTTGATATCACCCCAATAGCTGAGGTGGAAATTTTAAAAAAATCAATGCGAAAATGACCAAAAAAAGTAAAAAAAAAAATGGACCTACTTTAAACTTTATAATTTTTCTTTCCTTTCTTCTTTCTCACACCTCCCCTCCCGGCCCTCCTTCTCTTCTCCTTCCTCTATTTTTTTTTTTTTCACTTCTACCTATCAATCATCTCCAATTATATACATAGCAAATATTTTCAAGAATCAAAATTTCAACATTATTTTTTTTCACTCTTACCCATTAACCATCTTCAATCAAATGCATAGCAAAATATTTTCAAGAATAAAAATTTCAACATTTATTATTTTTTTACTTCTATCCATCAATCATCTCTAATCAAATACATAAAAAATACTTTTAAGAATCAAAATTTCAATGATTTAATTCAAAATAAAAAATAATGAACCTCAAAAATGATCGAGTTAGAATTTCGAAGGAAAGGGAAGGCTGGGGTGAGGAGGGAAAATGAGATTTACATATGAATAAAAAAAGAAGGGAAGGGGGGATGAGTTACAAATTGAAAATAGGGGTGGGGTGACGAGTTTGGACATGATATAAGAAAAAAATTGACTTGTCAAACAAGTACTTTGTGCTTGAGACTTGAAATGGGCTCAAATAAGTACATTTGGAGAATTGATTTGGCTCCACATTCATGTTTCTCAACATTTTTTTTCTTGTCTATCAAAAATCTTAAAGTGATTCAATTTGATGTTGATAATGATTTCAAAAAATTAGCTTACGATGCAGACTCGAAAAAGAAAAAGGATTGGAGTTGAAATTTTTAAATGAAGAACGGGGGTGAATGGCGGGACGCAGTGTTGCAGGTGAGTGGTGGAGAAGAATAATTAGGGGTAAGTTTCTCTCTCTCTCTCTCTCTCTCTCTCTATATATATATATATATATATATATATATTTATATATATATTCAGAGAGATTTTTATTTTTAAAATAATTTATTTATATGGCTCTGACATGGCTCCAATGTGGCGCGTGTATACTGCACTCTTCGTAGTGAGAGTAGTATAATATTTGGGGGTGGTACAAAATTCACTTGAAAATTATTAAGGGGGTATATAATTGCCTATGTAGTTTAGGTTCTAAAGTAAGTTATACAAACAAGTTCAAAGGTGAAATGATGTATTTTATTCTCATGTATTTGATGTATATAGTACGTATTTAGAATGTGAAAGTCAGGGTGGAATAAAATTCACTTAAAAGTTATTAAGGGGTTAGATAATTGCCCGTGTAGTTTAGGATCTAAAATAAGTTATATGGACAAGTTCAGGAGTAAAATGATGTATTTTCTCCTCATGTATTTGATGTATATAATACATATTTAGAATGTGATAGTCTCTTTTTCTCGTGTATATATATATGTATATCTTATGAAATGATAACGTAGTACATAGTCAAAAGTTAACTAAATGTATTCAATTATATGTTGAAACGTTGTTATCATACGATCGATGATAAAAATATATTGTTGAAGTTATAATATAATAATGTAAGCTAAATTAACCGTTAGTTCATCAGAGTGTATATGAAATACGTTGTATTGGTGGAATATAGTCGCGTATGTCACGTATATAGTGCGTATTTAGAACCTGATAGTCAATCATTCATATATATATATATTCATGTAGTGAGGTACATAGTAGTCAAAAGCTAGCTAATTGAATCTATATATTCAAGTATTTTGAATAATACGTTGATATCATACGATCGAGGTAATAGTATGCTGTTGAAGTTATAATAACATAAGTTAATTAATCGATAATTCATCATATTAATAGATTGTATTATGAGGTATGAGTGTGTATATATAATACTTTATTCAAAAGCCAGTTAATCTAAAATTCGTCATAGTATTTGAAATATAATAATATTATTATAATTTCTACTTGTGTTAAAGTTATGATGAATTAAGTAATCATTCAATTTATATACATTTCATTAAATAATATAATTTATTAAATTTATCATACATTACATTATAAATAAATTTTACATAATAAATATTTTTTTACATTATACTACATTAAATTACTAATTATCTTGTGTACATTGCATCATAAATATTACACAACAATTTATTAAATTTTTAAAAATATTTTAATAATTTTTTTTTAAATTATCACTCTTTCCTTTATTTACCCTAGCAAAATCTCCCTCTCTACTGTCAAAGCGCATTCTACCATTAAAACCGCCGACGTCGCCGCCGCTGAAGACGACATAGCAGCAGCACCAGCACGCTTCCTCCTACAGTAGCAACACCAGCCGACGCCGACGACAGTACACAAATCTCACGGTTAGTCCACAATAGTGTTTTTGAGTTAAACTACCTTTAGTTCTATCCTTGTTGAATTGCTCACATCGGGTTTGGTTGAGCTGTGATAGAGCCAAAGTTTAGGTTTGAATCTTGAAAACTTTTAGTGTGTTTTTCCCATCTGAGTCAGTTCTAAGAACAAAAATTTTAATCTTGACAACTTGTGGGCTTCACTTTTTTTTTTTCAATTTTTCTTTGCTTAACGCGCTATATTTATAATTTTTGTCATATCTGCCTATTAGGATTGTATAAAATTTAATTGAAAGTTGTTTGGATGGGGTGGGGTGGGGGGTTAAATAATTGCCTATAAAATTAAAGTGTTAAGGTCAGTTGTGGCGACAAGTTCAAGGGTTAAATGATGTATTTTATCCAAATTAAAAGCTAGCTGAATGTACCAACGTATATCTTAAATACTTGAATTTGAAACGAATGAAATAATAATATACTATTGTAGTTATAGTAATGTATTGCATTATGGGGTAATATACTCGTGTATTGAGAAAATACATTCAAATATCCCTCAACTTGTCCACAAAACTCAATTTAACATTTTAGCATTACAAGTAATTATGTCCCCCACTAAACAACTTTCACTCAATTTGATATCACCACAATAGTTGAGGTGGCAAATTTAAAAACATCAACGCGTAAATGGCCAAAAAAAGTGAGAAAAAAAAATGAATCCACTTTAAACTTTATAATTTTTCTTTCTTTTCCTCTTTCTCACACCTCCCTTCCCACCCCCTTCTCTTCTCCTTCCTCTATTTTTTTTGGTCACTTTTACCTATCAATCATCTCCAATTATATACATAGCAAAATTTTCAAGAATCAAAATTTCAACATTATTTCTTTTTTTCACTCTTACCCATTAACCATCTTCAATCAAATGCATAGCAAAATATTTTCAAGAATAAAAATTTCAATGATTATTATTTTTTCACTCCTATCCATCAATCATCTCTAATCAAATACATAAAAAATATTTTTAAGAATCAAAATTTCAACGATTTGATTCAAAATAAAAAGTAATGAACCTCAAAAAATGATCGAGTTAGAATTTTGAAGGAAAGGAAAGGGCGAGGTGAGGAGGGAAAATGAGATTTACATATGAATAAAAAAAAGGGGGAAGAGGGGATGAGTTACAAATTGAAAATAGGGGTGGGGTGGCAAATTTGGACATGATATAAGAAAAAAATTGACTTGAGAAACAAGTACTTTATGCTTGAGACTTGAAATGGGCTCAAATAAGTACACTTGGAGAATTGATTTGGCTCCACATTCATGTTTCTCAATATTTTTTTTCTTGTCTATCAAAAATCTTAAAGTGGTTAAAGTTTGATGTTGATAATGATTTTAAAAATTAGCTCACGATGTAGACTCAATAAAGAAAAGGGATTGGAGTTGAAATTTTCAAATAAACAATGGGGGTGGTGGTGGGAGGCAGTGTTGTGGGTGGGTGATCGAGAAGAATAATTACAGGTAAGTTTCTCTCTCTATATATATATATATGTGTGTGTGTGTATATATGTATATATATATATATATGGGAGATTTTTCTTTTTAAAATAATTTATTTATATGGGTCTGACGTGGCTCCAACGTGGCGCGTGTGTATTGCACTCTTCGTAGTGAGAATGGTATAATATTTTGGAGGTGGTACAAGATTCACTTGAAAGTTATTAAGAGGGTATATGATTACCTATGTATTTTAGGGTCTAAAGTAAGTTATACGAACAAATTCAGGAGTGAAATGATTTTTTTTCTCGTGTATTTGATGTGTATAGTACGTATTTAGAATGTGATAGTCGATTTTTTTTTGTGTATATGTATATGTATATCTTATGAAGTGATAACGTAGTACGTAGTCAAAAGCTAACTAAATGTATCCAATTATATGTTGCATACGCTGTTATCATACAATCGATGATAACAATATATTGTTGAAGTTATAATAGAATAATGTAAGTTAAATTAACCGTTAGTTCATCAGAGTGTATATGAAATACGTTGTATTATAGGGTAATATAGTCGTGTATGTCATGTATATAGTGCGTGTATGTCAATATATTGTTGAAGTTATATATATACATTCATGTAGTGAGGTACATAGTAGTCAAAAGCTAGCTAATTGAATTTATATATCCAGGTATTTTGAATAATATGTTGGTATCATATGATCGAGGTAATAATACACCGTTGAAGTTATAAAAACGTAAGTTAATTAACCGATAATTCATCATATTAATACATTGTATTATGAGGTGTGAGCGTGTATATATAATACTTTATTCAAAAGCCAGGTAATCTAAAATTCGTCATAGTATTCGAAATACATTAATATTATTATAATTTCTACTTGTGTTAAAGTTATGATGAATTAAGTAATCATCCAATTTATATACATTGCATTAAATAATATAATTTATTAAATTTATCATACATTACATTATAAATAAATTTTACATAATAAATATTTTTTTACATCATACTACATTAAATTATTAATTATCCTGTGTACATTGCATTATAAATATTATACTACAATTTATTAAATTTTTAAAAATATTTTAATAATTAATTTTTAAAAAAATTATCACACTCTTTTCTTTCTTTACCCTAGCAAAATCTCATGCTCTACTGTTAAAGCGCATTCTACCATTAAAATCGCCGACGTCGCCAATGAAGGCGACACAACAACAACAACAGCGCGCCGCCTCCTACAGCAGCAACACCAGCCGACGCCGACGACAGTACACAAATCTCACAGTTAGTCCACAATAGTGTTTTTGAGTTAAACTACCTTTAGTTCTATCCTTGTTGAATTGCTCACATCGAGTTTGGTTGAGCTATAATAGAGCTAAAGTTTAGGTTTGAATCTTGAAAACTTTTACCGTGTTTTTTCCATCTGGGTCAGTTCTAAGAACAAAAATTTCAATCTTGAAAACTTTTAGTATGATTTTCCCTTCTGGGTGTATTCAAGAACTCAAAAAATTTCAATCTTGGTAACTTATAAGTGTGATTTTACCATTTGGACCTGTTCAAGAACTCAAGAAATTTGAATCTTGGTTGCGTATAGTGTGATTTGAAGTTGCTTTTTGACAGAACCTGAATTAGGAATAAAGGTTGCTTTGCTATTCTTCAGCAATCATTTGTTTCTTTCTCTTCAATTTAGGCCAAGCAAAAGTAAGTTGATTTCTCTCTATTTTTTTTATAGTGGAGTCTTTAAATGTAGTGTTAAGGTAGGATTATTTGATGTAGATGTCTTTGAAAGTCATAGGTTTTTGTAATGATTATATGGTGTGTGGGGGACATGCGACGCCTCTACTTATTTACTTTATTAAATTTGTTGAATTGTTTGACTTATATTATAAATTAAAGTTTAATAATTTTATTTTGAAATGTGATGTTGGTTGTGATGATTATATGGTGTGAGAGGACATGCGACACCTTTACTTATTTGTTTTATTAAATTTATTGAATTGTTCGACTAGTATTAATGAAAGTTTAATAATTTTATTTTGAATTGTGATGTTGATTGGGATATGTTCTGAGAGAGACATGTGACGCCTCTACTTATTTTCTTTATTTAATTTGTTGGATTGTTTGTCTTGTAGTAGAAATTAAAGTTTAATAATTTTATTTTGAGTTGTGGTGTTGGTTGTGAATTTGCAAGGTTGAAGAGAAAGTGACTTGAAAACGGTTACGTGTAGTCACTTGAAATAGTGAACTATGACCTGAAAATGGTTAAATATAGTTACTTGAAAATGGTTGTGTGTAGTGACTTGAAATGTGAATTTGTGACGTGAAAATGGAAAAGTGTAGTCACTTGAAATATGGATTAGGGACTTGAGAATGATTATGTGTTGTGACTTGAAATAGTGACGTGAAAATGGTTAAGTATAGTTATATGAAATGTGAATTAGTGACTTAAAAATATTTAAGTGTAGTGATACAAGAAAGGCAAGGAACACACGGAACAAACACCAAAACAGTCCACAAGTTCAAAGAACTGAGGACCTCTTTGATGACCACGCTCGAATTCAACAAGAAACTAATAAAACAAGATGAACAATGGTGTTTAACACACCAAACAGTCAGCCCAAACTAGATTAACACACAAGACAAAGAACAACAACAAGAGAATAACAACAACTCCACGGATTCAACAACACAGGAACAAAATGGGTACAAGAAAGTAAAATAGGTAACTTGATATACAATGCATAAACACTTATGAACCAAAATGTATATTAAACATTAAGACCCAAAGTATTCACACAAATAACACCAATTTCTTACGGGACCTCAATGGAATTGGACTTCCCAAGCAACCACCGTTTCCAAGATTGTTATCAATGCAAGTAATGTCCACACTTGCCTCAAGGAATCCACCATGCAAGACACTCTCTTGAGCTCTCAAAATATGTCATCTAAGTCTAAGAGAAATGACCTAATAAGGTTCTATTTATAAGCTAGGTAAACTTATTACAAAAAGTCCAAAAGACCCTTAATGAGCCCTTACAAAGGGGCGGCCTTGGAGTGTGCTTCTTGGACGGTTTTGGAGTGTAGGAGCCTTCCTCAACACTTCAAGACTTGTTTCCTTGGATGGGCAGCCCCACAAGCTCGGGTTTTCACATCTTGGCTTCCATTACGTCCTCGAGTGCTAAGATGCCTCTTTGACCCGTATTATCCTCCTCTCCTTGGAAAGGATTCATCTTCGAATCCGAACCTTGTAAAACAATAGGAAGGACAACCAAACATAAGTTCCTCAAGGTATGAGGGTTAGGGTTAGTGTAATCAATCGTAGCATCTTTCCAAGGTGGCTCAAACTTCACATATAACCAAGCATCCCTCTTACCCGAATACCCTCCCAAGAAAGAATCAACTAGTTTATCCACATAAGTATGACAAGAAACAAGGAACAAAAGTTGTTTATCAAGTGGAAAACATAGACTCTTCTTGGAACAAGAAATAGACTTGAAAGTCGAGATAGGAAAGCCATACATTCCATGCACGTTCAAGTCATTCCAAAAGACATCATCACCATATTTCAAATGATCACCGGGGTCAAATGGGTGAAGTGTCCATGGGCACAAGTTGGAAACACACTTCCTTACCCCAATACTACTACAATTACGATCAAATTTCCCCTCTCTACTAGCTTGATCTACAACAAAAACAACTAGAGGTTCATCCTTAGTCAATCGGCCAACATGTTCAACATCACTATTTTCACACACAAGTTGGTCTTCATGACTTCCATAAGACAATGTACTATCACTCGGCATAATGACTTCAATACTAGGTGAATCAACTAGTGTATCCAAAATTTTAAGTTGTACATTATCTCCACAAAATGAAGGAACATTCGGCTCACTTAAAGACAAACTATCATTCACACTTAGTTGGCTACAAACCTCATTCACTAGAATGCAAGAGTTAGTTTGATTACCTTGTAACTCACGTGGAGCATGTCCACTCATGGAAACTTGATTAGGAAGGCTTGGATGCTCTACCAAGTTATCCAACTCCTTGCAAAGAGAGCTTTCTGTCCCTTCCATTCTTTCTTCTATTTGGTCCTTTATTCTTTCCATTCTCTCCATTCGACTACTAAGGTCGTGTTTCATACCCATTATGGCAGCCACCAAATCGTTCATGGTCACTTTTTCCAATACATACCTAACAAGAGAAATTCTAAAACAAAAATACAAAAAATAGCAAACTAGTTAAAGTTAGAAAAGAAAGCATCTTCACAAAACGTCTCAAAACAGTCCGCAAACTCTCAAGTGCACACTTTTGATGTTTTCACTCTATTGGCCTCACAAGTGTTGATAACCCGCTTGTACTCCAATGAGGTCACGTAGTTCAAGTTGTGGCTCGAGGTCGGGGTGGATTCTTGTTTGAAACGACACAAAAAGTAATGTACGAACTTGAACCAAAAATATATTACAATTCAAAAATGAGAAAAGCATAAAAAAAAACAACGCTAACACAAAGAACATACTCAAAAACTAATCTACAACTTAGTAGGTTCTTACTAGTTGTCAATTAGTATAAGAGTCAACAAAATTGAAAACCAATAGAAACAAGAAAGTGAAGCTAGGAAATCCAATGTTCTTGAGCTCTTTGATGATGTGGCACTTAACTATTGGACGTTGTAATGTTGAAAAATTTTTGTTTCAAGAAACTAATTGTTCAATTTCATGTGTGGAAGAAGAGAATTTCGGCCAAGGTATAGGGCAAACAAGGTCTAGACTCCTCTTTCAAGATTCATAAAGTCTTTCACCTACTTGCACCAAATTGACAAGACAACCTTTTTGGATGTCTTGTCCCCTTTCCCCTTTTGGACAATCCTTGAAAAGTGTTATTCTTCTTTTTGGTAGTATGGCTTTTGAAAAGTCTTTTCGTTTGTTTCCCTTTTGGTGATGTCTTGGAAGTGTTTCCAAGGCCAACACTCTCTTTCATTTGAAATTTGCATCAAACAGGTCCCTTTTTGAAGCTTCTTCTTCACCACATCAAGAACACAAGAATATCAACAACAAGAACACACAAGCCGTCCACCCCCACAATAATATTACTTGATTTTTAGCTCAAAACAATTGGATTTTAGACACTAAAAGTGTTAGTGAGAAAGGAACCAACACTAGAAACACTCAAAACAAGTAAAAGACTACCAAATCTAGACACACAACAAGATTTTCGGCCAAGACATCAAGAACACCAAATCTTTTTTTTGATACCAAATTTTTTTTCACTCTCAAGCACAAGATTGATCTAGTTGTTTTTGTTGAAGTTTGATGTTTTCCAACTTGAGTTGTTCAATCTTGTTTGTTTGGTGATGAATTTCAATTTTAGAGTAATGAGACAAGACTTTGGATTCTATTTCCGAAGGTCAAAGGTTCCCATCAACTTTTCACCAACTTGCACTAATTTGGAAAAACACCTTTTTTCTTTGGCTTTGTCCCTTTCCTCTTTTGGATCTTTTTGAAAAAGATTTGACACTCTTTTGGTAACTAAGCTTTTTGGGAGTCCTTTTGTTTCTTTGCCACTTTGGTGTTGTCTTGAAAGTATTCCCAATACAAACACAAAGCTTTGTCTCTCTCTTCTCTTTTTCAAATCAAGCAACCCTTTTGTTGAATATTACCTCAAGAACAATATGAACAACAACAAGAACACTTATGAACAACCACAATCTCTAAACCGTCTAACCCTTCAACAACAACTTGACAAGAGTTCATATCTTAGACTTTGGACTCAAGTGTGTTAGTGAACAATAATCCAACATACGAAACTACTAAGACAAGCAAAAACACATCTAAATCTAGGCAACTTCTCGGACAAACACAAGACACCTAACAACACTCTTTTTTTTTTATTTTCAACTAGAAGAGCCCAAGATTGGTAGTGTAAGAACATGACCAGCCTTAACTTTGATACCAAATGATACAAAAAACGCAAGGAACACACTAAACAAACATCAAAACAGTCCACAAGTTCAAAAAACCGAGGACCTCTTTGATGACCACTCTCGAATTTAACAAGAAACCAACAAAATAAGATGAACAATGGTGTTTAACACACCAAACGGTCAGCCCAAACTAGATTAACACACAAGACGAAGAACAACAATAAGAGAATAACAACAACTCCACGAATTCAACAACACAAGAACAAAATGGGTACAAGAAAGTAAAATAGGTAACTTGACATACAATGCATAAACACTTATGAACCAAAATGTATGTTAAACATTAAGACCCAAAGTATTCACACAAATAACACCCAGTTCTTAGGGACCTCAAGGGAATTGGACTTCCCAAGCAACCATTGTTTTCAAGATTGTTATCAACACAAGTGATGTCCACACTTGCCATAAGGAATCCACCTTGCAAGACACTCTCTTGAGATCTCAAAATATATTATATAAGTCTAAGAGAAATGACTTAATAAGGTTCTATTTATAACCTAGGTGAACTTATTACAAAAAGACCAAAAGGCCCTTAATGAGTCCTTACAAAGGGGCGGCCTTGGAGTGTGCCTTTTGGACAGTTTTGGAGTGTAGGAGGTTTCCTCCACACTTCAAGACTTTTTCCCTTGGACGGGCATCCCCACAAGCTCGGGTATTCACGTCTTGGCTTCCATTACGTCCTCGAGTGCTAAGATGTCTCTTTGACCCGTATCATGTAGTTATTTGTAACGTGAAGTAGTTATTGAAAATGGTAAGTATAGTCACTAAAAATGTAAATTAATGACTTGAAAATGGTTAAGTGTAATGACTTGAAAATGTGAATTAGTTACTTGAAAATGATTAAGTGTAGCTGCTTGAAATGTGTACTAGTGAGTTGAAAATGGTTAAGTATAGTGTTTTGAAAGGTGAATTAGTTACTTGAAAATGTGAACATGTGTTTTGAAAATGGTTAAGTGTAGTGACTTGAAATGTGAATTAGTTGCTTGAAAATGGTGAAGTGTAGTAACTTGAAGTATTGAACTAGTGACTTGAAAATGGCTGAATGTAATAACTTGAAAATAGTAAACTAATGACTTGAAAATGGTTAAGCGTAGCACTTGAAATATGAATTAGTGACTTGAAAATATTAAGTCTAGTACTTGAAATGATGATTAGTGACTTGAAAATGTCAACTTGAATTTTGAAAATGGTTAAGTGTAGTCACTTGAAATGTGAATTAGTGACTTGAAAATGGCTAAGGGTAGTGACTTGAAATGTGAATTAGTGACTTGAAAATGGCTAAGGGTAGTGACTTGAAATGTGAATTAGTGACTTGAAAATGGTTATGTGTATTGACTTGAGAATGTGAACTTGTGTTTGGAAAATAGTTAAGTGTAGTAACTTGAAAATGTGAATTAGCGATTTGAAAGTGGTTAAGTTTAGTGACTTTAAATGTGAACTAGTGTCTTAGAAAATGGTGAAGTGAAGTCACTTGAAATATTGAAATAGTGACTTGAAATGTGAATTAATGACTTGAAAATGGTTAAATGTAGTCACTTGAAAATGGTTAAGTGTAGTCATTTGGAATATGTACTAGTGACTTGAATGGTTAAGTGTAGTAACTTGAAATGTGAATTATTTACTTGAAAATAGTCATGTGGAGTTACTTGAGAATGTGAACTTGTGTTTTAAAAATGGCTATATATCATCTTTTTCTTGGATTTTTCTTGATGATGAAGGTGGGAGATAATATATGGATTATTCTTTAGATTCTTTTCCACTACTATTTCTTGTCTTTTTGTCTTGGTCATGTGTCATGGACCCACACAAATACTATTTCAAACTAATTTTATAAGTAGAACTTTTTGGGTGAAGTAAAACTTCTTTTTCATTCTTGTTTACTTTTTAAATGGTATAATTGAATTTCGGAAAAATGGTTAATATGCACCGAATTTTATGAAAATATTTAGATATATTTTTCGTTAAAAGTTTAACTCATCAATATTCTTACCATTCAAGTATTGATCTATATATACTTTTGTTATCAAGTTTTGGATCATATATACTCCTGTTGTTAAGTTTGGGATCATATATACCTCTATCCCCTTTTCCTTTTTTTTCTTAAGAAATTATAGTTTTCACATCACTTTTTATTGTCACATCACATATAATTAAATTCACCCCTTCTTCTACACAGTAAATGACTGTTAAATACTCTCATCTACCTCATAATCTCTTTGAATTTTCTCTAATTTATCGAAAACCCTTTATCAGATTCGTATGTAACCGCTTCTATCATACATACACACATACATACATACATACATACATACATACATATAAAAGCTATCCTCTTAATTGATAACTTATTATTGCTGTCTATATATGAACTGCCTCTTTTACACTTCTACATCTCAATTTCTCTCTTGGGTTTTCCTTATTCTTTTTATTCTTGATGCTAGAATTGACAGTGGTACGAAAGATGGAGTGGTTGATGATATTAAAATAATTTGCAGTTGGTAAGCACTTTAATTTTTTATTTTTATCGCAATTGTACGTTGAGTTTTTATGGGGTATTCTTGACTTTTTTCATTTTTTTACTTGATGATTCTTTGGGTTATGCAAGAATTAAAAAACACAACAAAGGAATTTTGGCAAATTAGAGAAAATTCAAAGAAATTATGAGGTAGATGAGAGCATTTAACAAATGGTTAATGTGTAGAAGAAGGGGTGAGTTAATTATATGTGATGTGGCGATTGAAAAATGATGTGGAAAATATGATTTCTTAAAACAAAAAAGGGGTTGAAAATTTTTAGCAAAGCAATTAACGACAACAGGGATATATATAGCCCAAAACTTGACAACAAGGGTATATATTGCCCAAAACTTGGCAATGGGGGTATATATGGCCAAGACTTGGAAGAAAAGGGCATTGATGAGCTAAATTTTTAATGGAGGATATATCTGAATAATTTCACAAAGTTTAGGGGCATATTTGATCATTTTTCCTTGAATTTCTATAGGTGATTTAGTCATTTAGTTGGCAAAGAATTATCCTAAAATAATTAATTTTGAAATTAGTTTTTCTGAAATTAGTTATCCTATTATATATATATATATATATATATATATATATATATATATATAATAATATATAAAATAACTTATTTCATTATTATGGTATAAATAATGAGATAAATAATTCTGATATTAACTAATATCTCACACCAAATATGAAATAAAATAGTTCTTCATTTTATCCCAAAACTATTTATCCCTTAGACCTCACACCAAACGACCCTTAGGGTCAGTGGCGGAATCAAAAATTTTAACAAGGGGGTTCACAAGTGAACATACGAACTAACTGAATGGGGGTCGACATCTATTATATACACATAAAAAATAATTTTAACCATGTATATATAGTATAATTTTTCATCGAAGGGGTTCGGATGAATCCCCAATCCTAAGTGTAGCTTTGCCCCTGCCTAGGGCTCATGAATTACAATGATTTAATAGAGAAGAAATTAAGAAATGTTTATACAAAGTGAATGATGAAATGGTCGATAGATTAACATAGAATGAAATTAATTTAAATTTTGATATATAGATCTGGCAACACACTGTTAACCGAGAGAATTCAGAGTAGATGTGTCAGATGTCTATCATTTTTTCAAATTACTAGTACTGACTTAGAGTGATAACCTAGTCCATAGCTTTACTTACCAGTTATTTGTCCACTGCCTTCTCTCCCATCACCAACAAGATCAATTAGAAGCCTAGAAGAAAGATTGTACATACCAATTCAATAAGCAGCTAGAGTAGAAGAGAAGGTCCGGAACAAGGTTGACTGAGACTGTCATCAACTGCAAGAGAAGAGAAGAGAGAAAGCAAGTCAGAAACTTCGTACCTCATTAACGGTTAGAGTTATAAAAATGAACAACTTAAAATTTATTTTTATCTAAATTTATTTTTATCTTTTAAATTGTATAGTTAATACTAGACATTAAAGGGCCCGTGTGTTATTTTTTTAATCTCAATTTATGTGACACAAATATAATTTAAATAATTAATTATTAAAATAATTTTAATTTTTAATTATTGTGATTTATAAGACTATTTCATATATTTCAATTTAAGTGACACTGATATAATTTCAAAAGTTAACTTATGTGGTAGTAATATAATTTTGATAGTCAATCAAATGTTTTATGTTGACATATCGTTTTGTGTCTATTATATGATATATTATTAATTTTCTAATGCGATCATAATAATTAATTAGGGGTGATATAATAAAATCACGATTGAAGCATCAAAGAACTCGTGTCTTAAATGACTTATAATAACTAATTAGAAGTGATATAATAAAATTACTATAAAAATACTTGTGGAAAAATATAAATAGGCATCATATAACACATCAAGTTTATTTAAAAAATCAAGCGTTAATTTATTATTTTTTGTCAATTTTATATTTCTTATTAAATATTATAATATTTTTAATACTTAAATAACTTATAGTAATTAATTTGGGATAATATAGTAAAATTACAATTGAAGCAGTTGAAGCAGACATGTCGATTATTTTATATTTTTATTTAATATTATATTTTTTTTAATACTTAAATAACTTATAGTAATTAATTAGGAGTAATATAATAAAATTACGGTTGAAGCAGCTGAACTAAGCAGCACAAGCAGGCATGTCGAAGACGGTACCTGCTTATTGCCACTTATTATATATAGTAATTATACGTATAATAAAGGCACGTGAATTGCACTGATCAAATGGTGAAAATATAGAGAAACATTTTGTGATGATTGAATGATAAAACAATCGATAGATCAAACAAAAATGGGATTAATTTTTGAGTTTTGGTATATAGATCTTAAGACGCCGTCAATAAAGAAAGAGAATGAGATTAATTTGAGTTCTAGTAGTATATAGATTTAACGACGCCGTTAGCAAAAAGAAAAAAACTAAGGGAGCTCTGGCATATAAATTTCGGCAAAGAGAATTCGGCATACTAAAATTATAAAACTAAACAACTTTGAGTATACACAAAAATGTTTTTATTGTTATAAAATATCTAAATAATAAAGAAGAAAAGTAGAGAGAATAGACAGAATAATTCTTATTTCTCTTGAGGGATGAATTACAATGAAGGAAAACCCTTTTATTTATAGGGGAAAACTAACATTGGGTTTGTAACTTTTTCATTAATAGACATACACAATATATGGTAAAGTAAATATTCACTATATATGATAAAGTAGACATTCACTATATATAGTACATTTATAACACTCCCCCTTGAATGTCTAATTAATAGATAATACGCATATATGTTGCATCATTAAAAACCTTATAAGGAAAATTCAGTGGGATAAAATCTCGTAAGGAAAAAAGAGTACAGCGCGTATTAACTCCCCCTAATGAGAACATCTATCTTTGAACCTTTACATTCCGATCTTGTGCACCATCTTCTTGAAAGTTGCAATTGAAGGAGACTTGGTGAATAAATCAGTCACATTGTCGCTTGAACGAATTTGTTGCATGTTAATATCACTGTTCTTTTGGAGCTCATGTATGTAGAAAAGTTTTGACGAAATGTGCTTCGTTCTATCTCCTTTTATGAATCCTCCCTTAAGTTGTGTTATGCATGCTGCATTATCTTCATATAAGATTGTGGGTATATTGTCACATTTCAAACAACATTTTTCTCGAATGAGATGTATCATGCCTCAACCATACACTTTCTCGGCTTTCTTCATAAATAACTATTATCTCAGCATGGTTTCATGAAGTGGCTACGATAGAATGCTTTGTATATCTCCAAGATATTGTAGTACCACCACATATGAACACATAGCCTATTTGAGACCGAGCTTTATGTAGGTCAGATAAGTACCCAACATCAACATGACCAACAAGATTGAGACTGCAAACTTGCTAACAAATTAACTGAAAAAGGTTATATCAGGCCTTATAGTACTTGCAAGATACATTAGTGCATCAATTGCGCTAAGATATGGTACTTCATAATCAAGGAGTTCCTCATTCTTTTCTTGAGGTGGGAATGGATCCTTATTCAATTTTGCATGTTTCTCATTTAAGCAAAAATTCTATTGCTTTGGAAAACTCTCCAAGAGTTCCAATGATACTCAAATCATCAAATTATCTCTTATGAGGATGATAAAAAATTTCCCAGAAACTTTATATGCTTCAGACATTTTGAATCCTTTAGAGATTTTCATATAAATTTTTGTCAAGTGACAATATCCAACATGTCAAGTGTGACATCTTCAAGTGTCTGGACTGCAAATTAAATAAGTTTTATACTTACCAAAATGCATCATTTCGTCTCACTTGATAAATATTTCTACATCAGCATGCTTAAATAAACGTAGAATTTGGATCCTCGTAATACTTTACAATATTGCGTCAATATTGTATCAAAGATATTATCGATGATATATCATTTTGTATCGGTTCACAATGTGACAAAACATTTTGTGATTTCATCACTTCATTATTTTCAGGTACCTAAACCTCTTAATGAAGTGTTATGTCGTAGACTCTTCAAGAGCACATTGCCTTCTTATTATGATTATTTGCTCCTTGTTTCATGTGGAACCGATTAGTCTACTATGTTTCATGCATGCATAGACTTTGTCCTTCAAGGACACAAAATAGGAGCACTTGCAGCTTAAATATGAGATGCTTTCGGCATATGACTTGAATTATCTTATGAATGAGGATCTTATGATAATTCCTAACATTTTTCATAGTTGCTTATAATCTCCCCCTTATGTTAGGAAAACTAACACACATCCTCCTTCTTCTTTGAGGAATCCATCTTTGTGCATCATGGTACATTCATTGATCGTATATCACACACTAACTATTAGATGGACAACGTGTGATTCCTGACTTAGAACCAACTTTGAGGGGAAATTAATCATAATTTATTGGTTTGATGCATACAAGTAATTTTGTATATAATATTTCAAACCAACACATGAAGCATTTGTTCTCAATGGTTTGACTATTTATTGAAGGCATTTGATGCTAAATCATGATCATCAGGATGAATTGTCTTGATGGCATAATCCAAAAGTTATGCTCTTAACTCAATTTTATTGAGCAAACAACTTTATGAATGTCAAACTGCAGGTTGAAAATAAAAGCACATGGGATCATCTTATATTGATGCATCTTAATAGATCACATAACTGGTGAACGGGCCCATATTCACCTTTTATACTTTTCAGATTTTAAGGGATCCAATCCCAATATTAGTTGGTCCAACCAACTTGTTATGAGAACAAGCACTATTAAAAGTAATGAAGAATTTTCTAATTCTTCATATATGTTACATACTCAGTATGCACATCATTGGGATGTCGCAATCGTTCATATCAATTTATGAACTTTTATACTAGTAAACTCCAAGTTTACCATGACATGTACCTTTTTTCTTTAGTAAATTTCAGATTTACTATTACATGAATAAATTTTAGATTTACTACTTCAGAAGTAGATTTCAAAATAACTTTTTTCAATTATTCAGCCTATTTTGGGGGTGAGTTGTGATATTATCACAATCAAGTGCATGTTTGCATTAATAAGATTCTCATTCCCCAAGAATGGAGTATAATCATGCCTTAAGCGTATCAAATTATGATAGCTACTACAAAAGCAAATTGAGGCATACATATGATTTATTACTACCACATTCAATTCAAGGAATGAAGCATATTTAATGGAAAATGTTTCACCAAATACTCATTATTTTACCTTAGCCATCATAATATCATTAATATGGTGCATTGAGATTCAAACTCAACGTCTTATCCATATAAAGGCGTCTTAGGCATAAATCGATGAGACTTGAACCCAACATACTATCATCCCTTTTGACAATATTGTTCTTGAGGAATAAATTTTAAACATAAATGGTTCCAAACCAATTATTTTTCCTCAAATTCAACAATAATTATATTATTAGTAGCAAAAGACAAATAACATAAGTAATTACTAACCTTGAAATTATCTTTAGATTTATAATCTCACTTTGGCAGAGTCTCGTTCTGATAACATGTTATAAAATAACTAAATAATAAAGAAGAGTATATAGAATAGAGAGAGCAATTCTTATTTCTCTTGAGGAATGAATTAAAATGAAGGAAACCCTTTTATTTTTAGGGGAAAACTAATCTTGGGGTTTGTAACTTTTCCATAAATAGAAATACAAAATATATGGTAAAGTAAATATTCATTATATATGATAAAGTAGACATTCACTATATATGGTACATTTATAACATTTATTGTGATTATGAATCGTGCGAATTAATTTCCTACGAGAAAATTATTAATAGACTAGTAATATTTAAATCCTAGAATTTCATTCATGTAAATCTTTCCCTCGTCGGATTTCTTGATGAAATGTAGTTTGTCACAAAATCTTATGATTTTTTAGATTAATATATTGTCGAGAAATTATCAGTAAAAAAAAATATCAAAAGATTAAAAAAAATTTTTATTAAGATTAATTTTTGAACACGTGCGTTGCACGTGTATCTTGATTAGTTAAGTCTATATCTGTCTATATTATATTGAACTAAAACAAATAGAATTGAAATACATATATAGTGTATGTTTTCAAGAATAATGAATATATTGATTCTATTTATTGATGACCGGACACATGAATTTAAAATAATTCAACATGAAATCTATTTGGATGACGTGAGAAACGATACGCTTTGCTTTCTTATTGTGTTGGAAGTGCTTGAGCGATCATCGAGAAAGATTTTTAGCGGGAAAGACGAAGGAGTATGGTGATCAAAGAATATATTATTATGTCTCTTTAAAGAGGATCGCGAGGGCCTCATTAAACATAGAGGGTTAACTAAAGCATTGGTCACTCTTGGCTGATTAAAAAATAATACGCAAATCTTAATCTTACGACACATGCAGATTATTATTCTATCTTTATTCCATGTTAATTTGAAAACACTGGGCATTTGTAAAACACATATTCATGTAAACTTGAAAACTCCAACTACCATCAAGAGAACTATCTTTAATAATAATAATGATGGGTTGATACAAAATCATTTGTAGTGAAAGACCACAAAAGACAAGATATAAGGAAGAATGGAGTTGTTTCTTCGGCCTTGCAATTTGGTAATGCGGAAATGAAGATTTGAGTTTTGACATATAGATTTGCGGTGGAGACAACAAACTAAACAATTTTGAGTAACGGAAAAATTATTTTTATTATGCTTGTGAATCGGGGCAAATCTAATTTTTTTTTTTTGATCAAAATAATGATTAAAAAGACTATTTATATTTAAATTGTAGAATCTCATTTCCGTACGTAAATTTTACGCTCGTTAAATCAATTGATAACTATATTTAAATTCTACAATCTCATTTCTGTAAATTTTACGCTCGTTAAATCTCTTGATAACATATTTAGTTTTTTCCTATAATATAATTGTCGGAGATCTAGGAGAAAAGTCATAAATCCCGTATTAAAAAAATTATTTTGGAGTAGAGGGACTTATAAGAGAATATATTCTTTTGAATTGAACTCAAAACATTTATAAAGGGATAAAAAGCAGTGTTACTAAATTTATCTCAAATTTCTAAAAACAAATTATACCAAGATATTGTACATAGTAGATAGTAAAAAATCACTGTCAAAATATTAAGGTCTCATTTATTTCCATTAAAACTAAGACGTCTAAATTTAAATATATATTTGAATTGTTAAGATATTGTATTAACATCCAAACATTAAATAATTAAATCTGTTTATTTTTAATGCATGAATGGATAAAGTTTTCTTTATTTATAAGGTAATTAAATAAAATATTAAATGAGTCTAACATTATATATCAATAAAATATTTCTAAAAAAAAACTATATGATGGCGAGTGGTGGAATTGCTAATGGTGTGGTGGTCATATAGATTAGGATGATGTTGGCTAATTAGGATAATTGTTTTCATTTTTTCAAAAATTATTTTCATCAATAATTTTTATGGTTAAATACCACTATTTTTACTAAAATGAAATAATTTTTTGATAAATTAAAAAAATTCCCATGGCCAAATGCCTATTAGTATTTGTGTAAATTTCTATTTAATACAAAATTAAAACCAAAGGTATAATACTTATTCCTTTCCTATTTTAGGCCAGTTATCTTTTTCATTTGTCTAAATGAGGAAAGTTCTTCTTTTTTGTAAGCAATAAGCATTATTGATTCTTTTCTCATGAATCTTTTGGCTGTCCAACTTTTTACACAAAAACGATTTTCTTGCTCCTTCTACTATCACTATTATGGCAAGACAATATTTTAAAAAAAAAAAAAAAAATCTTAGTTTAATGTTTTGAATTCAAGTTTAAAGGGTGACTTTTTGTAAGATATGGTAGGTGGTACGAATTCGAAGTAATCGAATTGATAAATTTCAGAATATCTTACAGAGAAAAGAATTTACAGAAATTAACGGATCACTAAGTTACACACCCTTTGAAAAGGATCCACATAGATAATAATCAAATCTATTGAAACTTGACAAACTATTTGCTCAACAGATATAATCAGTGGCCTTGCTACATTGATCCAATAATGGTCACTCGAACATCTTCTATTGAAAAATTATATCGCGCATATAGAAAATAATAGTGTATATATGATCAAAATAATGTTATCTTCCACAATACGGGTACGTAGAATCTGTATAATATAATAACAACTTCAACTCGAGTTCAAGTATGAACAAGACCACAACGAAGTTGAACAAATACCCTCAACACAAGATCAAAATGATCTTTACAAGAGGTGTATTTTATATTTCAGAAATATAGATAAAACAGAAATTGTTAAAGTCAAGTCGTCCGAATTCACGGATTTTCCTTAAGGAATAATTCCCCTCACTGTATCCGAGGTTATGAAATCTTCCTCCCAGGATAAAATGGCCTTCAATCCGACTATAGTGGTACCTCAAATAGGCGGATTCTTCGAACACACTCACGGTTTGAATGATCACACTTAGAGTATTTTTAAGAAGAAGAAGCTTGTAATTTTGAAAATTTTCTGTGTCCTAAACCTGTGGATGAAATCAGGTTTATATAGCCACAAGATGCCCCTTTAAAAAGGTGGCAATGATTCAATCTTAAAAGTGTGTCTATTCTAAAAAATTACATGGCTGCAGTATTTCATTAGTGTTGAACCAGTGTGCAGTATTTTACTGCGACACTGCACCTTTTCACGAAACAGTGGCATCATTTCGATGAAGTGTTGCAGCAATTCATGAAGCAGTGTACCAGTTCACTTAAATCAGCACCTGTTCCGGCGCAAACCACAATTGGTCACTGAAACAGTGTAAACAGTGGCATCTGTATACAAGTATGGAGTCAAAAATATTGTGCAGAAAAATTCTACTGCGTTTCCCTTTGGCATTCTTCGAAATACAAATAAAGTTTGGCTAAAAAATAGATCTCATCGATTATTTTCCGAATCCGAATCCGAAGCTAAGCCGAGCGAGCGACGACGACGGCACGAGGCATCTCTTATTTCTTGCCTCACTTGCCATGTGGATTAAGTATTCATCATTATAAATACTCCAAAGTTCCATTCTCTCACCAATATGGGAGAATTAGTGAACTTTCCAATTTGGGAGTACACCTTCTAAATTGGTGTCTCCTTCTTCCACCATTTTTTTTCCTCTCAATTTTACATTCACACCTTTTCATTACTATGAACCCAACAATCCCCCACATGAATGGGGAATGGCTATTTTTCGTAAAAGTTTTACGGACAAGTATGTGATCATCAAGTAAAGACTGATTGCATCTGGATAAGGGGGTTTCTCTTTGAACTTTCCGTAGTGAACATGCATCGAATGCACTTGGTCAATCGGTAGATTTGATATCTTTGAACCGTCGAGTTTTCATGAGAGCTTAGAGAATAGGCTTTTACTAACATTCTCTTTGAAGCGGCTTCCACTTCGCCCACACATAGGTGATTTCTAAACGTTCAATCCTGTAGATTAAACTATTTGGTCAAATCTGCCAAATTTAGATAATCATTAAAAGATTTTTCACCTTAAGTCTTATCCTTGTTTACTATACATTGTCTACATCATGAGAATGGGTTGGGTAATTGACAATGTTGAACCTGTCAGACACAACTTTATTTGATCTCCTTGAACCTAGCTCTTGGGATCTCTAGTCTGCTAGGTAGAGTTACCTCCATGCTGACTTGTCCTAGACCTTAAACCCATTCCCTTGGATGTTCTTTCTACTCCTTCTCTAGATAGGCCTTTTGTAAGTGGATCTGACACATTATCCTTTGACTTTACATAGTCTACAGTGATAATTCCACTAGAGAGAAGTTCTCTAACGGTAATATGTCTTCGTCTTATATGACGAGATTTACCGTTATACATCATGCTCCCTACCCTACCTATTGCTGCTTGGCTATCACAGTGTATACATACTGGTGCCACTAGCTTGGGCCAATACGAAATATCTTCCAAGAAATTACGGATTCATTCTTCTTCTTCACCGATTTTATCTAATGCGATAAATTTAGATTCTATTGTAGAGCGAGCGATACAAGTCTGTTTGGATGACTTCCAAGAAACTGCTCCTCCACCGATAGTAAATACATATCCACTTGTGGATTTTACTTCGTTCGATCCGGTGATCCAATTTGCATCACTATATCCTTCAACTACCGCAAGATATTTATTATAATGCAAAGCATAATCTTGAGTGTATTTAAGATACCCAAAACTCTTTTCATTGCCATCCAGTGAGTTTTGTTGGGATTATTCATGTACCGACTCAATTTACTGATAGCGCATGCTATGTCTGGTCGTGTACAGTTCATTATATACATTAAACATCCTAATACTCTTGCGTACTTTAATTGCGAGTCACTTTCACCTTCATTCTTTGAAGTACAAAGCTCGTACCCAATGGAGTCTTGGCTTCGACATAATGAGACTGTGATAATGCCAACCCTTGTGGAGTTTGATGGATTCTTATATCTAAGATCACATATGCAACTCCAAGGTCCTTCATATCAAACTTGCTCTCGAGTATTCGTTTTGTTACATTTATGTCAGAAATGTCTCTACTGATGATCAACATATTATTCACATATAAACATACAATGACTGGGTGATTTGGAGTGTCTTTAATATAAACACATTTATCACATTCATTTATTTTGAATCCGTTTGCCAACATGGTTTGGTCAAACTTCGCATGTCATTGTTTTGGTGCTTGCTTTGGTCCATATAATGACTTGGTGAGTTTACACACCTTATTTTTCTTTCCTGGAACCACAAAACCCTCAGGTTGTTCCATTTAAATTTCTTCTTCCAAATCTCCATTTAGGAATGCGATTTTCACATCCATTTGATGGATTTGAAGATAATATACCGCCGCCAAGGCAATTAACATTCGAATCGAGGTTATCCTTGTTACTGGCGAGTATGTATCAAAATAATCAAGGTTTTCCTTCTGTTTGAAGCCTTTTACTACAAGTCTTGCCTTGTATTTTTTAATAGTACCATCCGTCTTCATTTTCCTTTTGAAGATCCATTTAGAACCTAAAGGTTTATTTCCGGGAGGAAGGTCAACCAATTCCCATGTATGGTTGCTTAAGATTGAATCTATCTCACTATTTACTGCCTCTTTCCAAAAGGATGAGTCTCATGAAGACATCGCTTCTTTAAATGTTTGAGACTCATTTTCTAAGAGAAATATTAAAAAATCCGATCCAAACGAAGTTGACGTTCTTTGACGTGTACTACGCCTTGGATTTTCTTCATTATGTACATTCTCACTTGGTTCATCTCGAGGTCGTTTGGAACCTCCACTAGACTGTTCGTGTCTAATTTTATACGGGTAAATATTTTCAAAAAATTCAGCATTGTCTGATTCAATTACCGTATTTTCACTAATATCCGGATGTTCGAATTTATGAACCAAAAATCGACATGCTTTACTACTTTTAGCATATCCTATGAACACACAGTCCACCGTTTTAGGTCCTATCTTAATTCTTTTAGGTATAGGAACTTGTACCTTTGCTAGACACCCCCACACTTTGAAATATTTCAAGTTAGGTTTCCTTCCTTTCCATTTTTTGTAAGGAATTGATTGTATCTTACAATGGGGAACTCTGTTGAGTATATAATTGGTCGTAAGGATAGCCTCCCCCTATAATTTTTGCGGTAAATCAGAACTTATAAGTAAGACATTCATCACTTCCTTCAAAGTTCGATTTTTCCTTTCCACAATTCCATTAGATTGGGGTGAATACGGGGCCATAGTTTGATGGATTATTCATTCTCTACACATATTTGCGCAAAGGGAGATTCATATTCTCCGCCCCTATCACTTCTTATCATTTTGATCCTTTTGTCTAACTGATTTTCAACTTCAGTTTTATATTGCCTAAACGCATCTATTGCTTCATCCTTACTATTTAGCAAGTGGACATAACAATATCTAGTGCAATCATCAATAAAAGTTATGAAATACTTTTTCCCACCACCAGATGGTGTTGACTTCATATCACAAATGTCAGTGTGTATTAAGTCTAAGGAATTAGAATTCCTTTCAACGAACTTATAAGGATGCTTTGCATACTTCGATTCTACACACGTTTGACACTTAGATTTATTGCACTCAAAGTTTGGCAAATCTTCTAAGTTAATCAATTTTCGTAGCATTTTGTAATTAACATGGCCTAAACGTTCATGCCATAAATCATAAACTCAAGCAAATAAGACGAATTCAAACTTTTATTCATCTCAACAGTCATTACATTCATCTTATAAAGGCCCTCCGTGAGATAGCCTTTTCCTACATACATTTCTCCTTTGCTAACTACAATTTTTTCAGAAACGATTATACATTTGAATCCATTCTTATCTAGGAGTGAAATAGAAATTAAGTTCCTACGTAACTCCAAAATATATAACACATTGTTCAGTATCAAGACCCTGGCGGAAGTCATCTTTAAGCAAATTTTTCCTGTTCCCTTCACTTTAGCAGTAGCGGAGTTGGCTATGTAGAGCATTTTTTCTACTTGAGCCGGAGAAAATGACGAGAACAACTCTTTGTTTGTGCAAACATGGTGTGTGGCACCAGAATCCATCCACCATTCGCGTGGATTCCCCACCAAGTTGCATTTCGTGAACATAGCACACTAATCATCATATTCTTTCTTGGACTCAATCATATTCGCTTGGTCCTTTTTCTTGCCTTTCTTCGGGGATCGACAATCTGTTGACTTGTGGTCAATTTTGCCACAATTGAAGCATTTTTTCTTGAACTTTTTCTTGGGTTGATTGCTTCCATGTTCATCTTTCTTTCTTTTGTTCGAGTTGTTTTGCCATCTTCTACAATATATGCTCCATTCATTGTAAAACTCCCCTTTGAGCTTCTTTCGGCAACTTTATTATCCTATTCAATATGAAGTCGGACAATAAGATCTTCAACGGTCATCTCCTTGTGTTTATGCTTTAAGTAGTTTTTGAAGTCTTTCCACAAAGGTGGTAGCTTCACAACTATCGCTGCTACTTGGAAAGCATCATTCACAATTAAACCTTCTACTAGGAGATCATGTATGATGACTTGCAACTCCTGTACTTGAGAGACAATAGATTTGTTATCAATCATTTTGAAGTCCAGGAACCGTACAACAAGAAATTTCTTAATTCCCGCATCCTCCGTTTTATATTTCCTTTCAAGTGCCCCGCACAGTTCTTTTGATGTCTTGGTTCCGCTATAGACATTATAGAGGTCATCTTAGAGACTACTCAGAATATAGTTCCTGCAAAGGAAATTCGAATGTTTCCAAGCTTCTACAATAACGAAGCGGTCTTTGTCCGAGGTTCCCTCGAACTCCTCAGGAGCGTCTTCACTAGTGAATCATTGTAGACATAAAGTGGTGAGGTAAAAGAACATCTTTTGTTGGCACCGCTTGAAGTCAATGCCAGAAAATTTTTCGAGCTTCTACATCGGTGCCATCGTTGGCGGAGCATTTGTGCGACTTGATGTGGCAATATTATTTGCCCCTATAGACGTTGTCGCATCCATCATTTGACTTTCAGTTGTCATTTTTCCTATTACCACAAGACAGAAAAATTAGTATTTTTCAGAATACTATTAATAAAGTTAAATAAATTTAAACTCTTCTTCTTCTTGTTTCTAGTTAACGATGAAGTTTTTATTACTTCGAATCGTCAACCAAGTGAACCTTAACTTGTGATGAAGAATTTCAGTCTTCTAATCACTAGTTAAATTCAAGCGAAGTAGAAAACCTAAGCTTTAATCTCCAAAAACAAGCAGTACAGATTCTGTAAGTTATTCCTTAAGATTGTTATCTTCCACAATACGGGTACGTAGAATCTGTATAATAGAATAACAACTTCAACTCGAGTTCAAGTATGAACAAGACCACAACGAAGTTGAACAAATACCCTCAACACAAGATCAAAATGATCTTTACAAGAGGTGTATTTTATATTTCAGAAATATAGATGAAACAGAAATTGTTAAGGCCAAGTCGTCCGAATTCACGGACTTTTCTTAAGGAATAATTCCCCTCACTGTACCCGAGGTTATGGAATCTTCCTCCCAGGATAAAATGACCTTCAATCCGACTATAGCGGTACCTCAAATAGGTGGATTCTTCGAACACACTCACGGTTTGAATGAACACACTTAGAGTATTTTTAAGAAGAAGAAGAAACTTGTAATTCTGAAAAATTTTTGTGTCCTAAACTTGTGGATGAAATCAGGTTTATATAGCCACAAGATGCCCCTTTAAAAAGGTGGCAATGGTTCAATCTTAAAGGTGTGTCTATTCTGAAAAATTACATGGTTGCAGTATTTCATTAGTGCTGAACCAGTGTGCAGTATTTTACTGCAACAGTGCACTTTTTCACGAAACAGTGGCACCATTTCGATGAAGTGTTGCAGCAATTCATGAAGCAGTGTACCAGTTCACTTGAATCAGCACCTGTTCCTACGCAAACCACAATTGTTCGCTGAAACAGTGTAAACAGTGGCATTTGTATGCATGTATGGAGTCGAAAACATTGTGCAGAAAAATTCTATTGCGTTCTCCTTTGGCATTCTTCGGAATTCAAATAAAGTTTGTCTAAAAAATAGATCTCATCAATCATTTTTCGAATCCGAAGCCGAGCCAAGCGAGCGACGACGATGGCGCGAGGCATCTCTTATTTCTTGCCTCACTTGCCATGTGGATTAAGTATTCATCATTATAAATACTCCAAAGTTCCATTCTCTCACCAATGTGGGAGAATTAGTGAACTTTCCAATTTGGGAGTACACCTTCTAAATTGGTGTCTCCTTCTTCCACCATTTTTTTTTCCTCTCATTTTTCCATTCACACCTTTTCATTACTATGAACCCAACAAATAACTTTTTAAAAACATATACTAAGATGTAATCTTCTATGATAAAATTTCATATGGATTGGATGTACTTTTATTTTCAACAAGATGGCCTTGACACTCATAGACCAAACTAAAGTAGGTGTATAGAACTATTACGACTTGTTGCTAGTTTAATTTAAGGAATCATATGCTAACCCAATAAATGAGGTTGAAAAGTTATCCTAAGGAGCATTAAATTGATTTAATCATGCTATTATTATCAAAGAAACCAAAAAGAGTAGCATAAAGAAACTTAAAATATAAAAAATGTTGGTAGTTGTATCAACGGTGAATTGCAAGAGATGATGCATTAGCATCCACATTTGTAGTTGTTAGCATTATTGACAAAGAATATAAGTTTAATTTAATTCTATATTGGTCATTATCGGGAATCAACTTAGCTGGCCAATGATTAGCAATCCATTAATCATTAACTTAATCTAAATTAGAATTGTAACTTAAGGCAAAGAAAATGCAACTTTATATTGAAATTAATATCCTAATCAAATGATCTCGTCAAGTTCTTTTGTATTAAGATCTAATTCAGTATCACCATATGTTTTATTTTACATAAATCACAGCTTCCTCCCTTTTATTGTAACAGAAAATGTCAACACAACATTAAGTTGTAAAAGGCTAATTACTTTTACTGTGTTGTCCAAATTTTGACATATTAATTGATTTGAATACAACTTTTAATATAAAGATAAAAAAGGTCATTATCAAACATTGAACTAAGCGAGTCAATATGTTTTGACGATATAATAAGAAAATTGATAAGTAGAGGAATAATATTACAATGGAATATTAGTTTTGGATTATTATTTTTTTAATTTGGCAAAAGAATTCTTATATTACGCTCAAGTTAGTAAAAGTTTTAATTATTAAAGGGAGACAAAAAAGGAGATTGAAGGAAAAAAAAAAAAAACAAAGGCGTGAAAATAAACGTGAAAGAAAAAAAGAGAAAATGGTCTGCTACCTCCAAACCTTTACCTCAAATCTCAACTACACACTCAACCTTTAAAGGTGACCTATTATTCCTGAACTATTTTAAAGTGAAATTATTATCTCCCTGAACTATTTTAAAGTGAAATTATTATCTCCCTGAACTATTTTAAAGTGAAATTATTAAACCTCCAAAACTGACAACCAGTCATTGCAAATATGGTGTGATGCATGTGCCACCACATCATACCAAGTCATTGCCACGTCATTTTTTTATTTTTTTACTCTAAAAAAAATAATAATTTAACACTATTATTTTCCAATTATTATTTTTCTTTCTTCTTCTTCTTCAATTCTTCTTCTTCTTCAATGGCACCCAAGAACCCATCAATAACAATTATTATTTTTCTTTCTTCTTCTTCAATTCTTCTTCTTCATTTCTTCTTCTTCTTCTTCAATGGCATCCAAGAATTCATCAATGGCATTTCTTCATCAATAGCATCCAAGAACTCATCAATGGCATTTAAGATTAATTTATCATCTTCATCATCTCCTCATTCAAGAATTCAAGTTTTAAAATTTTTTCAAGTTAATTCGGGTTCAATGGCATTTCTTCTTCAATAGCATTCAAGAACTAATCAATGGCATTCAAGATTAATTTATCATCTTCCTCATCTCCTCATTCAAGAATTTAAGTTCTTAATTTTTTTCAAGTTTTTTGAATCAAAGTTCTTAGTTCAAGTGAGAACTCATTAATGGCATTTCTTCTACTTCTTCAATGGCATCCAAGAACTCGAATTATGTGAGAATGTTGAATTAAAAAAGTCGAATGTCATTGATTACGTGAAGCTGAATCGAATGTTGAATCAACGTGTTGAATCAAAATGTTGAATCGAATTACGTGAAATTCATCAAAAAAAAGTCGACGAAATTTCGAATTTTCCAGCGCTGTCACTGTTCATCGGCATTTCGCCATTGAAGCTGCACCATTTGAGGCATTGAAGAAGAAGAATAGAAGAAGAAGAAGAAGAAGAAGAAGGCATTGAAGAAGATTAAGAAAAAATAATAATTATTAAAAATAATGATGTGGCAATAAAAAAATAATGATTTTAAAGAGAAATAAAGTCAACTGACACGTCTATGGGCGCATGTAGTCACGTCCAGTGACACGTCAGCAATTGGGGATAATAAATTCGATAAAAATAAGTTCAGGGGATAATAGGTCACATTAAAAGGTTAAGTTTGTAGTTACAATTTTATTTTTTATTTTCTTTAAAAAGTATAGTTGGAATTGGAAATAATAACCAGTCACTCACTTTGGTCGAAAAATTCCGAGGATGCTCTTTCTGGTATGTTCACTTGTCTTTGCGTCAACATTACGTTACGCATGAAGCTAATGGACCCCACCACCGGCTGATTGACATTAATTAAACTAATAGAAATAAGCACAGTTCGGAATTTAAATAGACCATGTTTTTAAAAAAATAATCAAAATATCTAAAGTGATACATAAATATGCTTTAACTCACAAAAAATGTGAGTTAAGCACTTTAATAACACAACTCATAAAAAATGTGAGTTATTCTTTTTGTCTTAATATAACTCATAAAAAATATGAGTTATATGTTAAACAATAAAATCTTTCCCTATCTTCTATTAACACACTATTTATGTTTACATAAATCACTTTTTTTGTGAGTTATTCATTTTGTTTTGAGAAAATGACTAAAAATTTCTCCAACCTTTACTCCAAATCTCAACTACACACTTATACTTTGCGGGGGTCCTATGGCCCCCCTGAACTATTTAAAACTAAAACTATAACAACCCTAAAAAGCCACAACCACATTTTTTTTGGATGGTGAAACACACGCGTTTTGACACGTGTAAAATATATTTAATTTTATTTAATTCATTTTCCTTCCTTAATTTACTTCATTTTTTTGTTCTTCTTTTTTTTTCCTTTCTTTACATCTTATTTTCCCCCTTTCTCTTCATCTTCTTTTCTTCAATCTCAAAAGCCAAAATGAACTAATTAAATTTTCTTTACTTTCTCTTTCCATCATTTTCTTCAATTTCAAAAATCAAAGAATACTCATTTGTCAATCTTTTTTCTTTTTCTTTTTTTAATTTATCAACTATGAAAATTGATGTTGAATTTATGATTGTACAAGATCTTTGGTGCTAATTTTTTTATAATTTTCTGTGAATACCCACCTGATTTATTTTTTGTGAATATCCACCTGATTTGGTGCTGATTTTTAAAATTTTTGAAATTCAAGAAATGTGGATTTGATTGTTGTTTATATCGGATGTGAAGAAAATCATAGAGTACAAGTCAGTAAAGATAAGATTATTGTTTACTTCACAAGTTTAAGAGGTGTGAAGAAAACCTACGAGGATTGTTGTCATGTTCGAGTGATTCTAAAAGAATTGGGTGTTAAAATTGATGAAAGAGATGTATTGATGCATTCGGGGTTCGAAGAGGAGCTGAAAGAGTTGTTGGGAAATGAATACAGTGGAGGGGGATTTCATAGAATATTTTTAGGCAAAAAATACATTGGTGGAGCTGATGAAATACGGCGAATGAACGAGGATGGAAAGCTCGAGAAGTTTGTCGAAAACTGTGAAAGACTGGAGGATGGTGTTGTAAATAGAGGTTGTAATTATGAGATATGTGGAGATATTAAATTTGTACCATGTGAGACATGTTCGGGGAGCTATAAAATTTAATATGAAGAAGAAAACGAAGAAGAACAAGAAAAAATTAAAGACGACGAATATGGCTTCCAGAAATGTCCAGATTGTAATGAAAACGGGCTTATTCATTGTCAAGTTTAATTTGTTGTGATTAAGGTTGATCACAAAATTATCTTGGTCTTTTTTTTACCTTATTTTGTTTGGATTATTTTTTTCTTTTCGGATGATGCTTGTTGTCCAGTGAGGAGTTTTGATTAATATTTATATATATATATATAAAATAATTTAATATATAAAAAAAATATTAAAAATATAGTTTTAATATATTTTTGTTGCTCACTCTCTTTAAGAGAGTGAAACACACTCTCTTTGCCACGTCAGCCTTCAGGGGTATTATAATTTTAGTTTTAAATAGTTCAGGGAGATCATAGGACCCTCACAAAGTATAAGTGTGTAGTTGGAATTTGGGGTAAAGGTTGGAGGGATTTTTGGCCATTTTCTCTTTTGTTTTTTTGAGTTATGTTAAAACAAAATGAGTAACTCACAAAAAAAGTGAATTATACACTTTTCGAATTCTACCAGACGTATGTATTCATTCTTTATATAAATTTTTCAAATTCTTCTTCTTTATATTGAATCCTACTTCTTCAACTTCAATTCTTCTTTTTCAATTTTGTTCAAACTCAATTTATCTTATCAAATCTTAAAGAATGAATTCTGAACGTGTTAAAGTTACATTTTTTGTAGATGACAAAATTATTCACAAGAAAAATATAATATATTATAGCATGTCCCCTGAGTCCAACGCGAAGTATCCAATTTTAACTGATTACGAGAATTTGTAGAATCAATTTTTAGAAGAATGAAAATAAAAAGTGATGATTTTGATTTATTTATAGTCGGACAGTATTCAAATTCCTTCTCATCACTAGAAATAGTAAATTATGGAGAATGAATTATCAGTGACGATGAGTCGTTGACTGAATTTCTGAGGGCTCCTTATGACCATGCTAGTCAAATAAAGCTGAACATTCTGCAAGTTTATGTTAAGAAGGAGAGTAAAAATCGTCCTGCGCAGTCTCCGATAAAGACAAATATGCATACGCAATTTGATGATCCAACAAGTACTGTTAATGCTCATTTAACTCAGTATAATACTTTTTTTGACATGAATATTCTCCAATACATCATGTCGAGTAACATGGCAACACAATTCTCTATACCCGATTAAAACAAAATGGATAACTCACATTTTTTGTGAGTTATGTTAAAACAAAATGCATAACTCACAAAAAAATGAGTCATGCACTTTTCAAAAAGGTTAACTCACATTTTGTGTGAGTTACGTTAAAACAAAATGCATAACTCACAAAAAAATATGAGTCATGCACTTTTCAAAAAGGTTAACACCATTTGTTGTCCCACCGTTAAAATTAAAGTGCATATATTTTGTGAGTTAAGCATATTTATGTGTCACTTTAAAAACATGATATATTTTGATACTTTTATTAAGAACATGGCATACATTTTGTGAGTTAAGCATATTTATGTGTCACTTTAAAAACATGATATATTTTGGTACTTTTATTAAGAACATGGCCTATTTTGATTTTGGATTCTAGAAACAACTCTTTTATACTGTATGTTAATAATTTAATTTATTTATACTATTATCAGTATGAAACAAGCTTATCCATCCCATTATTTTTTACTATGATTTTGAAAAAACTTCTACTTGTGTAATTATACTCCCTCAATTTCATTTTATTTACATAATTATTTTTTAAAAAAATGGTATTCTATGATATACAAATTAAGACAAAAATACGATTACACAAAATAAAACCGATGAAATAATAATTAAGTGGTGATATCTCTCAGTTTCATAATTGAGGTGAAGGGTTCAAAACTCATCAGTAGTATTTCATTTTCTTTTTCCTCTTATGAATATTATTAAGGGGTCATTTGTTAGGACATATAAGAATAATATAAAATATTATATTAGTAATATTAATATTAGTTATAATGAGTTTTTTTTTTCTTATACAGTGTTAATTTAATGTATTAAAAGTAACATGTATTTCATAATTTTTATAAAAATAGTATTTGCTTACAAAAATATTCTCCATAAATATGATGGAAAGAATATGAAAAAAATTATTGAAAAGCAATATCATAAATTTTCATATATTAATAATACACACCTTAATATCAAATAAAATATATAATCAATACTTTGCATTAGTTAAATATAAATTTAAAAATATACTAAATAAAATACTAATAACACACAAAATTAATATATGCATTAAATAAGTTGGCAATGAGAGTTGGAAAGAAACTTGGTGGGGTAGTTTAGTTAAAGAAAGGCTATTTTTTAAGCAATCAACCCCTTATCTTTTCTCCTTTGGGCAAAATTGTTTTATAATATTTCGAACTCTTTTTAGGGATTTTTATCCACTTTTATGTTGAATTTTTTTTTTCTGGCACTAGGCACAATATTTTGAAGAAGAAGAAGTCATTGGAATAAAATATGATAATTTAAATCAATTAGCTACTTACTCTATGTTGGCAAATAAGCAGACAATTTCTCAAAGAGTAAAATTTAGCTTTTAGATTAACTTCTGTCAATCAAATGTATAGTAAAAATAAGATTAACATACACCTTTTAACTTATCATATTATACAAATCTCCACCCTTATAAAGTAATTATAAAAATTCCAACTATATATCTTCATGGGGTGTATCGGAGGCTAATTATGTATCTCGACAAATCGAAAATTGAAAAAAAATGTATCGGAATCTAATTAGGTATCTTTACAAAGAAAAAAAATATATGTTCATTGTATGTATTATGTATCTCGACAGACCCAAAATTGGAAAAAATGTATCGGAGGCTAATTATGGAAAATATTGCATTTTCGTTGGATACATCGAGAGCTAATTATGTATCTCGATACACCCATAAATCAGAAATTTCAGTAATTATAAGAAATATCAGAATTTGTTGTAACTAAGTTTCAAACTATCAAGATTTATGTTGTTTGGCATACTTATTATTACTCGAAGTACTAAGAAGTCTTAAAAGGTATAATAATCCCGAATAGAATGCAATATTATTTTATCCTTCGTTTGGTTGGAAGTATTAGTTAGTCCCGAGATTATTATCCCACCATTTATGTAATAGTGATAGGATAAGTTATCCCATTAATAATATATGTTGTGCGATAACTTATGTCGGAATAACTCGTTCCCACCAAATGACCTCTATGAGGCTTACCAAAGCTAGGCCAAGGTCCCTAGGATTGTGAAACATCCTCTAGCTCTCCCAACGTATTTCTCATACTACAGAAATTAAGCTATCAATTGTTGAGGAGGATCCTTTTTGGATAAGTTTCTAAACAACAATCACTTGAGATATTGCAAACATGTTACTTAATTTCTTGTTTTATATTCCATGACGACTTCTTGTTGTTTTATGTCACTCACTTCCATCAGCCTCAATTTGATATATAGGAGTATAGGTTACTGATTGTCTTGTTGTTGGGACATTCACTTGGTCAATCAATCCTATTATCTTTACTCACCTAAAATAATCTCTATGTCTATGTGATTGTGTCACTCTTTAGGCAATGTTTTCCTCTTGCACCTGCTTACCTCCAACCTGTTGAAAGGTGGTGAATTTGATTTCTGGGTATTTTCTTTTTTGTTGGTACAAGTTCACCATCAAAAATCAAGTTTGCCTTTCGGTTGTAACTACTGGATTAAGTAGCTCTATGAAAGGGCAACCTGATGCACGAAGTATCTCACATTCAAGTAGGGTGATGCAGGCAGGCAGTCTACTCCGACACAAGCATCAGTGTCTTTTCCTCTCTTGAGATTGCACATAGATATATGCCATTTTCATGAAAATCATTTTCTAATTTATGCTTTTTAGGATATGATAGTCTTGATAATGAAAATGTAAATATATCATACATTGTTAAGTAAGCTGGGCAGGCTGCAAAGCATGTCTAGAACATACACAGAGTAACTCTTATATAAGTACTTCTATAAACTTAGTCTAAAGTAAGGAGAACAAACAAAACTTTTAGTAAAATTCTAACCACATTGAGACCTAAAACTTAGTAAAATGCACCTGAAATGTGATTAACACCTGCAAAACTAGTAGTTGGAGCTGATTGCATCAATATTCTGCTGGGTAATGCTACTGAGTATGTGTTCAATTGTCTAAGAACCTCAACTGTCCCCGGAGGAGTTAATGAGATGAAGTTACTAATTACGTCTGGCGCACTTCTCACCAGACTGACCAGTCCCCATTCTGTTGCGTCGATACAAAACTAGGCATGACAGAGTCCTGGGCTTCAGCTTTCTTCTTCTCCTGATCAAGAACACACAGTTGTCTCCTGTGCTTTTTCCCTTTGAGGTGTAACATGAATGTTTCTCCATTCGTGCATGGAACTTGACATACTTTGCACCAGAATTGCTTCCCATTCTCATCTTCATTCTTCCCTCCATGTTCCATCTCATGTTGTTTAGCCTTGTGTTTCTGACCTTTAAGGTGCAGCTCTAATAAAGCTTCGTCCTGGCAGGAAATTTCGCACGGGTCACATCTTATGACTTGCTTGTTTTTTCCGTTGACACTTGAATCTCCCAAGCATTGCAGTTTTACCTTGTGCTTGTTACCTCTCAAGTGCTGCTCGTAACATAGATCTCCAGAGCAGTAAACTTCACAGTCTTTACAATAGTGCCTTATGTTTGGCGTAAGCTTCTGTCGAGGTGACACAAAGCCAGAGTTTCTGGACGACTCTGTATTTTTCTTTCTGCGTGAGTAAGTATTATACGCAGGGCTTAGTGATGGACGTAGTGGAGATGTCATACTTGGAAAATGATTTGGACGTGGTAGCGCTGCATTGGGAGCAGAAGATGGAATTTCAGCATTTAAACTTGAATTGCTCTTGAAGATGGTACCTGATAGAATGAAGAAAAAATTGTATCAGCAGCAACGGTAATGAGCAGTGAATCCGAGAAAACAAACATTCAGCAGTAGTTGCTTAGATATTTGTAGATGTTACTCTGTCCATGAGATTCCAAATGTTTTAACATCTCCTGAGGAACTTCGGTGTGTATGCAAGCTGTTGCACCGCAGTCAATTATTCTACCAGCGGATTTCATATTCTTGGAAACCAATGCTTTCTGTCTTTTTACCTAAAACTTAGATATTTTCTTTTAGATTTGAATATTTTGATACACAAAACATCACATGCACGATTCAATGAACAAAATCAGTAAATAGATCAGGGAAGGGAAGGGAAGGGAGGCACAGCACTTACATTTGAATTGCTCCTGGAGGTGGTACCTGACAGAGTGAAAGGAATAAAACATGTTAAAAAGAGCGGCAATAATACTGTACAGTGTGTGCCAATGAATGTAACAACATTCTGCAGAAATTGCTCTGATAATTTGGTTAAAAAGAAAAGAAAAGAAAAGAAAAGATGAATTACCTCTAGCATTAATTTGTTCATCAGATTCAAATGTTTCCTGTGAAACTTTGACATATTTACAGGTGGTTGTTTGGCTGCAATCTAGTATTCCACCAGTGGATCTGTTTCTCTTGGAAATCAAAGCTTTCCATCGTTTTTCCTAAAACTTACAATGATGTTCTGTTAGAAGACTCGAATCTATGACACTAGAGTTAATTCACAGGATCAATCGAACAAAAACTAGTTTATATGTATCGATGATCAAGTCTTGTAACATATGTAAGATACAAGGAGTACACAGATTTTATCATTACCCAAGATACAGTGTACCTTTTGGTAACAAAATTATATACAGCAACAACATACAGTGAAGAAAACATGACAGCGAATAAGGAAAACAGTGCACAGCATTCGCGAAAGGAACAGTAACAGCAACAAATTAGTGTGATAAACCAAACCACTATAAATAATAGATGGTAACAGATATCAAAAGCAAGAAACTACGGCTAATACTATGAGTCTACTACAGACAGTACCAAGCCTATATCTGTCGAAAAGCAAGACATCGACCTCCACACTCTCCTATCTAAGGTCAATGTCCTCCGTAATCTGAAGTTGAGACATGTCCTCACTAATCATCGAGAGTATTGATACATATCAATTGTCATGCACTTAGATGAATCAGGTAATGCGTTCGCGGAATTTATATATAGAAGAAAATGGATAGAAAATTAGAAACAAGACTTACCTCTAAGGGAAAAATATCAGTATTAGCATCATGATCCGGAAATAAATTTGCAATCTTCTGTTTATATTCTAACTCACGCTTAATTGCATTCTCCATTCTCTTATCTTCTTCATCCATTACCCTGCATCGATTATATGTCATGTCTAATTAATCATATCGATCAGCAAATATGAAGTTACTACTAACTAAGGATTTCAACCGATAGCGGCAGAGCTAGGATTTTCATCAAGGGAATTCAAAATTGAAAATTAACACGCGAACAAGCAGAGGAGTTCAACATCTACTATAGACACAAAAATTAATTTTAACCCCTCGGCCATACCTGACGCCGCCCCTGTCAACAGAATGCAAATTCAGGAAAAAGAGTTCACAACAAATAAACTGTAAGGAAGATCAATGAATGTTCCTCACTCCATTAAATTGGAGATTATTATTATGAAGGACATTATTGTTAACTAAATGATCATGCGCTAATTGTGCATTTGGTACAAATATCCTGGAAAACAATATATGTCCATTTTTTCATGCTTTATGGTAGAGAAGAATATTTTTTTTTGATTTGTTGAATATTTTAGAAACTAGTATATATTTTAGAAAGAACAAAAAACATGTTGTGAAGACCATTATATAATTTTCTTTAATTATGGGGATTAGATGGGATATATTTATATAGTTGTATTTGAACCCTGCTACTGTAATTTCACTATGAATGTCATGAGTCCATCAAATATGTATACTTACTTCACTGGAGAACTAGTGAAGATATTTAATGCATTAGAATAGTACATCCACTTCAAATGTTCATGATTACTCCATGATTTGACTCCACTTAGTCGTTAAATTTTGATTAATTTAGCTACTGTTATAAGTAGATGATCTTAAATTTTGGGGACAATAACCATGTAATTTTCCAAGTGCTCATGTTTTTTTCTTTGACGCCATCCACTATGAAAAAGACTTGATGACCTAATTAATTAACAACAAATTCCGTGTACTAGATAATTATGATGATCACCTTAATTAATCATGCAATAATCCATAACATAACTGGAGTTTTACATTTGCCTTATAGGTGAGTTGGTGAGTCAATACTTGTCTCCTTCACTTGCTTTTACTTGGATTAACATTTCTTTTCATCTATATGTAGCCTTATCCTGCATTTCTGCAAGAGGTTGTTTCCACGGCTAAAGAAGATTTAAGTAGCACTATTTTCCAAGTTACCACATCATGCTTAATATGGAGAGTTAATTCTTGTTGTATTATAGTATGATAGTGTAAGAATTCTTTACGATGCACAAAACACAAACTCAAAGGTTAAAACTTTCCATAGGAAATCTTTGAAAACTTAATTCACATTTCAACTCTTATGATCTTAACAAAAATTTTATGTGATCCTAGCAAATCATAATTGCCAAAACAAAGAATCTAAACAAGTTTTTACAAGAAGAATGTGAGATGTGTATGTTACAAATGTGTAAAAATCTATTGACACTTGGCTGTGTAATTTGAAACAAAAAAAAAGTTCATCAAAATGAAGGAGAAGTGCAACGGCTGGATCCTGATCTGTGGCTGCGAGGAATGGCGATCAACATGTCCAATACTTCCTTCATATTTGGCCTAGCATGAGGACTATCAGCAGTGCACCTTATTCCTATTCTAAGCAATTCACACAATTCTTCTGCTCCCTCTGCTAGGCCAGATACCAAAAGAGACACAGGTATAATGGCTCTGGTGAACCCTTGCCTTCCGTCTCCCATCACTCGTTTCGCCCATTCAACTAGGCATTCCTCGCCTCCATCTACAGCGCGTCTCCCTGTGGCTAGCTCCATGGCCAGGACTCCATAACTGTAGACGTCGCCTTTTGTTGTAGCCTGCCAAGTTTGCCCGTATTCTGGTGCAACGTACCCGATTGTACCAGCAACCATTGTGCTAACATGACTATCTCCAGCATCCATGACCCTAGCTAGGCCAAAATCTGTGACTCTTGCTCTTCCGTCTTTGTCTAGCAGCACGTTGCTAGCCTTGACATCTCTGTGGACGATACAAGGGTAGCACTCGTGGTGTAAGAAGACTAAAGCATGTGCCACATCAATTGCCACGTTAATTCGTCTCTTCCATGTGAATTTGGTTGTATCTGTGATAATGTCATCTAAGCTTCCACCTCCCATGTATTCATAGACTAACAATTTCTCTGATCCGTTAAGGCACCAACCATAAAGTGTCACAAGATTTGGATGCCAACCAAAGTCATTTCCACTTAGTACTTCCATTTCAGCTCTAAACTCTCTTTCCCCTTCAATTCCCTCCCTTTGTAGCTTTTTCACTGCCACTTGCCTTCCATCTGGCAAGACTCCGCGATACACTGTCCCGAATCCTCCCTTCCCTATAATTCTGTCATTCGAGAATCTGCCTGTGGCCTTCAAAATGTCAGAATGTGTGAAGCTTGTTCTGTCCAAACGGATAACCTTGACATCATTAGACAACCATGGTGAGGATGCACCTGAACTCGATGCCAGATCATGTCGGCCCTTTGAATCCTCCAGTAGGTATCCTGGTGTGTCTATCGGAGATTTTAAAATGAGGCAGACAACGAGTGTCATAAGTCCACAAACAACGAAAGCCAGCACCAAAGCCAAGAATACCAAAATTGCACCAACTTTTGTAGGCCTTTTGAAACTTCCACCCTTGTTTATAGCAGCATTCGTAGAGTTGTCAATGAAAGATGGAAGGCGCAACAATGGATCGCCAAGATATGATGACTTCTCAAACGTGGCTAATTGCCCACTTTCTGGTATAGTACCATAGATGTGCTCGTTGTAAGAGACGTTGAACTTGCTCAGATCAGACAATTTATTAAAACTAGCTGGGAATAGACCAGAGAAATTGTTGTAGGACAGATCAAGAATCTGTAAGCACTTAATGTATCCAATCTGGCTCGGAATCTCACCAGATATTCTGTTCTTTGAAACATTCAGGACTACAAGTTGCATTTGTCCAATCTCTGAAGGGAGCGGCCCAGCGAATTCATTTACACCCAAATGAAGCATACTGAAATTCTGCATGCTGCCAATTTCAGGCGGGATCCCACCAGAAAATTTGTTCATGCTAAGTTGAAGATAGCCTGATATCTGATAAGAACGAACATTACTACCCACTTCACACACTGGAAATAAACCATACCCCTTGAGCAATTTATCCCATAGGCTTCTACAATTCTTCCGGGTAAGGAGAGGATATACAAAGCTAAATGGAGGATAATCAGCTGGTATCCACCTCTTCATAGCGAAGCACTCCCCCGAGCCAGCAGTGACCTTATCCTTTGCCCTATTCGACAAGAAAGTAGGCATTGGATTTGAGCCAATTCTTGCTAACTGAGGTGGAATTGGCCCTGAAAGTTGATTGTTTGCAAGATTCAACCACAATAAGCTACTGCAATTTCCCAACTCAGGTGGGATGCCACCGGTCAGTGAATTGTTAGCAAGCATCAGCCACAAAAGTGAGGTTAGCTTCCCTAAGCTTGGTGGTATCTTGCCAGTTAACTTATTGGAGGAAAGATCAAGGGCCTGAAGTGTCGGAATATCCCCAAATTCTGAGGGTATACTTCCATTAAACTGGTTGTATGCAAGAATCAGAAACTTCAAGCCTTTCATCTTGGAAAGTTCAACTGGCAGTGGACCGGAGAATTGGTTCTCGCTCACGTCCAATCGAGAAAGGTTCCCTAAGTTGGGAATTCCAGAGGTAACTATGCCTCCAGCATAAGAGTTACCATGCAACAGAAGAAACTTAACCTGTGTAAATCGCCCGAAAATTTCTTGTATTTCTCCTCTGAAGTTGTTTCTGCTAAGATCAAGAAACACCAAGTTGCTTAAACTTAATAGAGCTTCTGGAATGTCCCTTGAAAAATTGTTGCTTCCCAAATAAAGTGCTTGAAGACTCATAACTGATCCAATTTCCTCAGGAATATGCCCTGAAAAGTTGTTTGAAGACAAATTCAAGTCCTCCAAGTTCTTACAATTCGATATCTCCTTAGGCACTCCTCCAACAAATCCGTTTTCTGATAAATCCAAAGACTGCAAGGTGCAGTTTGGAGTGAAAAACGACGAAGACAGAGAGCCAGTACACTTGTTTTTAGATACCGAAAACTCCTTAAGCTTATCAAAACCAAGTGACAACTCCCCAGTCAAGTTATTGTAGCTCAAATCAAGGTACCTGAGCTTCCTGCACTGATCAAAGGTACTTCCAATCTCACCAGTGAAATTGTTATTCGATATATTTGCAACCACCAAACTGTCACAAATCCCAGGGAAAGTTAAACTGATCTCCCCATGAATCCTATTCATGGTCAAATCAAGAACTTCCAAATTGCTGAGCCCAGTCAAATTCAGCTCCCCATCAATAATATTATGTGACAAATTCAAGAATCTCAGATTTTTACATTGGCCTAAGTCTGCAGGAATGGACCCTCCAATTGTATTCATAGACAAGTCAATATATCTCAACTCTGTCATAGCTGAGAAGTTGTTAAACATGTTCCCAGCCAAATTATCACCAGAGAGATCGATTCGAGTGACACGATCAACACCACCATCACAAACAATTCCACGCCAGGTGCACGGAGACGAGTCTGAGGAATCCCATTCTGTATGTCTGTATCCTTTGTTCATCGGATTTTGCTTTTCAAGAAACGTCTTGAAACTTAGTAACACTTGCTTGTCACTCTCGAGGGTGTCTCCACAAACTAACAACAAAAATAAAAATCGAAACTTTAGAATTGCACGTCAACTAACTAAGCTCATAAAAAGAAGAGTCTTGAAAATTTGAAAAAACAAAAAGAGGCAAACCATGGACTAAAGCTCCCACTATACGCAGACTCTAGAGAAGGTGCCGTACCACAAAGGTCTATTGTACGCAGTCTTACCTTGCACTTCTGCAAGAGACTGTTTTCACAGCTTGAACCTGTGACCTACTATCAAGATTTGATAAAAAAAAAACAAGAATCATGAAATTTTTTTGTAAGTAACAAACCTGTAGAGATTAGAAGCAAGAAGTGGAATAATGCAACAGGAAGAAGAAGAATATCAGATTCCTCTTCTGACATAACTCAATCTTGTTTTCTTTTTTCTTTTTCTTCTTCTTCCAGTACTTTCACTTTTTATGTGTCACAACTCACAAAGTTGCTGTCCGATGAGTTCTAGTTATGTAAGTTGTATAGAAATTTGTGCCAGAAAAAAATATGTTTAGGAAAGTGGTTTTGGTAGTTCAGAAACAATATCTCTGTGCAAGGAATAAACATGGGGAAATGGAGTTGAATTTCAGAATGGAAGGCCTGCAGATGGACCAAACCAAACTTTTTAAATACATATGCACGTACGCAAGAATATTTAATACTACTAATATAGTTTTTGTCTTTTGATTATTAAATTTCAAAAGAGTTTGTTTTGTTGTGGCCTTGTGTGTGTGTGTCTTGTAGTTATAGTATTAAGTATTGTTTTTTAAAAAAAAAAAAAAAAAATCTGGGTGGAAAGATGAGGAGGAGGCTTTTGAATTTGAAGGACCGGAGCTTTTGGAAATTGAGGTATATAAAAAGCCGCCCAAATTGACTGACCATTTTAAGGGGAAAAAAGTGATAAGAGTTCATGTTTTTGGTGATCTAGAATTGTATTTTTGTTAGCTTAGTGTTGGTATTTTTGGTAATGGGTGGTAGTAATCCAAAGTTAAAGATTTACTCTTTGTGATTTACGGTTTAAAATAAGTTAAAACATTCGTTCTTTTAAATTAATCAGGTTTATTTTTGAAAATTAATGTTAGTCAAGGTTCATGTTCTGAATCAATTAGACTTATTGCTTGAAATTAAAGTAAGTTAAAAATTTGTTCTCCCGAATTAATCAGGTAATTTCTTGGAAACTAATGTTTGGTAATGTTCATTCCCTTATAATCAAGTTCCTTCTTTGAAATTAAAGTAATTCAAACATTCATTTTCCAAATGTACAAGATGAGATTTCTCTTGTCCATATAATTCCTCCCTTCTTTTTTAACGTTCTTCATCTTCTTTCATTTTTCGGGAAAATAATTTGTGCAAACTTCAAACTTTCAGCCACGAGTACACGCATTTAAAAGTTATTTAATTTAGAGGAACTACTGATTACAACAATTTTCATCCTTATTGAATCAAGATCGCTTTAACACAACGACTCCATGACATGATATTTATAGTAATTTATTTATAATTTTAATTCTAATACTAATTGAATATCAATATTATAGTAATATGTTTCTAGAACTTAAATGACCAATTTTTCCTCTAACTTAATTTCTTCCCAATTTCGGCTTCAAATAACATCTTGGTTGAATCAAACTTCCACAAGAGGCGGCTGACGCGTTGACCTTCTAAATTAAGAAAAAAAATTGATTTTGACGACGGTATAATTATTTCGGGATTAATAATTTTAGATAAAATATTCTATGCACATGAATATATAATTTATTTACTATTACGTTATAAATGGTGGAATAGTTAATGTCGAAACTAACTAATACCTCTAAATAAACACGGAATAAATTACTCCGAAATTATCTTACCTTATTCATCACACCGAAGGACCCCTTATACTCATCATAAGGCTAAAATTCCTTATGAAATGTAGAGCACCGCGTGTATCGAATCCTATAAAAATAATGTGCTTTTAATACGAGTATCGTAATTTCTTAAATTTAAAAGATGAAAAACTTAGTAAGTATTTCGATTTTGAACCGTCTGGATTGAATATCCACCTCTAATTTTATCTAGGAATTGGCATTCTCAAACTGAATTAAGGTTACCATCGATCTTCTTTTTCATCATTTTTTGAACTATCGGATATGCAGTGGCGGATCTACATAGGGTTCAAGGGGTTTGGACGAACCCCCTTTGTCAGAAAATTATACTATTTTTACATGGTAAAAAAATTTTTTATGTATAAATAGTAGAGGTTGAACCCCCTTCGACTAGTCCGTATATGTACTACTGAACCCCCTCACTGAAAATCCTGGATCCGCCCCTGCCGATATTCATACAAAATTTACTAGCTAGTCTGATTAATTTGCATTTTAGTTATAATAAGCATATCAAGGTAAGTAAATTTCGATTAATGGTGGATTTACCTACTTTTTTTTTCCGTGGTGTGAACTTATAATATAATTTCTAAAAGTATAAAAGAACAAAGGCTATATAGTCTTCCAATCCATAGTCTTGTTAATATATATTACACACATGCAAAGTGACGAAAAGGCTTTTGTGATCCACGTTGTATTAAGTGGAATCTAATCAATACTACTTTGTCAAGGTTTACATTTAATCAGGTCATGCTAATTTCTCATAATAACAACTAATAAGTTAAGCCGATTTTTTTGAACAATATAATGTCTTGTGTGCATGTGAAATACGTAAATTTGATTTTTCATCAGCTTGTTATATTTACAAGTATGTTGTCACTTTTCTATGTATTTAACACTGATTTGTCACCCCAAAATAATATATACTGACAATTATAGACAATCATTTTGAAACTGGCAAAAAAAAAAAAAAAAAAAAAGATGCAGAACACCTGATTAATAAACTAATACATATCTTTTTTAAGTTCTCTGTGCTTTCAATTTTCTAATTTAAAAATAGTACCGTAGTACTATATATATTAGTAACACTCACAAATGCAATATAAGTGCTGCATCAGGCATATGGCATAAAGGCAAGAAAGTTTATGTTAGAAAAGAAAGCCATTTTGATTGGTTGAATATAATGTTCAAACAAAAATATTGACATAAAAAAGAAAAAGACAACTTTAAAAATCATTCAAATTAAATGTTTTGACTGTCTCCTCCAGTCCACTTTTGATTTAACGACCATGATAATTGCGTGGGGTGACAAGAACCGTATAAGCGGAGTCAGAATTTATAATTTATAATTTTTTATAAAAAAATTAAATAAATATATAATAATTAAATTTACAAAAATTTCATAAATTAATTTTATTACTATATATAATAAGTGTCAATAAGCAGACACATCTTTGACATGTCTGCTTGTGCTGCTTGCTTCAGCTGCTTCAATTGTAATTTTACTATATAATATCTAATTAATTACTATAAGTTATTTAAGTATTTAAAAATTTGTAATATTCAATAAAAATATAAAATAATCAGCATGCCTAATTGTGTTACCTGCTTCAGCTGTAATTTTACTATATTACCCTAATTAATTACTATAAGTTATTTAAGTATTTAAAAATTAGTAATATCAAATAAAAATATAAAATAATTTTACTATATTACCCCAAATCAATTACTATAGGTTATTTACGTATTAAAAAATATAATATTTAATAAAAAATATAAAATTGATAAAAAATAATAAATTAACTTTTGATTTTTTAAATTAACTTGATGTCTTGTATGATGCCTATTTATGCTTTTTGCACAAGTATTTTTTATAGTAATTTTATTATATCACTTCTAATTAGTTATTATAAGTCATTTAAGACACGAGTTCTTCGTTGCTTCAATCGTGATTTTATTATATCACCTCTAATTAATTATTATAAAATAAACACAAAACGATATGTCAACATAAAACATTTAATTTGATTGACTATCGAAATTATATTACTGCCACATAAGTTAACTTTTGAAATTATATCAGTGTCACTTAAATTGAAATAGAAGAAATAGCATTATAAATCACAATTATTAAAAATTAAAATTATTTTAATAATTAATTATCTAAATTATATTTGTGTCACGTAAATTGAGATTAAGAAAATAACATATATTGCACGGGCCCTTCAATGTCTAGTTTCTCTCATACATTCGTAAGGTTTAACAAAAAAAAAATAATTGAAATTTTGTTAATCCGTACGTAGAGTTTCAAATCCGTCATTGATAAACAACATTTTTTTTATTTTAAGTAAAAATCTCATATTTAAATTCAAAATAAGAGAAAATTATAGAAGTTTTTCCTTAATATATTCACCATGCACAACATATATAAATCTAGATTAATCAGATAAACCATGAGCTTTCCAAAGACTGACAAGTTATCATCAATGATATCCATGATCATATTGTGTGGGGTGAGATCAAACGGTATAGGCGGACTCAAAATTTATAGTTTAATTTAAAAAAAAAAAAATTCAAAAAAATATATAATAATTAAATTTACAAAGATTTCATAAATTTCTCTCATACATTTGTAAAGTTTGCTAAAAATTATTGAAAAATTTTGTTAATCCGCTTCAAATCCGTCGCCGATATTTTTTCACTTTTAGTTCAAAATCAAAAGTTTAAACTTAAAACAAGAAAAAATTAAAAAAAAATTCTCCTTAATAAATTCACCATGTACAACATAAATTTGAATTAATCAGATGAACCACAAGCTTTCCAAAGAACATCAAGGAAAAATTAGCTCAAGGTTTTTGTTCAATTATAGTGGGAGAAACAGGTAGAAATCAAATTATATTGTTCAACAAAACGTTATAAATAAAGAATTGATAATTGTTAAACTCAGCATGCATATGAGCTGACTAATTGATATATTCTTATCAAATTAAATACTATATCAAAATAAATTAGGTGTTTTTTCCCTTGATGGATACGTGGACAAAATTGGTCAAGGGAAGATATGTTTTCTTTGAATAGTAGTTAGGGTTGTTAAAAAAATTTCTTCAAAAAATTATTTGTTTAAGTAGATAAAAAAATTAATTTAAGATGGCTCTACATCATTTTCATTAGCTAAATTTGTTTAGTAAAATAGAGACAATTAGTAGACACTGACATGTCCGCACGAGTGGATCTAGTTTCATGTTTATCCTAATTGTCCTTAAGCATCCTACAAATTAAGTTTCAAAATCTGACTATTAAAAAAAATGTTGGTTGGTTAATTAATTTATATAAATTCTTTTAGTTATTAGGAAAAATCCATGCGTAAATTGATATTAATTTCACAGTTAAAAACCGTACATTGATTGTGATGAATGAGTTTGACTTAATTAATTAAAAAAATGTTAATCAAATGATCAGGTAAAGATTTTCAAAGCATTACCGGCCTAAGTATATTTTAAGTAGTTATGTGGAGTATTCTTTTTCTCTTGTAAATTAATAATAAAATGTTGTTGATTGGTTTTATTTATAGCGGTAGGATGATTGACATCATTAATCAAAGGTTTCAAATTCGTGTTCGTAAAAATGAAAAAAATTATGTTGAGAACGTTGTCCCTGAAAATGAACTATGCACTAGGTGAATGCCGATTTAGTCGGTTCCATTAATGTGGATACGAAATATCAAGTTGGAAGCAAAGAAAAAAAAACACATACATTTTTTCTTAATTTTTATCTCATATTATATATGATCATCTTGCCCTGCTCCAATAAAATAAATCATGTTTAATTATTTAAAATTTGTTGCATGTTTAGGTCTTATCAGATTGTACAACAAATCTATCACACTTACTGATTAGATTTGAAATAAATATGTTAGATATCTTGTTATCTTGTCGTGAATACAATAAAATGAAACACAATTTAACTATTAATAAAACCTATAAATGAAATATAGATTATGATTGGCGTGCCGTTGTGCTGACTTATACTTGACCATGATTAATTTGGCTCTAATTAAACGACTATGTAAAACTAATTAATCTCCAACAGTTTCACCTAATCCCAAAGAATTAATTACAAAAATCACAAGGACGGACCATGATTAAGACCTTATTAATCAAATTAACTTTTTTTTATTTTTGTTGTTTGCCGGAAATCCAGACTTTATTAATGTGGACAACTTGGTTACACACAAAACATATATTCAAAATCACATGTGAACGATTAGAAGATCCATTCATCATTATTACGCATTTAAAACACACTACTCGCTCCGTCTCAAATTACCCGTCCCAAATTTCTTAATTTGATGTCCCATTTTGTTTGTTTTTTTTCATTAATTAAGACAAGATAAATTATTTTTTTTCATGTTTTACCCTTTGCATCAATTACTTTTTCTTCAAATTAAATTGTAAACATCATTTAATAGGGATACTATGGTAAACTAGGCATGTTATTAATTATTTTTCTTAATCAATGTGGCATCTCAATTTGGGACAGGTAATTTGGGACGGAGGGAGTAGCAAACTAGAATGGGAAAAAGAAAAGACTGAAGTCTCAAAAATACGTTTAAACTTTTTTTTTTTTTTTTAGTTTCATATTTAAATTATTGAGGGTGTGAGAAGCAGTACACCTAAATTATCACTAATTAGTTAGAGAAACACACCTCAAAATGAATAAGAATCAATTAAAATGAAAAAAAAAAAAAATGTATTAGCAAACAAGAATAAAAATACGTCACATGGATTGATTTTTAACGGTTAGGCACACTTAAAGAGTTTGTAAAAAAATATTTTGTCTTGTCAACTTTTAGTTGTCTTTCTCAAATTAAAAGTGATGGTTTAGATACGTTCTCACACTTCCATCAGTTTAAGTGTGAAACTCAAAAGAAGAGGATAATTTAAGTGTGTTTTTAGTACTTTACTCGAAAGAAAAATATAAAAAGTCTTCTCCCTTTCTTTTGAAAATCGACGCTGCAATATCCCTTAGTGAAAATTTTGTCTCAGTCGTTGATGCGATAAAGTGAAGCATGTAAATATATACTGTATAGCGAAAAACGATATCCATGTGGTGTGCCAAAAATGAAATTCGATCAAATACATACTTTGAATATTTTGGATGTTCTAGTACTCCTTATGTTTAAATCTAATTTGTGTGTCCTAATTAGTACTATTAGAAAGTTAAAAGATGATTTCTTCGATCATGATTTTTTTAAAATATTTTAAATTATTAATTATGTTATTTCTAAATACGAAAATTTTATTTTAAAAAATGTAAAGATTCTATATCCAAATTCATATAAAAATAAGTTTAGTTTGATCTTCGTACTTGAATCACGTAAAGTGAAACTGAGAAAGTAGTTCTTAGTAAAATCAAATTGAATTTGGTAGTTCAAAATTCACTCTCCAGTTGTTGGCTTGCCTTTATTATTTCACGTTTAAAATTTTAAAATGAAGGCAAAGCTAGAGATTCCTTTTGGATTTTTTATTATTTTTTTTATTTAAGAAAAAAAAGATTTGTAGGTAGGGATTCATTTAAGGTTTGAGATTTTAAGATAGGTGGATGCACTAAAGGAAGACAAATTAGGAATTATTTTTATTAGAAAAGATTCATATAATATCTGTCCTTTCATAACATCTCTTTTAATTTTCACATGAACTCTGAACATAAACTTTGTAATGCTGCATATTATTAGCTATTAATATAATAATCATTTCTCATTTAAAGAAGAAGAAAAGAAAAGAATTGATCAATGGTGTCTCGTTGAATTACTATCTTGTACATATGTCATAAGTGCAATTTTCGATTCATTGATCAATTTTTTCTACACATATTCATCAAACTTTTCACGCCTCAAGAAAAGAAAAATTAATCATGAAATATAATTTATAAAAATTGTGTGGTAGCTCACGGAAAGAATTGCAACCTTGTATATATATATAGGCAATAAGTAATCCTCACCACCATCGAAGATTGTCGTGAAGTGGTGAAATACCTCTATTTTTATCTAGATATTTGAGGTTTAATTTGAGCATGGGGTATAAAGTTGTGGCTTTGATAGGGAGCATTTTACTTCAAAGTTGAATTTTCTCAAAACGAATTTGAACTAGTCAGACTCCAAAGTGAGTAACGGATACCTATAGAGTAAGGAAAAAAGTAATTCTCACTAGCTATATCCTTCTCTTCACCTTATACTATAAGGACAAGCCATGCCACTTTGAAAAAAAAAAGAAACATGCATGGAATATATAAATATAAATAATAATGAAGTTGGAAGTTGGATCCCCTTTTATTCTTTTTCCTAAAATGTATAATTCATGATGCCAAAGTTTCAACTTCCAACTGCTGGTGCTCAAAAGATCCAAAGTCTTGAGTGGACATCAAGGAAAACTCCAGAAACTGATTTAATTTTTTAAAAAAAAAAAAAAAGTAAAAGGGAGAAGCATATTGCTTGCTTTTCTTTTTCTTTTTAATGGCCATTACAAAAATAAATAAAATAAAAGTAAAGACATCGTTAACTAATTAATTACTAGGTTATAATATCATGGGGCACTACTTGAAAATATCATTTTTTGACTACCAAAGTGCGTTACGTTGTTAATTCAGCCAATGAGTTAATTAGAACCGCTGATACAATTAGCTGAATTCTTATTCTCTTTTTTTAAGGCTTTTTATTATTGGGGATGCTCATGTATAATAAATCAGAATCAAGAGAAAGCTATATCAAGCGAATCTTGCAAAGATGGAGCTAATATTTCAATTTTATCTAGATAAAAGCTATTGAGTTATTCGATCGAACTCGTAGCCAAACTTCTTCCTCTGCCACTGAATCTACCATGTCTGTGCCATGAAATAAAATTGAATCTTATGACGCGAATGAATAACGCATCGATCTCAATGGATCCCTCGTTACTGCGCAGAGGAGAAGAATAGGTAGGGATGACAGGATTACAGATTTGGAATATTGTTTGCATGTTGTGATTCATTTGATTTCCTCTAATCACCCTCAAGCACACCTGATCCAAGCTTGCAGGAATCTTGTTCAAAGGGATTGGCAGTGCTTTTGCAAGCATACTCATAGAGGAGAGAAGGTAAGATCGCGGCTGACTGGTTGGCATCTGAAGCTCTGAAGCAGCCGCCGGGTTATCAACAGCTTTTGACCCCACCCCCTCGAGAGCAAGATGCCGGCCGAGATGGAGCTGGGAGCAAACCTAAACTTTCCTGGGGCTTGCCTTACCTCAACATCTAAATAAATAAAGGGCGGGCGCCGAAAAGGAACCAGCCCTGCCTCTTCAAGAAAGCTTTGCGATTTGACTCCACTCAATATATCATGCCCATCAACAGACCCACTGCAGCTGTACCGGCGAAGTCAACCTAGAATATTCAGTCAGGTGTTTTCAATATGAGTACACCTGGAAATCGGCCAGGCACACTACTTTTCTTATAGCTATGTTTTGTATGACATAAATTTTATTTTTCGGAAAATATTTTTCCTAAGAAAACATTACGTAGAATTTAGAGACTATTTTTAAAAATGAACTGTCGGAAGAAAATATAAGTAAAAGAAGTCTGTTTTTCTGTTTTAGTGCAAAAACTCGTTTGATGTTTAATGACTATTTAGTTGTTGTTTTTTTTTAAAATATCGAGTCATATACTAAGCAGATATATATAAATTAAAAGCTACAATACACTTTGCTTTTCCCTCCATTATATGGCAATATGAGAAGATGCCAAAGATCTAAGAAAAAGGTGGTAGTCACAAAACATAATAACAAATGGAGAAAATGACCCTAGATTGGGTGTGGGGTTTGGGGTTTTTTTTTTTTTTGGGTGGGGTGGGGTGGGGGGCTGTATGTCCTTAACAAATAAGGCATTGGAGATGTGATATTTTGAGAGGTTGGAATTTATGAAATATTTGGAATGGTGGGGTTTGAATTTGACTTACTTAGCCTATCATAAGTGTAAAAAGAATTCTTATTTTGGAGTGTGGGAGACAATTATATGCCTTTGCCACACAAGGCAAAGGCAAAAGCAAAAGTATATATACTAAGGGATGGTTTGTTATGCTGTAGCCTTTTAAATATAGTGATCTCGAGTTAATACATACTCATAATTGAGCTTTACGATCAAACATTTGTAAATATTCGATAAATTTCTTAATTTATATATATGATCTAAACAAAGTTATTGAGTTCTCGTGAACCAACATATCATATAGTGAAATAGCTCCTAATTGAAAATAGTTTTTCATATAAACATTAATTGATTATTTAAGAAATGAGAAATATTTTTATCTTATAATATATAGATCAAAAACACACTAATAATATACGAAAATCTTTTCAGGACAGAACACTATTATATATAGGTATGAATTTGAATAATTTAATAGTTTCGGCTCAAACTTTATATATATATATATATATATTTAAAATCAAATAAACAGAAATGAATGTGAACCATGACCCACAATCTAATAAAATCATATATTGGTCTTTGATATTTGTCAAAAAAGTTTGAGTTAAGGTCAAAATACATACAAGAGTGTATAATAGAGAAAAAATAATGGTTCAAACTTCAAAGGAGTAAAGAGTGTTTGTGTTCAACAAGATTACAACTACCATTTTCCCATTGACCTTTGACCATTCTCCACTTTATCACCAATCCTTGCCCCCCCAAGCACTCATCTTGTCTTAACTATTACAAGTCTTAATCTCTATTTCTTAATTTGTAATTTACTAAACTTATAACACCGTTGAAAACATTGTTAGAATTTGTCTTTACACCAATCTCATAATTGATAGTTGATAAACTAGTGAGGCAGGAGGAATTGAACCTAACAAAATATTTGATAAATTAACTGTTGTGTTGGGTACTTGGGTTCACACATGCATTGAACCAATCTGCTCTAGAGCGACTAATCTGTCTTGATTGGCGAGTCTACGGTCTTTATGATTTTTCTTTTTTTGGGTTATTTCTAGCAATATATTAAACTATGCTGATTGATATTAACTGAATATGTCGTTGTTGTTATTATATTCGTGATTAATAAAAGATACTACTAAGGTCATACAACTTTCCTTGGCATGGTAGGTGGAAAGATTATTCATAGCTCATTTTTATAAAGTTTTGATTTTTATGTTGGTCAATAGGACCAAAATTAGGGCAAAAGTTATCTTGAAAATTAATTCAAATGTTTAAAGTCTTAATTTAAATGTAATTTCTTTTCAAAAATAATTTATTTGTAGGAATATGTGTTTGATTTTATCAAACCAGGAAACTGGGAATTAAATGGGTATTAATTCATGTCGAATTACAATTTAATTTAGCCAACTTAATAAATTCAGCCGTGATTAAAATCTAATTAGCTACAATTACAATGCAATTGATCAATTAATTTTTTATTTATCCAAAAATTAAATGAGAAGACTAAATCCAAATCTAATTGGTGTAATATTTGAAATAACCCCCAAACCCCGTTACCAACATCAGCCCATTCCCTTCCAGGCCCAATATTACTCATCGGCCCCAACTTCAGCAGCGACCCAGCCCAAGATCTAACCCGAACCGGCCCACCCCTTGAACCCCATTCACCCGATCCAACAACGACAAAACCCATCTTCTCCAACCAACAACTCCGGCAAAATCGTCAACAACAATTTCAACAAACGACGACAATACCAACTCATTTGAGCTCGCATTTTCTAGGCTAAGGAATCGAGTGGGTTCTTTTTTCCGAAGAAAATTCGACGAAGCTCGTCGTCCCTGTTCGTTGCCCAGAAAAAGGTAAACCCCTTCATTTCTTTGATTTTCGTTACTGCTAGTGGCATAGGATTTCTTTTTAGTATAATGTTTTCATTATATAGTTGTTGGAATTTTGTTGTTGTTCGGGTACAAAAATCTGTATGTTTTGATGCACTCAACAGAAAATTAATCGATTCCAGGAGTTGAACTCGAGGAACAGAGTAACTATTCAGGGTTCTAATCCGAAAAGATAGCCAAGATAGAGAAAAATAGGAGAAGAAGAAGTGAAATGTTATTATCATGAATGAATATGTTGTATTATAAGTTGGTATATGGTGCCTTGCAGCAACCACTGCAGATTCTTACATACTGAAGTTGTTTGACTCTTCTACCATCAGCAACTCTGACTGACTGAGCCAAAATTGTACTTGGTTTCCACCCTAACTTCTGAGCTACATTCTGTTCAATGAAGTTATGTGTGCTACCAGTGTCAATCAAGACTTGCAAGGGTCTTTTCTCATGATACCCAGTCACTCTAATAGTCTGATAGCCAGTTACTCCTGTAAAAGCTTGAACTTGAACTGATATTGTCCTGAGTTCATCTAACTCAACCTTATCATCCTGATCGTCAACCTTCTCAGCCTCTTCAATAAGCATTTCATCTTCTAATATGTCCACTATATAGATATGCCTGTTAGTCTTGCATTTGTGTCCCAGCACATATTTCTCATCACAAAAGAAGCATAAACCCTTAGCCCTTTTCTCATCCATCACAGTTGCAGTCAGTCTTCTTCCATTCCCATTGCTACTAAATCTGTTGGTTTTATTAGCTTGGGTTTCCACTGGCTTTTTGGATGTATTAGCAGGAATCAATGCCTTCTGATAGAAGGAAGATTTTGCTTGATTGGGAGTGGGCAAGATAGGTGCAGATATGGGCTTTACAACAGATCTCAGACCCCAAGATTTAGCGTGTGCTTCAAATACTTCATCCTGCAATCTTGTGATTTTATAGGCCTGCATTAATGTCTTTGGAGCTTGGATCCTTACAGCCTTGTTTAACTCTGATTTAAGCCCCACTAAATAACAGCTAATAGAGTTTTCAGTAGACAAATTCACCTGGTCAACAACCTATCAAATTCAGCTTGATACTCTTTAACACTACCAGTCTGAGTTAAATTTTTTAGGGCTTCCATAGGATCTTCAAATTCTTCCCCAAACCTCTCATTCAAAGCAATTACATACTCAGTCCAAGAAGGATCCCTCAAAGAATTTCTAGCTTTCATGTATGACCTATGCCAAGCAATGGCCTCCCCCACAAAATGAATAGCAGCTATTTTAACCCTTTGATCAAAAGCAGTTTCATCCATATAAAAAAACTGATCCACTTTATACAACTAGGTCCTTAAATCTTGACCTCCAAATTTGGGTAATTTTACTCTAGAGCATCTAGTAAGAAAATTACCAGAGTGATGATTGTCTTTGGGTCTGTATTCATGCTGAACCTCCACAGAACAATCTCTATCACCTGAAGATTCTGCTCTTCCAGCTTCCTTGTCTTTTGCTTGAATGCCTAACCGATTCATAGCCTCCTTAATCTCACCCATTTCCTTATCAGCCTAGGAATTGCGCTCATTCATAGTGGTCATTCCTTCCATGAGTTTCTGTAACTGCTCTTGAATCTGAAGCAATTTCTTATCCATTTCTCCAGAAGCTTGCTCTTGATTCTTGTTTCGAGTAACTGGCATGCCGAGGAATGTCTTGCTCTGATACCAAATGACGCACTCAACAGAAAATTAATCGTTTCCAGGAGTTGAACTCGAGGAACAGAGTAGCTATTCAAGGTTCTTCTGAGAAGATAGCCAAGATACAGAAAATTAGGAGAAGAAGAAGTGAAATGTTATTATCATGAATGAATATGCTGTATTACAAGTTGGTAGTTATAGTAGTTGTATCTCGTCTTAGCTAACTACCAACTAATTCTATAACTAACAGATGGACTTTAACTGTTTTTGTGAACTTTCCATTGTGCAACTGAATTCTAACTAACTAATAACAACTTGCAACTTGCATCAGTTTCAATCCAAACTTCAATATTAAGTTCAAGAACAACATTCAAGAACTACATTGAATTTCAACACCCTCAAACACAAGTTGAAATGAATGATCAAATGAACTATCAAATAAAGTGTGTTTATCAACTTTTTTCTTTTTAAGTAAAAAGACAAAGCGGAAAATTATAAAATCAAGTCTACCGAATGCACGGTGTGTACTTAAGGAATTTATTCTCCTCACCTCCCAAGATAAAATGATTCTCTTTCTGAAAATAGCAGTATCTCATATTTTCAGAAACTTCGAACACACTCAACGATTTGATGATCACACAAGAGTTTTTGGACGCCAAAGAAGATTATTTTTCAACTCAAAATTATTGTCTTTATCTGAGGAAAAATTCAGGTATTTCTAGCCATCAAGGTGTTGCTTCATGAAGACAAACAATGGTTCAGAAAGGTGCACCCCTTCATAAAGGTGCAACTCTTCGGAAAATCACAACCCATTGGAAAGTTCATAACCATTCAATGACCATTCAATCCGAAAAGGTGCCTATTCAAATTGCATCCTTTCTCTTAGTGTTTTTCCGAAAAAGAAAACACTTTTTCATTTTCCATTCACACGTCTTAATAACCCAACATTTGTTGCCGTAGAAACCTAGGATTTTATAGTGTTCTCTTGTTGTTTCGTCAAGATGTGAATTCTATATTCTGAAAATGGATAGCAGTATTTCGTGTTAGCTAATATATAGTCTTGAAAGCTGACGTCCTCCTTTTGTTGAAATGTTATTTTTCTGGTCATCTTTTTATTGTACTGAGTCTACTTATTGCCCTTGCCGTGTATGTGTATGTTGTATAACCTCGTTTCTTAGTCATGAGTAGTTTTGAGTACTACAAGTCTACAACAACAGCAAACAACAACCTACCCAGCAAAAAATTAAACTGTATATAGGTAATCTTTTATGTGCATATAGAGATTTTTGCATTCCCTGAACACCAGACTAGAGGTTAGCTTAGTATTGTACAAGGTTCAAAATTCATCTTGTGATTTCAAGTTCAAATGCTAGGTGCCACACTTTTATTTTTTGAATCCCTTGGTGAAAATTCTTGGATTCAACATTGATATCCAATGTAATCCCACAAGTTGGGTTTGGTGAGGATAGAATGTATGGAGACTTCACGCCTATCTTTGTGAGGTACAAAGGTTGTTTCTAATACACCCTCGGCTCAAAAGTAGAGTTTTTGATGCGGGATTAAAAGAATTAACCGACATGTAGTAGATCCGAAAAATCATCATATCCTTTAGTCCTCCTTGTCAAGAGCTTTTCTCATGCTTGGCACCCTTCCCGAAATATTTACAATGGAAATACACTACTGTTTTGAATCTTTAACTTATGAACTAGCTTACAAGTTATTGTAGGTGATATTATAGTCAACAATTAGTGCTCTAAATTTTTCTTAAGGAGTAGAAATAGTGAAGAAATCTGATAATTCTTGAAAAAACTGACAAAAGTTTATGAGCACAAGCAATTTAAGCAAATGCTCACTGCAGTTTCTGACAAAGTGAAACTACAAGCAGACAGAAAATGTTGAAAAAAAAAAATCTTTTAACGAATAAATTAGTAAAATGATAGTTCCTTTTTCTTTTGTTAATGATAGTTCTCTTTTTTAGCAACTGAAAGAAAGTTCCAAATTCATTCTAGATATAGGAGGAAAATTAAGAAACTCCAAAGAATTTTACTGAGACATGAAAAATGCAATAACCTTCTGAAACACAGTAATCCTATTATAGACTCAAGAAACTTCCTGGTGTCATTATACAAAGTCTAGTGCATGGCCGAAAGTAGTTCACTATGCTAATTTTGATTAGTATTTATTGTGATGTCAACTTACTACTGTGATGTTTTCTCTTGTTCTGTATTGCCTTTCTAAATGGCAGGAAAAAGCTAATTTTATTTGTTTTATACTATTATGGGCTGTTAGGTGAGACTAAATTCTCTAATATTTGATTAGGTTGATCTTGGAGCACGATCATGCATTAGTTCGAGGGTTGATATGGAAGGTGTGAATGGTAAAAGTGTGGGACATCTATTTGAAAATATTAGCAGCTTTGTTCGTCAATGTATATTTTCTGTACTTAATGTGGGTCCTGTTCCTAGTCACATTGCTTTCATTATGGACGGGAACCGTAGATATTCGAAGAAGCAAAACTTGCTTGACGGGGATGGACATAGGGCTGGATTTTCAGCACTTATCAACATGCTAAAATATTGCTACGAACTTGGTGTAAAATACACAACGGTATATGCCTTCAGCATTGATAACTTCAAGCGAAGGCCCGGAGAAGTTGCATCACTAATGAAACTGATGCAGGAAAAGATTGATGAATTAACTCAAGAGGAGAGCATTGTAAACCGCCTTGGGATTAGGATTTACTTTCAAGGTAACCTAAAGCTTCTGAGTGACTGTGTTAGGTCAGCAGCTGAGAGGGCTATGGTAAAGACATCAGGTAATTCCAGAGCGGTATTGTCTATTTGTGTTGCCTACACATCAACAGATGAGATTGTGCATGCTGTTCAAGAATCTTGTGAAGAAATATGGGACGATATTAGAAAACGAGAAGTAAATAATGCTGAAGGCAATTTTGTTGGACTCAAAGAGAATGGGAAGGACGAGAATGAGCACCGTGTTGGTTTGACAGATGTTGACAGACATTTGTACATGTCAGTTTGTCCTGATCCCGACATTATTATACGGACTTCTGGAGCAACTCGGTTAAGCAATTTTCTTTTGTGGCAAAGTGCACATTGTCTTCTTTATTCTCCTACTGCACTATGGCCTGAGATTGGTTTGAGGCATTTGATTCGGGTAATTTTAGACTTCCAGAGAAACTTCTTGTATCTGAAGGCGAAAAAGAAACAGTCATGAAGCATACATAAAAGTTCTTTAGCAACTATTAATCCTGCTGTGATTTTGTCTTGCAGCTCCTTTTGTTTAATGCAGTTCTCGTCTACTGAATCGAATATGTAAGCATGGATTAGGACAGCTTTTTAGTGTCTTTTTCCTGTAGATATAGTCAGCAGATTGTAGAAATGCTGAAAGAGCTATCAGTGGATATAGTTTGAACACTGAGAGGCCTTGGAAATTGTTGTATCAGTGAGAAGTTAGTCATCAAGTATCAAATGGTTTTACCCTCTTGGAGGTTTGTATTCTTAAGGACCACTTGTGATTTTGAAGCAACCTTATAACCATATCCAATTGTTTTTTAGTCTAACAAGTCCTATGGAGTTCCTAAGCTACTCTTGGCTGAGGCTGATTAAACTTCAACCAAAGTACTAGCTTTGTTACTACCCTCTCAATGAAAAAAGAGAATTTAACTCTTTCCAACTCAGACCAGTAAAATTCAGAAGCCTGATTAAAGCCTCATCCAAATTACTTTTGGTTGCTTCCTCTGTAGTTGCTATCACTACAAATAAATAGTTTTGGGATAATAATTTAGTATACTTAGAATAGTCTTTTAAATATAGCGAACTCGAGTTAATACATAATCATAACAGAGTTTACAGTCATAAATTTACAAATATTTAATAAATTTCTTCGAAGGGGAGCCTTGGAGTAACTGGTAAAGTTGATGCGATTTGATCAAGAGGTCATGAGTTCAAGTCTTAGAAATGCAAGGTAAGATTGCGTACGGTACACTCTTGTGGTAGGGCCCTTCCCCGAATACCGCGCATAGCGGTAGCTTTAGTATACCGGACTGTCTTTTTTTTTTTCAATAATTTTTTTAATACATACACATAATCTAAACAAAGCTATTGGATTCTCATGAATTCACACATAATACAGTGAAATTGCCCCTGATTGTAAGTAGTTTTTTATATAAACATTAATTTGTTATCTTAAGAAAATAAATGAGAAGTAATCGTTTATACACACATATAGAGAGAGATCAAAAACACTGATAATATAAGAAAATCTTTATAGGACGGAGCACCGTTATATATTCGTATGAATCTTGACAAAGTTTAATAGCACTGGTTCAAACTTTACACATATTTGTGTTAATATATCATTAAATATAATAATATATTTAAAACCAAATAAACAAAAATGATTGTGATCCATGACCAACAAAACTAAAATCTTATATTGGTGTTTGATATTTGTCAAAAAAAGTTGGCGTAAGGTCAAAAATATGGAGTGTATAATAGAGAAAATGGTTCAAAGGAGTAAAAAGTGTTTGTGTTCAAACAAGATTACAACCAATCATTTTCCCATTGACCTTTGACTATTCTCTACTTGCCCCCCAAGACTCATCTTGTCTTAAATATTATACAAGTCCTAATCCCTATTTTCATGTAATTCATCATTAAACATATAGAATGTGTGTTTAGACCAACCTCATAATTGGTGGACCTGACATAAAATTTGATAATTAATCAGTTCAGTTGTGTTGCCTTCGATTGTATCCCATAATAAAATTTCTTTAATAAATATCTTGCTGATGGTTTGATTTTCATATATTATTTAGAATGTTGGTTCATGCATGTATTGATTCAGTTGAAGAACCTCCGACTACCTTGTTGGTGAGTCTACGGTCACACGGGTCCACATTTTTTTTGGCCAAGTGAATGACTGAAGTTCTAAGGAAAGATATTATTGAGGTTATACAACTTTCCTTGAGATTATTCTTAGCAATAAAATTTCATAACATCACAACTTATTTTTGCTAAACTAAATGAAATTCCTATTCTTTAATTATGTATCTCTCTTTGATCTAGTTAATTTATTATATATCTCGACCGATGTGTCTCTGTAATCAAAATTATTCATGCAAGCGAAAATGGAGTAATTAGTTTTTACATTCTTAAGTTCAAAATTATATATTCGGATGCTAATTATGTATTAGAAAATTATAAAATAAGGAATTATTTGTAATCTAGCAAAGACTATGAATAGGGAATAATTATGGGTAAACTTGGTGAGAGATTTATGTAGGTTATAGATTTTGTAATCGTAGAAAATTACATAGATCCGAAAATAGACGTATCCTTTTGGGCTGGGCCTGCCTCATACCAACAAATGAAGATGGAAAATGTCAACCATACTAGGCTCAAGTTATTGGCCCAATCAAGTTGAAGTTGGAAAAGGCTATTTAATTAAAAGTTGGCACATGGAAAGAACAAATTTGTAATAACTAAAAATTACATAAACCCACAACTTAAGTTTCACTTATTACAAAAAATCTCTTCTCTCCAAACATATTACAAAAATCCAATTTTTCTCTAAAAATGCATATACATAGCTTTTATGTATATGTCGGCCCTGTTATGTATATGAAACGGCTTCGTTATGTATATATCGGTCTTGTCATATATATCGGTCTTGTCATACTTATTATGTGTATGAATCGGCCTTTGTTCAAGGATTGTTTTTCCTTTCAATAACAATTCCCAACATATACTACTGTAGATAGTATGTTTGAATATTATTGTTAGGATCAAGTTCTTACGATCCAAAAGTTATAGTTGATATTTGATAAAGACACAATATTATTTCTTAACTAAGCCCGTCAAGCAAGCAACATATTTGATAATGAGAGACTAGGGCCACCCCAGCGTGGCACTTACAAAATAACTATATATTGACAAAAAACAAGCAACTACAGAATGGGACATAAAAGTAACAAGATCAATAAAAGCAACAAGATCACATTGCATAACCGTCTTTTCAAACTAGGGAATTTACATTACAGAAAACTTTTGTTTGCACTAAAGTGGCTTAAGTAGCCCTCGAGGAGTCTGCTTATTCTCTCCGTCTAAGCCTTCAAAGATATACCGACCGTAGTCTCATGGTCAGTGTTCTTTCATTTGGACTTGCTTTCTTCTGCATTTACGGAGCCAATTGTGTGTGGTGCTGAAGAGGAAGGCGTGACTAATATATGTACTACTATCGGCCATACAATGATGGCATTGCGGATCTCATTCGTATTCCTATGGAAACGTTTTGCAATAGATTTAGTGTAACTAAAACTCCATCCTGAGAACCTTACGAAGAGGTTGTTTTATTTTGGGAGAATTATCAGGCTCGTATTCAGTAATTTCTCTGGAAATGGACTCCTCTCTAAGTGCAGTCAATGCAGCCTTTTTTCTCTCTTTATGTTCCTTCCACCTCTTTATCTGATTTTCAAGTGCAGCTTTACGCTTTTCAGCTGCCTCAGCTCTGCTTATCGCCTGCTCAGCTCTCGTCCTCAACTCGCTAATTTTCAACGTTGCTGTTTTCAGTTCTTTCTTCAGTAGTTGAATTTCATTTGGTTCTTCATGTACTTGCACATACTCCTCCTTTGGTATTGTGATATAGGCCTTAGCCTCTTCTTTTCCCTCTTCTGATTCTTCATTTCGACTTTCTTTAGATGCCTTACTGGCTTCTTTTAATCTCCTGTTTTCATTTTTAGCCTCTTCAGCCTTTAAGGCCAGCTGCTGAAGTGCAAGATGCAAAGCTGATTTCTCGCTCTTGGCTACTGAATCAGCAATTTCTGCTGCTGCAATTTTCGACCTCCCTTTGTGAATCTCGGATTTTAGGAACGCTATCTCAACTTGTGCTTCTGTTTCCTTTTCTCTTATCTCAACCATTTCCTTTTTAATCTGTTCCAGCTCAAGGCTCATTGTTCCGGAATCTGCATTGGCGCGAGTAGCTTCTTCGTTGGCTTTGTTGAGTTCCCCTTTTAATTGCCTGAGTTCTGACTCCAATAAACTGATATAACCACACTGGTCCCAATTCTTCCTCTCTTGCAATTCAAGAGCTTCATTTAACTTTTTCACCTCAGTAGCAGCACCTGAAGTGACTTTCTCATGAGAAGCGCGAAGCTCATTTACTTCTTGGAGTTCTGCTTTCATTGAATCAATAAGTGCGAACTTCTCCAATAGCTCATTCTCCAAATCTTGCATCAATTCCAATTGATTTCTCATAGAAACCACTTCTTCCTTTGCATTTGCTGCTTCTAATTCCAATTCAGTCTCTCTCTCACGCAAACGTGCAGTGTTTTCTTCTGCCTCAGCAGCAGTCATTTGCAAGTCCAAAATAATCTCGTTGAGCTTTGACACATTCCACAATATCTCTTCATTCTTTAACTTTTCGGTGCTTAAATAATCTTCCATCGCCTCTTCTTGTGTCAAGGCTTCAAGCTTAGCATCTCTTGCTGCCACTAGATCTCCTTGAGTGGCCTTCAACTCACTAGTGGCATGTGAAAGCTGTTCTCGTATCATCACAGACTCCAGAAGGCGGTCATCCATCTCCTGAATTCTAGACTCAAGCTCATGTACATGAATCCTCAACCCTCTACATTCAATCATGTAAATCTCCTTCTCGAGTTCAGAGCTCATTAGCAGAGTGCATAGTTCATCAACTGTGTTTTCGTGATGGTCTAGCTTAAGAAGTGCTTGCTTGTGTGCAGAATCCTTCGCCTCAAGTTGAATTTTGAGGTTTGCCAAGTATTTCAACACACTTCCTATATCTTCTTCTTTCTCCTTGTCCTGGAAGTTATCGAACAACAAGAGAATTTGAATAATCAGACATGGGTAATTGCCCGTTGAGATCTGCACATTAGGTCAAAGAATATAGTATGTGACGCACCACCAAGAAACAGATCTACATGAATTCTTGTTTGTCCTCTTTACTATTTTAATTACCTAGTTCCCTAAACATACGTCCATAAACTTTGTGTTAAGTCCCAAAAGGCACACAGACATCACAAATCTTAAGTTGGCAGATAACAGTTTGACTCTGTTAACGAAAATGTAGCCTTGATATACAATTCAAATCTTACTGGGAAAAATATGAAGGCGAAGATTTTATCTTGAGGGAACGAAGGAATATCAAGTGCAAACATAGTCAATTGAAGCAATCCAAATCTTTTAGTGGAGAGAAGATGTACTACTTTATGGACAACCCAGGTCACGAAGCATCTCTCGTCCACACCCCTTGGACCATTGTAACTGATTCCACAGTTTGAACCTGGAGAAAACTTTATCGTTGCTTCGGATATTCTATATAGGGATCTTTGCACAAATAGGCGGATTACTTTTTCTAGCCAATATACATAAATTATACACTCATTATAAACAATCATACACATATTTATACATGAATTATAGATATGCCACAGCATTTTAAAGAAGATAAAGAGAATTTGGGCAGTTGGCTTACATTGATACAGGAAGTAGATTTATATTTCTTCTTGTGATCACGCGATTTCTGTCCAAACAAAGAAAGGGCAGCTTGGACTGATTCAATTGATTTTGTATCAATCTCCCCCATTACTTCCGAATCTCCAATAAAGAAATGAACTTGATGGTGAGATATCGAAGCAATAAAGATTGGCAATTCATTTGATTTATAAGCACAAAAGTATGAGAGAATTGGAAAATACGATATATTATGTGTTGCTGTGGAAGAATCCAACAGAACAGAAGAGCATTGTTGCTAAAACGAAAACAAACAAAACAGCTTTGTTCTATGTTTTGCTATAAGTTGCTATATTCGGCCGTTTTTGAACTTTTATTTGCGCGCATTCCCTCTTTGTTTCCTCTTATTCATATTTAAGTCGGACTAATCCGTTCACGCTGCATAGAGCCTATTTTGGGGAAGCCCTCTCTACAAACGAGTAGGACACAAAGCTGCAATCCGTTATTTTTTCAAAAGAAGTTGGTTTTGTTATTTAAAAAATCAAAATTAATTAAATTTATTTATGAAACTTTTTATTATTAGTTATTTTTCTAAAAAAAGTTGATTTTGTTTTTATTTTTGTTGCATCACTATTCCCCCAAGATAGGGTGGTTGACTTAAAAAGAGAAAATATTTTTTTGTTGTTGTTTTAGAGTACATGATGTTTTAAAAAATAAAGAAGAAAAATAAAAGTTTGCCTAAAATATATGAAAATATAAAAATCCTATTGAAATATTAGACTTAATATAAAATACTTCTAATTGTACTTGATCTTTTCTTCTTTTTGTATTCTTTTGGTGTTTGAATTATACACAAAGATGAAACAAATACAGTTAATTTGGAAAGGGATCAAGTCATGTACTTTTATAAAGTATTCTATTATTACATGTCTACCATCAACTTTTTTATGATATTTGAGAATTTTTTTATTTAATTTATATTTATATATATTTAGGTGTGTTGGCGGCATAAATATTCTTATAGCTACTATTTTGATGCGGTTTTTAATAATTTTATCAATTTCAAGTTTGTGGTCAAGATGAATGTTCGGGCGGATTTTGAGAAATTTTTGTATGAATGTTAGTTTTAATTGTATTGTTTTAATATCTCGATCATCATTTTCATTTGTTGTAGTTTCTGTTTAATGTTTACTAATACTTTTTACATTAGTTTAAGAATTTTAAATCAACTAAATTTGATTATAAAAAAATCTGAAAATTTTAGAAATAAATATAAATACGTTAGATAAGAAAAATTTAAAAAGTATCAAATTTTTAAAAGTTTTACGTAATAAGAATATAATCAATGATTTTGTAAAAATTTAACTTTAAAAATAAAAATAAATTAAATATAGAAAAAATGTCCTAAAGCAAGAAAGAATAAAGAGCAAGGGTAGAGAGACAAGAGAGAGTAATTCTTATTTCTTCTCTTGAAGATGAGAGATTATATTATCGTAAATACAATGAACAAAATCTAGTCTAATAAAAGATGGATGCTTCAAATCCTAATAGATATCAAAGTAGATCTTGATAGATCTTGATAGACATTCACTATAATGTAAATACATTTATAACACTCCCCCTTGAAGGTCTAATTGGTAGATAATGTGCCTCGTTAAAACCTTACTAGAAAAAACCCAGTAGGAAAAAAAATCTAGTGAAGGAAAAAGAGTACACATCTCTAATAATACGCATTTCGGTTGCCTCATTAAAAACCTTACAAGAGAAACCCAGTGGGACAAAACCTCATAAGGGAAAAAGAGTACAACGCGTATTAACTCCTCCTATTGAGAACATCCTTGACCTTTGTATCTCGATCTTATGCAGCATCTTCTTGAAAGCTGCAATTGGAGAAGATTTGGTGAATAAATCAGTCACATTGTCAGTTGAACGAATCTGTTGCACATTAATATTATCATTCTTTTGTAGCTCATGTATGTATAAAAGTTTTGGCAAAATGTGCTTCGTTCTATCTCCATTTATGAATCCTCCCTTAAGATGTGCTATGTATGCTGAATTATCTCTGTATAAAATTGTGGGTAGATTGTCATATTTCACACCACATTTTTCTCATTCGAGAAAAATGT
>NC_061113.1:256111934-256119082 GCF_002878395.1 Capsicum annuum
GATTTGGTGAATAAATCAGTCACATTGTCAGTTGAACGAATCTGTTGCACATTAATATTATCATTCTTTTGTAGCTCATGTATGTATAAAAGTTTTGGCAAAATGTGCTTCGTTCTATCTCCATTTATGAATCCTCCCTTAAGATGTGCTATGTATGCTGAATTATCTCTGTATAAAATTGTGGGTAGATTGTCATATTTCACACCACATTTTTCTCGAATGAGATTTATCATAGACCTCAACCATACACATTCTCGGCTTGCTTCATGAATAGCTATTATCTCAGCATGATTCGATGAAGTGGTTACGATAGACTGCTTTGTATATCTCCAAGATATGGCAATATCCCCACATGTGAACACATTGTATGTTTGAGACCGAGATTTATGCGGGTTAGATGAGTAGCCAACATCAGCATGCCCAGTAAGATCGGGACTGCAATATTTAGAATAAAATAAACTCATGTATCTTATCCCATTTCGATGTCTCCTAGTATGAATAGAAATATACCTTGCTAACAAACTGAGCGAAAAACTATATTGGGTCTTGTAGTTTTTTTACAAGATACATGAGTGCATCAATTATACTAAGATATGGTACTTCATAACCAATCTAAATTGGTATATTTCTCATTTCAGCAAAAAAATCTTATTGTTTTTGAAAACTCTCCAAGAGTTTCAATAATTTTCAAGCTATAAGCTTATACAATATAAGGATTATCAATAAGTTTCCCAGAAACTTTTATATTTTGAATCCTTAAAGAAGTTTTCATACAAATTTTGTCAAAGTGACAATATTCAACATTTTATGTGTGACATCTTCCAGTGTTTGGACTGCAAATCAAATAAGTTTTCACTCACCAAGATGCATCTTTTCATGTCACTTGATAAATGTTTCTACGTCAGCATGCTTAAATTAACATAGAATTAAGATTCTCGTAATCTTTCACAATATTGCGTCAATATTGTGTCAAAGATATTGATGATATATCATTTAGTATCGATTCACAATGCGACATAACATGTTGAGATCTTATCACTTCATTATTTTCAGGTACATGAACCTCTTATAAGGTTTCATGAAGTGTTATGTCGTAGGCTCTTCAAGAGTTCATTGCCTTCTTATTATGATTATTTGCTCCTTATTTTTCAAGGACTATTTCATTTGGAACCGATTAGTCTACCACGATTCACGAATGCATAGACTTTGTCCTTTAGGAATACAGAATAAGAGCACTTGCGCTTATTATGAGATGCTTTCGGCATTTGACTTAAATTATCTTTTGGATGAGGATATGGTGATAATTCCTAACATATTTCATAGCGCTTATAATCTACCCCTTATGTTAGGAAAACTAACATACATCCTCTACTTCTTTGAGGAATCCATCTTTGTGCATTATGGTATATTCATTAATCGTATACCGCACATCAAAATTATTAGATGGAATAATTGGTTCCCAACCTTGAACCAATTGAGAGGGAAGAAATAATCATAATTTATTGGTTTAATGCATACAAGTGTTATTGTATTCAAAATATCATATTTCAGACCAATAAATGAAGCTTTGTTCTCATTAGTGATGATTTAGCTATTTATCGAAGAAATTCAATGCTAAACTATTATCATCAAGATAACTTTCTTGATTGCACAATTTGAAAATTATGTTCTTAACTCAATTTTATTGAGCAAGCAACTTTATGAATGTCAATCTGCAAGTTGACAATGAATGTATATGTGATCATCTTATTGATGCATTTTTTCAACATATCACATGATAGGTGAACGGACCCTTATTCACCTTTTATAATTTTCAAATTTGAAGGGATCCAATCCCAATATTAGTTGGTCCAACCAACTTATCATGAGAACAAACGACATAAATGATTCTTGAAGAATCTTCTAGTTCTTCAATACATGCGCATCTTCGAGATGTCACAATCGTTCATATCAATTTATGAACTTTTATTTTAGTAAACTCTAAGTTTACCATGACATGTATTTTTTCTTTAGTAAATTTCAGATTTACTATTACATGAATAAATTTTAGATTTACTACTTCAAAAGTAAATTTCAAAATTATTCAACCTCTTTAGGAGGTGAGTTGTGATACAATCACAATCAAGAGCACGTTTGCATTAATAAGTTTCTCATTCCCCGAAAATGGAATATAATCGTGCCTTAGCCTATCAAATTATGATAGCTTATAACCTCTTTCAAGATTTTGCTACTTTAGAAGCAAATCGAGGCATACATATGATGTAGAGAAATTTTTTTTTCTCTAGCATATCTTATAATCATATAAGCGTGTGAAAATATCATCACTTTTGATGATCATTATCATATTGTCTCTCCACGCGTATATTCATACATTCAATCACTTGTCTTCTTTCAGACATGTTATGCACTGCTACCACATACACCTCAAGAATGAAGTAAGTTGTCATATTTCAGACTTATCATATATTGCTACCACATACACCTCAAGAATGAAGTAAGTTGTCATATTTCAGACTTATCATATATTACTACCACATTCACTTCATGAAATGGAGCATATTCAATGGATCGAATTTCATGACTTTTCATCAAACACCCATTATTTTGCCTTTGTCATCACAATATTATCAATATGGTGTATTGAGATTCAAACTCAATATTTGATCCATATAAAGGCATCTTAGGCATGAATCAATGGGACTTGAACCCAAAATATTATCATCCTTTTTGATAATATTATTCTTGAGGAATAAATTTAAAATATAAATAGTTTCAAACCAATTATTTTTTCTCAAATCCAATAATAATTATATTAGTAGTAGCAAAAGAAAGATAACATATAGAATTACTAACCTTGAAATCCTTCAGATTTATAATCTCACCTTGTTTGGTAGAGTCTCGTGCTGATAACGTGTTATAAAATAAGAAAGAACAAAGAACAAGAGTAGAGAGAGAAGAGAGAGTAATTCTTATTTCTTCTTTTGAGGATGAGTGATTATATGATTGTAAATACAATGAACAAAACCTCTCTATTTATAGGGGAAATTTACTCCTGGTCTAAGTAAAAGACAAATGCTTCAAATCCTAATAGATATCAAAGTAGATCTTGATAGATCTTGATAGATCTTGATAGACATTTACTATAATGTAAATACATTTATAACAAAAAAAAATTATACCACAAATATAGTTCAAATTAATGCGTCTCTCCACAAACGCAAAAGTGATGATCCATCTACAATTTATGAAGTCCAAACCTAAATTATCACTGAGGCTCGATATCTACAATTTCATCAAAAGGAATAAATCAAACTATAGATTGTGATGCGAGCGAGGACTCACCAGTCTCTACCGCCACAATAATCAGTTCAAAATTTTGACTGTTAACTGCAGTCTTTGTATCCGGCTTTGTGTATTTGAAAGTTTATGGCATCAGAAGATGATGCTTTGTTGTTCAATTTTGTAAATTAATTTTGCACTATTTTCTTCTTCTTTCTTTTTGTAAGATACATCCATTGAAACTTTACTTAATATAGTCTATTTAATTATTACTATTATTATTTATAAAAATAGTATTCAAGCTGATATGCCATTAGGATAGATAATAAAAACCTTCTTTCAAGTATGTCAGACGACATCGTATGATATAGAGATCGATAATGCATGCTAAATTGGATATTGAGGGTAGCGGCAGGATCGAGCGTGGAAGAAAAGTGGCTCAATAAAAACTATATATAATAAAAAAATAATGCTAGAAAATAATGCTAGATCAATTAGATGTTTTTCGCTTGATACCAGATCGAACACACAACACGGAATTCAAGAGATCTACAACAATAGAGAATCAAATGCCCCACTTGGCTTCTCTATACTTTTAAGACAACAACAATAATATTCAACAAAGTAGATGGAGAATATAAGATTACAAGGACTATAGTGAATCGAAGAGGCCCCACACGGCTTCACTATGTCAACACATAAACAACAAGAAAGTTACGGGTACATTAACAACAACAAGGAACCAACAGATTCAACAAGATACAAGATAAATAGTTATATCAAATGAAGGGACAATCTTAAGAACCCAAGAATTGTTACACTCTTGGACCCTTAACACTATCCGCGACACAAACCTAACTCTACGTTGACACAAGAGAGCCTTTACCTCCTCTAAACACCAACGTTTCAAGCCAATATGCAAACACAAGTGAATCCTCACTTGTCTAGCCCTAGTTTCGGTTAGAGCTCTTAAGAGAGAACTAAAGTGTTGCAAATGTTACAAGTCTCAAAATATGATCAACTAAGTGAATAAAACCCTAAGTTGTTCTATTTATATTACATTTCCCAAAAGACTTAAAATGACAAAGGTGCCCTTTTAATGAATAAGGCTTCTAGGCTGCCCCTTTAATGCATACATAGGGGTGGTTTTTGGCTTCTTCCACACTTAAGCTCGGGTCTTCTCTCGGTTGCCTTTGACATACACATAAAGGGTCCATCTACGAGATCATACTTGTACCATCCTCTCTATCTTGAGAGGAGTTTGACCTCAAACTCAAGAAATCTTCACTCGCAAGCTCTCCATTTCGAATCATCTTTTCTCGGCTCCTCCCAAGGTTAGGATATTCAACTAAGGGTGTCATGAGATCATCAAGCTTGCTCCTTGGGCTCGTATGTCCTTTAACCTACATATAAGAAGAATGAATGCCAGGCAAAGTGCTAGCATCTCGGTTAGTAAGCATCAAAGAGTCTTTGTGGGCAAATCCCACCTCTTGAACTCTCGGCTCCTCCTCTCCTTCATCATCCTCACCCTCGATTTCCTCTTCTAAACCATCACTAAGCATGATTTTCCTTGTCATAAACAAGGGTACTACACACTCTCCATCAACCGCCAAATATCTTCCACGCCTTCATCTATTTCTACCTCGGCTTCTTGTTTTCCATCTTAAGCGTTTTCATCAACCTCATTCGATTCAAGCCCCACCTCCTCACTAAGGTAATAAAATTTTCCTTCCTTAAGGATTACATTTCTCCAGTTTGGGCACTCATTAGCCTTGTGCCCCCACCCTTGACATTTAAAATATTAAAATCCTTTAGGATGAGAAGTAGAATTCGGTTTACCTTCGTTTCTCGAAAGATACCTTTGGGAAGCCTTGGTCTCGGCTTGGATCAGTTTGACCTTGGGTTTTTCCTCATTGGATGAGTCAATCTTGTCCTCGTACCAATCCGAGAGTGATTTTTCCTTGAACTTGCTGCCCGTCCTTTCCCGTATCTCTCTCTCCATCTCCAAGGCGGCTTGGAAAATGGCGTCAGTTGTGTCGAACTTGTGTAAGGTCAATCGTGAAGCAATATCTCTATTCAACCCCACCTTGAATCGGATGATGTCATGACTCACTTGTTCCCCTCTATGATCAAGTTTCAAGATGAGTTATTGGAACTCATCGTAGTAAGCCACAACGCTTTTATTTCCTTGCCTCAAGTTATACAACTTGGCAATGAGTTATTGATAATATCTTTCAGGTAGGTACCTTTTCCTCATGAGGTACCTTAGCCGAAACTAAGGAGGGGGCTGCCCCTCTACCAAAACGTTGCCAAAACGCTTAACATACTCCCACTATGTAGTAGCATAACCCTCAAAGTGAGCAATTGCGTAGCAACTATTCTTCTCCTCGGTAAGATCATTGACTTGGAAGACCCTCTCATATGTGGATTCCCATGCAAGAAACTCTTCAGGATCACTCTCACCCTTAAAGATTGGAAACCCCATTTTGATGGTATTTAGTCCTACTTCACGGTTTTGTTTCCCTTATTGGTTCCAATGACCAACTCTTCCTTTTCGGCCATGAATCTCCCTTGGATCAATATGTCTACCCCATACCTCTTCCCCCCTCATGTAACTATCATCAAACGGTCCATACCATTCATGTTGAATAGGTCTATTTGGGTTAAGTGGAGCTTGTAGTGGCGAGTTTGGATTTGGTGGATAATAAGGTTTTTGGTCAAATGGTGCTTGGTTTGGAGGGCTCGGGTTGTGGGGTAGCATTTGGGTTCCAAGTCCTTCTTGTTGGACTTTGTGAAATTGTGGTTGGATTTTCCTCTCATGGTCTCGGGTGAGGGAGTATAGTGGAGTTTGGTTTGTGACATTTGAGGGTTGTCTCGGTGGATGGAACCTTTGGTGCAAGGCCTCGGGAGTAGTGGTCGGGGAAATTTGTTGAGGGGTGGATGGTCGACTCCTTTGACTTTCCACACGCTCTAATCTCCCACTCATTGATGTCACATCCATATCTAGCTTCTCAAGACTCACATTCAACCTAGACACATCTCAGGACATAGTTTCAAGGCGAGCCAAAATGATATTGATGGCATTACTATCCATTGCTTGAGCATTTGAAGCCTAGGGTTCCATTGTGATGGTATCGGAATTAATCCTTCAAGTTACGGTCCAACAAGTCACCAAATTAGTCTACTATGTCACACACAACAATACAACACAAAACCTACAAAACAAAACACAAGTTAGTTCAAACAACCTCACTATTCTCTCTGTAACACCCCGTATTTAAGTACGTGTATTGGCATATTCAAGTACGTGTATTGGTATTATTTATATGAAATTAATTTTTTTTATTTTATTTATACCGGAATTTTCCCGTCGATGGTTCCATGCGAAGGTTATTGAATAAGCTTTCCAAGGATATAAAGATTTTCAAAAATGGATAGGTTTTGGATATAATCGAGCACGTTCAAAACTATAAAATAGTGGCCGGGATATTTGGGAATAGTAAATGTGCAGGAAAATTTCCTGCACACAAACTACTGAGGCCATCCAAATTTTTAGGTCAACTTCGAACGATCATAAATCCCTTAATATAATGAACTAGGAGAGCTGCGACCTATGAAAATAAAGATCTTTGAGTCTTCTTTCCAATGCAATTAGTTTCATCCAAATCCAACATCTGAGTAAAGAGTTATACTCGTTTTACTTCAGCCTATCAAAACAGATTTTTAGAGTCAACTTCAAACGACCATAACTCCTTGTACAGGACGAATTAGGTGCCCTACTTTATATGAAATGAAGGCCCTTTGAATTATCCTTCCAACAATACCAATTTCACCCAAATCCGATATTGGAGCAAAGAGTTATGGTCGAT
>NC_061113.1:256122082-256279756 GCF_002878395.1 Capsicum annuum
GGCAGGCCTCAGTAGTTTCCTGCACATTTTACTGTTCACATCCCGGCCACCGTTTTAAAGTTTCGAACGAGCTCGCTTATATCCGAAACTTATCCGTTTTTGGAAATCTTTATATCGTTGGAAATCTTATTCAATAACCTTCGTATGGAACCATCGACGGGAAAATTCCGATATAAATAAAGTCAATTCCTATACACCTATAATCAAACTATACACTTGAAACCATCTCAAAATAATCAATACTCATACGTAAACTCATATATACCTAACTTAGGATCAATACATATACCCCAACACATATAACAATGACTAATGCACGTAATTAAGTACGGGGTGTTACATCCTACTTCCTTAGTATGGCATTGATCACTCCAAAACACCTCATTGATGTGCCAATGAGTTCTTACTTCATTGTTATTGCATTGATGGTCTATTTATATGTCTCTTATTGATGTATCATTATTTCAAAGTATCAAAAATACGGTGGCGACCGAAATAACAATCTCAAATATTAATTGAACTAAATGATGGAAGCTCTCTCTTATCGAGTGGTATCCCAGGGGCATAAGCCTATCATAGGTCAATCCCTATTTATGTGTTTATGGGTGGTATCCCAGGGGCATAAGTCTATCATGGGTCGATCCCAGTTGATATGTACTGAAGGCAGCCTAATGGTCACAGTATAGTACAGTAATGATTACAAAGATGATAAGAACGAAGGTAAAGTGATTGAATAAATACAATGTACAGGTTGTCACAAGTTTTAGTAAGTGTGGTCCACTCCTATTATGATTTATTCACTTGTTTCTGATTTCTATTGAGCTCCTATATCATATGTGATTATCTACAGCTTTACATACTCAGTACATATTTCGTACTGACGTCCCCCACGAGAGACCTGCATTTCATGCTGCAAGTACAGGTACCTCAGCTCATACACTGCACAAGTAGGAGCCAGGATATCCAGCTGCTTTTGGTGAGCTCCAGTTTGCTTCGGGGCTTTTCGTGTCATATCCAGTTACTTTTGGTATTGTATAGAAGTTAGTTATATGGCGGGGTGTGTCCCGACCTAAGTTAAACTCTATGTATTGTCTAGAGGCTTTGTAGACCTAATGTACAGTCAAGGTGGTATTTTGTTAATAGACGTGATGGTTCCAACGGCCAAGTATTGTATATACATATATATGTGTGCTTGAGCTTATACAGGTGATTATTTTCTTTTATATGCGACATGATACTATCTGAATTTTGGGTTGTCATAGAGGTATGCATGGAAAGTATAAGGTTATGAGCTGGTTCTCCCGAGCCTCCTCGGTTACGGGTGCCAGTCCACCCCAATAGGATTTGAGGCGTGACACTCTTACTCATGTTATGGCCTCACACTTGATGTCACAAATATTTGCAAGTCGGCTTGTAGTTGTGGTGAGTTGAAGAGTAAGTCTACTCCTTAGTCGGAATAGATTCTTTGTTGGACAACTCAAGTAAGTAATGTTCGAACTTGAACCAAGAAGCACTACAATTATAAAAATGATAAAAGCACAAAAGAAACGTAGACACGAACAATGGATTCAATGAACTAATTGACATTCGAGTAGGAATTTACTAGTTTGTTAATCAGTTTTAGAATCAACTAATGAAACCAAGAATCAACAATTAGAAATTAGAAAAATCCAAATTTGAGTTTAATTATTGACGTGAACAGTAGCAAGTGGTGATGTGGCAGCATGAAATTTGTTCGGACCCACACAACTTAGTCACAAATTTGAAAATTTTCAACCTTCATACAATTTAGAATGAAAGACAATTGGTTTTGGTGGGAAAATATAAGTCTTGAGTCTTTTGTAAGTTTATTCTCAAAAAGATGATCTTGACTAGTACTAGTTCCACCAAACAAGGCTCCTTGATTAGGGATAGTAGTTGAAAAAGTGGATGTCAAGCCTAGGAAGTGATGGTTCAAGTCTTCTCACAAAAACCTTTACAACTTTTATCTTCATCCTTTTTTAATCTATTTGCACTTTTTGTTGGTTATATTGTAAGACTAGGTTAAGAACAAGATGAACATACAACAACAACTTCAAGAACACCACCACAACACAACAACAATGTCTACTCCAATGGCTAGCAACAGTACACAACACGGCCAACCTTCAAGGTTCAACACACGACCACTTCAAGTCCACTATACAAGGTCAATATGTTAAGCTCAACTTTAGACCTAGACACCTTTTGTGTTGGTGAGAAAGAAACCAACACAAGAAACACACTAAACAAACAAAATCCTTTTAGATCTAGCTAACAACTCTCGGCCAAGACAACTTCACGAGACAACAAACTCTCGGACAAGGCTTTTAAAATAAGTTTAGTGATCTCTTCCCAAGATTGATTTTGTGAGAACAAAAGCAAACCTTGAGCTTTGATACCAAATGATACCAGATCGAACACACAACACGAAATTCATGAGATCTACAAGATCAACAACAATAGAGAATCAAATGCCCCACTCGGCTTCTCTATGCTTTCAAGACAACAACAACAATATTCAACAAAGTAGATGGAGAATATAAGATTACAAGGACTATAGTGAATCGAAGAGGCCCCACACGGCTTCACTATGTCAAGACATAAACAACAAGATTATAACAACAAGAAAGTTACGGGTATATTAACAACAACAAGGAACCAACGGATTCAACAAGATACAAGATAAATAGTTAGACCAAATGAAGGGACAATCTTAAGAACCCAAGAATTGTTACACTCTTGGACCCTTAACACTATCCACGACACAAACCTAACTCTACGTTGACATAAGAGAGTCTTTACCTCCTCTAAACACGAACGTTTCAAGCCAATATGCAAACACAAGTGAGTTTTCACTTGTCTGGCCCTAGTTTCGGTTAGAGCTCTTCAGAGAGAACTAAAGTGTTGAAAATATTACAAGGCTCAAAATATGATCAACTTAGTGAATAAAACCCTAAGTTGTTCTATTTATATCACATTTCCCAAAAGACTTAAAATGACAAAGGTGCCCTTTCAATGAATAAGGCTTCAAGGCCGCCCCTTTAGTGCACACACAGGGATGGTTTTTGACTTCTTCCACACTTAAGCTCGGATCTTCTCTCGATGCCTTTGACATATACAAAAAGGGTCCATCTACGAGATCACACTTGTATCATCGCTAGTCATAACATATATCGTAATTTACCCCCTAAGATTAGTTTTTACAAAACTGTAGTAAAAGGTATGAATATACCCCTAAAATTTAATAAATGGAACAGATATACCCTCCGTTATACTTTAGGTACGAATATATTCTTACCGTTAATGAAAAGGTACATACATACCTCTGAACTTTAATAAATGGTACAAATATATCCCAGTCAATAAAAAGGTACATATATACCCCTGAACTTTGATAAATGGTATAAATATACCCCTGCTGTTAATGAAAAGGTACACATATACCTTTCTCACTAACGGTAGGACACATGTTACAATCTTGTTCATTTGCCCTTTTTAAATTTAATTTATCCCCATTCTATCTGAAAATATTTCTAATTTAACTCACAAATCAATCCAAACAATAACTCAAACCTGAGCCGGTCTAATAAAACCTTCAAGATACATCTTTATTCATGCATGTTTTTTTTTTTCTATTAGATCGAATTGGGTTTGAGTTATTATTTGAATTGAGTTATGAGTTAAATTAGAATTATTTTGGAATGGAGCTGGGATAAATTAAATTTAAAAAGGCCAAATGAATAAGATTGTGACACGTGTCCTATCGTTAGTGAGAAGGGTATATATGTACCTTTTCGTTGCAAGTGTACATTTGTACCTAAAGTATGATGAATGGCATATCTATACCATTTATCAAAGTTCAGGGGTATATTTGTACCTAAAGTATGATGAAGGGTATATCTGCACCATTTATTAAAGTTCAGGGGTATATATGTACCTTTTTATTAACGACAAAGGTATATTTGTACCTAAAGTATGACGAAGGATGTATCTGTATCATTTATCAAAGTTTAGAGATATATTCGTACCTTTTCCGTTATAAATATGTTATAATAATGTGCTATATGTGAAATAAAAATAAATATTTTGGAAACTCGGCTGAGAAAAGGCCCCGCCCCGCCCCATCCCAACCCAATCATTATGTAGCAAAATGAGCCCAAATTCGAGCCCTTTTGTCCTCAAAAGTTTTCTTCCCAAAGTTTTTCCTGCCGCCGTAGATATACCAATATTTGCCGGATTTCCTCGGCGAAATTGTAAGTTATACTTCTCTTTATGATTCTTAGTTGCTTCAATTACGTGATATTAATGTTCGTGTTGATTTCTAATGGCTTTAAATAGTTAAATTATACTAATTAATAGTAGTATTTAATTACAACAATGAGTCCATTTTTCGTCTTTTAAGAAAGAATTTTGAAGTCAGTAAGCTATGAATGAGTATATGTATCTATTTAAATAATGTCTTTGTTTTGAAAAATCAGTTAATATGTATAAATACTCTATTATGTGTTCACTAAGCCAAAAAAGAAAAAGTTACTTCAAAACTCATAAACAATTTTTTTTTAGCTCCGTCTCTGATTATGTTTACATAATATATTTGTGTCTATATATATAGTTTGAGCGGAAAATATATGATAATAAAGAACATACTGAATAAACCAGCTTGAATTCAAGTTATATAGAGTGTGAAGTTATTTAACCTGTAATTGTTTTTGACAAAATATTTCACTACTCATCATCAAGTAACAATGAGCATTACTGTAAAGACACTCCAATATGCGTCATAAGAAACAAAGAAAATAGTGCCAACTTAATTGAATTAGAAACAAATACTATTTAAGCTTACATAGAAATGTCATGGATTTGACATGAATCCTAATAAAAAAAATTAATGATAAGCATTAAGCAACAATAATCTTAATGACGACAAAATTATGTAAATCAAGCTTAACCAATCATCTCCTATGCCTAAGTTAGATATGAAAAACATAAAGCGAAAATATCTATAATCATACCTAATTAAGTATAGATAAGAGCCAAACTTGAGTAAAAAAAAAATTTCCAGTTTCAAGCATGTCTTAAGTTCGAACCTTACCTAAATAAGGTTCTGAAATTAGCTATATGTGCACTTACTCAGCAATTTTGAATAGATCTGGCCCAAATAAGAAGCCCAAGCCCTTGAATAGGTCTGACCCAAATAAGTAGCCCAACCCCAAATTATTGCTAGGGCTCAGTATCTACAATTTCATCAAAAAAATTGTTTCTTTACATTACAGAAACTAAGCTATGGATTGTGCTGCAAGGACTCACAGTGTAGTCTCTACTGCTACAATAACCAGTGCTCTTTTTTCGAAAGGCTCGCCAAATTCTAGAGTTTTCATCATTAAATGCTCTTCAAAGTTGGATGGTGCACCTTCTGGTTGGTCTCTCTTCTTTATGTTTGTGTTTCTTCATGTTTATATCTGAATCCATTTGCATTTTCTTGTTGTTTTGTCATCTATTCAAGTGCAGTGCTTTGTTGAGCTCGTCTTCTTTCATTTTCGTGTAGGGATTTTCCTGTTCTCTTTAGGTTGTTGGATAATTCCCCATGCTCCAAAGTTAAGTGTGCAAGAATGACTGGGGAATAGGGATGCCTTCTACATTTTGTTGGACCAGAAAAAATGAAATAACTATTCAAGGCCCTCCCTTAACTGCTAAGATCGTTCTGTTAATGGAAACGTCCTTTATTAGTGCTTTAGTTACAAGTCAATGATCCAAAGTAGGGGCGGAGCCACCTTATGGTTAGGGGGTTCACCCGAACCCCCTCGGCGGAAAATTATACAATTTATACATGGTTAAATTTTTATTTTTTTTTATGTATATATAATTGATGTTGAACCTCCTTCGGCTAGTTCGTGTGTCTACTTCTTTCGATTTTGACCCCCCTTGGTGAAATTTTGGCTCCGCCGCCAAAGCTCAGCAACTATGCATTGAAAGTTGTTCGCCTTAAGTTAGCTTATTAATTTCCCGGGGCTTTAGTCTGTTTGCGTTCCATTATATTATCTTAGTCACACAACAAGCGTGAATGAGATTTGCAGTAATTTTCTGGGTTTTGGCGTCTGCCTCTTTTAGTTTCTCATAAGCTGAGACATATTTAGTCCCGTCTCAATTTCAGTATGGTGCGAGTGTTGTCTTTCCATTTTTTACAGTACTGTTTTCTTTTCACACTATTGCCCATTTATTTTTTGAGCTCAAGATCCTTTTGTTCTCCGTATTATAGATTTATTGAAATTAATACCGTATGTTAGAACTCTGAATGATTGTATGTTTTCCTGGATGAGCTGCAGCTCTGGTTGAAAGACCTTGGAAGGTAGCAGATGCTAGACTTGTTCTCGAGGATGGTTCAATTTGGAGGGCAAAATCATTTGGTGCTCGTGGAACCCAAGTTGGAGAAGTGGTTTTTAATACCTCTTTAACTGGGTATGACACAATATCTTTTGCTTGCTAATTTTATGACTACATATCTTCTTAAAGGATAAATTAAATACTAAATTATCTTAGTTTTTGGTCTTATCCAATTTAGGTGGTAGTCAGAGCATTCATAATGAACTAGTGTAGAACTACTATATGCTTGTGAATAATCATTCCCCACACATTTGAAATTCACTTAAGCTTTGATTCCATTAAGTTTTAAGATCATTGACAATCACTTTAGCTCAATGAATAAATTAGTCCGTACCCCTTCTCAAAAACAAAAAAAAAAGTTAGTCCGTCCCGTATTTCTTGCTTGTCATTGAAGGTCAATTTCTTTCTCTGCGAGCTGTATGGCCTCAGTATAGACCAAATCTTAGTGGAGCTTTGAGCTTCTGTCTTTAAATCTAAATGGACCAAAAGAAATAAAAGGTGAATAATCATTATGATATTCTTTCCTAACAACTAATATCGACATTTACATTTTTTAAACCTCTAGCAATTTACTTCAATAGCCAACAAGGAAACTAAATTCCGTGTATGTAAAGAACACATCTTCTACAGTTAAGAGGAATTTTTTTCACCTTTTATGCCCTGATCAATCAATTGAGTGTTCCTAGTAGAAATTGAGGTGTTTAGACAGTTAGATTTCTAAGAGGGCTCAATCATTTATGAAAATCTATAAAGCGTGACCTTGTCCAAAATCCATTATTGTGAACATCTACACCAGCTTCTATTTCTTTATTGATCTGCCTTCTGTCTACAACAGCTCCAAAAGAGGGGTGGGGGGTTGGGGAGTGGGGGAGTGGGGGGTCTGGGGAGGATGGTTTGTACACAACCTTACCCCATATCTTTGTAAAGGTAGAGAGACTGTTTTTAGTAGACCTTTGACTCAAGTAAAGCATTTCATAAACAGGTATGGAAAGGAAATACAGTAACGAAAAAAATAAAGAAGAAAACAGTAGCAACAACAAACAATACAACAACCAAAGCAAAGTAAACAACTAGTAATAGTAAATCGAAGAATAAGATAGTATGTGGGTAATCATAAAAATACTGATAAGGGAAGCTAGACAATACTCGACTATCTACTAATCTTCTTACCTAATCCTCTATCTCAATATCCTCCTATTTAGGGTCATTGTTCTCTGTAAGCTACAAGTGTGTCATGTCCTGTCTAATCGCCTCTCCCCAATACTTCTTAGGCCTACCTCTGCATCTCCTCAAGCCTATCACCGCCAACCTCCTCACCGGGCATCTATGTTCCTCCTCTTCACATACCTGAATCATCTCAGCCTCGTGTTCCTCATCTTGTCCATCATGGAGGCCACTCCCACATTGTCCCGAATATCTGATCTGCCTCCTTTCTCTTTAGAGAATTTCTTTTACATGATATATTGGCTGAATTTGGAGGAATCTAAGTTGTGAATCTTACCACAAAGTTGCATCTTTTTGGAAAATGAAAGAAGTGTCTAAATGCCTCTGAAAAGGGAAGTAATGTAGAACGGACGGAAAGTTGACATTGTAAATCCCAAGTATATATTATCTTCATTGCCTATAACTTGGATGCTTGATATACCTCATATAGTTATTCAGAGAATGTTGGAAAAATGAATATATTTGTTCTCTGCTTTCATCTCTTTCTACTGCTTACCACTTTTTTTTTCTTAAGATTCTTTTGAGTGTCTATTTTACCAGCTATTTCTATATCTTGATATTACAGGTACCAGGAGATAATTACAGATCCCAGTTATGCGGGCCAGTTTGTCTTGATGACTAACCCTCATATTGGGAATACTGGGATCAATTTTGGTGTGTTTGGCGTTTTGCTTCATGACTAATTATTAACTTTGTTTGAATCATCTTTTGTAACTGTTTTGGAGATTTCTATGGGCAGACGATGAAGAATCGATGCAATGCTTTCTTGCAGGATTAGTCATTAGAAGTTTAAGTATCAGGTTTGGTTGCTATGCCCCGCTTTTCACATCAAGCTTCAAACAGTATGGTGTTTATAATTTAGCCTAAGGGAGGGAAAATTATCCCATGACCCGGCCATTTATTAGCTGAACCCATTTCAAACCATCAAAAATTTGGGCTGATATGTAGCCCGAATTGGCTCATGAAAAATCTTGTCAAAAGACATTTTTTCATTTAATATGTTATATATAGCCAAAATAGTTGACGGTCTATTGGACACAACCTCTACCTTCATAAGGTATGGTATGGCTGCATGCACACCATCCCCCCATACGCACTGGGTATGTAGTTGTTGTATATATTGTCATATTAATGAAAAAATAAAATATTATTTGGTACTAAAAATTACAAAAGAACAAATAAAGAAATTAAAACTTAGTAAAAATTGGCTAGTTGGGTTATGACCTGCTTTTTAGCCATTTCAGCCAAAGTAACTTTTGGCCTGATCAATAACCTGCTCATTTATTAACTCGGCCCATTTTGACCCACGCAAATTCAACCTAACCTGCCCTTTTACAGACCTAGTTTAATTAACCTGTTGTATATTTCTCAGCACCTCAAATTGGAGATGCACTGAGGCACTTGGTGACTATCTGGCGAAAAGGAACATCATGGGTATATGTAAGTCCTTTGTCTGTCCTATACAAGACCATTTGTCATTTCCATGTCAAACTGTGGAATTCAAATTCTCTGATGTATTAGCCACTCTACCATGCAACAGATGATGTTGACACTCGAGCAATTACACGGAGATTAAGAGAAGATGGAAGTCTCATTGGAGTCTTGAGCACAGAAAATTCAAAAAGTGATGAAGAACTTCTTGAAATGTCCCGTACATGGGACATCGTGGGTAAGTTACTAGCCTTGTATCTTCCTTGAGGAACCATTTCGCCATGAGAATTATTCACTTTTTTGCGGAATAATTTTTTGCTTTATTTCAAAATCAGTATATGGTTATAAAATTTTCATTGGCTATACATTGGGTATGTTGTTGTTGTTGTTGTAGCGTATGGTTATAAAATTTTCAAATCCAACGTGGAGTTGGATTCTAAATTTGGAGAAATATTCCAACCCTGCTTTCCGACTCCATCTTCATAAATTCCAAATAGTTTACCTTCTTCTCTCCTTTGCAAAAAATATAGCCAAACTTCAACTCCAACTTCAAAAATTCTGAATGAAGTGAAAAATATTTGGAATTTATGGCCAGACACCTACTGTTTTTTTGGAAATTTAAGAATTTTGTTTTTAATGTTTTACGTCGTGTAGGTGTGGATCTAATCAGTGGCGTTTCATGCAAATCTCCTTACGAATGGGTTGATAGAACACCCTCAGATTGGGAGTTTAATGATAATCGAAGAAGTAAAGAAAATTTCAATGTCAGTATTGTTAGATTTTCTTAGATTCTTGAAAAGAACGTTGTTTCTGTGAGAAACTAATTACTTTTGCCCCCTCCATTGGGTGAAGGTTGTCGCATATGATTTTGGAATCAAGCATAATATACTTCGGCGCTTAGCATCCTATGGCTGTAAAATCACTGTTGTTCCTTCAACATGGCCAGCATCTGAAACCCTAAAGATGAAACCTGATGGGGTTCTCTTCAGCAATGGGCCAGGAGATCCCTCTGCAGTTCCCTATGCAGTTGAAGCGGTAAAAGAACTTATTGGAAAAATTCCTGTTTTTGGTATATGTATGGGTCACCAGTTGCTTGGTCAAGCATTGGGGGGTAAGACATTCAAAATGAAATTTGGTCACCATGGAGGAAACCATCCGGTTCGGAACCTTCGAAATGGATGTGTTGAGATCAGTGCCCAGGTATGTGCAATGGAGTAACTCTAACTGATTGCTGGCTATGTGGATTTCCAAATTTTCTGTACAACTGCAGCTCAGTTCATCGACAGTTACCTCCTTTTAAGCATTACGGTCAAGGCATAATAATGCAGTCTAGTTTCTTAGTTTAAGGCCTGTTTGACCATGATTTCAAATCAAATCATTATTTGAATCAGGTTGATTTGAAGTTGAAATTTTGTTTGAACATCCAATATTGATCTCAAAAGTTTTATTTTTTCTCATAAACATGAAAACTATCAAAACTTCTCCAATTCTTACAATCTACCAAATGAGCAAATTATAATTCAGAAACAAGGTATCAAAACATCCAAAGGAACCGCATTAGCAAATCACATATTTTTATGTTCTTTTTATGGATAAATGCTTGCGATTATATGCACTAATGTATTTTCTTTTCGAACCTGCTTTGAATTGTTATACTTGAGCTTCTACTGCATGGCCAAAAACCTACTAAATAGAGCTCTTTTTACTTCAAATGTATAGCTTGGGTGTTCACTTATAAATGATATTGTTGAACATTTTTATAATCTTGATGATTTTCCATATGCAGAATCACAATTATGCTGTTGACCCTGAATCTCTTCCAGAGGGTGTAGAGGTGACTCATGTGAATTTAAATGATGGAAGTTGTGCTGGTCTTGCCTCCTCTAAAATGAAGCTGATGTCACTTCAATACCACCCGGAAGCATCTCCAGGGCCTCATGATTCAGATCCAAGTAAACTTATCCTAACTCGATCCTCCTTGTCCTTATATATACAGCAAACCTCGGCCAATTTGTTCAGTGGTTGTCTTTAACTGTAAACTTTTGTTATGAGAATTTGACGAAGATGATAAGTACGATCTTGAGAATAATGATGTCACATGGCCAATCACTTTTACCAAAGAAAATTTTGGAAGAACTACTTTATTTTGATTAATCCTAATCTAGGATTCTTCTGTCTAAAGTCAATCTTCATAAAAAAAAAAAAAATAGTGCTGCCTTAAGGGTGTGTTTGGTATGAAGGAAAATGTTTTTCATGGAAAAGGTTTTCCTAGAAAATGTTTTTTATTGGAAATCAAGTGGATTTGTTACTTTTCTAGTGTTTGGTAAGCAAGCAAAAGAATATCATCCCAAGAGCATTTATATGTAATCTAGCCAACACTATGAGGTACGGGTTCGAGTGTGGTAGGCGGTGGCGGTTGGGGGGGCATTGGTTGGGTAGGGAGGAGACAATGAATTTAGAAACTCACTTATGGAACTTGTTTTCCCTAGTTCTATTAACGGAAGTCATTTTCCTCATTATTAAGTAACTTGTTTTCCTAAAGAAATCCTTTCTAAAACATTTGACCAACCAAACATGAGAAAATTGGAATACTGAAAAATGTTTTCCTCCATTTTCCATCGTAACTTTTGAGACTAATTTTATAGAGTAAACCAGGATTTGCTTGTATCTGTGAGAAGCTGCTTGAATCAAACCTTTATTATGTAAAATTTCTCACTGTATCCTCCTTTGTTTACCTGGGCAGTATTTGGAGATTTTATACAACTTATGAAGCAAGAAAAAGTGAAAGCATAAGCTCATTTCCAAGACGCTGAAGCAATAGTTGGTTAGAGATATGTTTGAATGAACCATACTCCAAAAAGGAGAATTTTTGCTGAGATTTGCCTTAGAGCAAATGGTCGTGTGGCACCTCTTGCCACAAGTCAAATCACAGCTATGTCGCATGCTGCACCTCCTCTTTGCAATTACAGTGATGGATGTATCTAGTCTAAAGACATATATGGTCAGGGTTTCCTTCCGAACTAGTGCATTAAGCAGGAAGGCAAATGAAATTCTGTGGTATGATATCCTATTTGGTTTATGTAGTGGTACTCTTTGTCTGTCTCTGGTCTGTACTTGTAATAATAATAAATACACTTGTTTCTGTCTTAAGCAAATGTCATGTTGCTTTCTGCTTAAGTTGCTCCTGTGGTTTGGGAAACTGCTAGGCAAGAATCTCTCCTCATTTCTCCCGGTGTTTGTGGCCCTCCTCGCTCACAACGGCCCAAAAGGGAAGTATCTTTTCCTATGGGGTAGGAAAATCATGATCGGGATAGTGAACCAAAAGCTATTGAACTTGTTTAACTTTCTTTTGGAGAACCTTTCATCGTGTGTCCCTATTAACTCTTTCAACTCTTTTTCTTTCATTTTCAATAGAGGACCTTTGACAGTGTACAATGAAAGTGCAACCACAAGAACCTTTGATTATATACGATGATGAAAGTAAACCTTAGTCATATACACACTTCTGAATGTTCTAATTCCTATAGCAAGATCAATACTTAATTATGTTCGTTCAAAGTACGCTCCCCTTTTGTTGGCTTACCCATAAGTTCACGTTTAAAATTCAAAATTGTAATCTATTCTTCTTTAAAATGCCTATTGAAGTAAAACACAATCTAACCATAAAATCATTTCCTTCAAATATTGGCAAAAAACTTTTTCCAGAATCAAATCCAAGTATAATGGTGTTCTAACTACTAACTTGGCCTTGGAAGCAAAGAAATAGAGAAAGCTTTTGAATTATTTGGGTGGGCATCCACCATCACATGATTTTCGAATAGATGCTTAACATTCCACATGATTGCCTAATTGGATTTAAGGCAAAATCACATGATTGCTATTGGCCACCTAAATCAGATTGGAAGACAATTCAATGTCCCAAAAATAATGTTTAATTAAAAATAAAATAAAATGACACAACTATTGCTGAATTTATGAACTTTTTAGCTGGACCAATTAGAATGGTACTCCCTCCGTTTTAAAAAAAGATTAAAAAAATTTAGTGGTCTAAAATTAAATTTATATTAAATATACCAAACTGCGCCTTAATGTTTATGAGGTGAAAAGTTACAAATTAAAGGATTATTCAAAAAGGAAATGGTACTTTTCTTACAGGAGCGCCGTTATTTTTGGTAATGGTGACTGGTAAGTGCTGACAAATTATGAGTTGTCTGACAGTACCAGTGATACAGAAGACACAAACAGATATTTGTTGCATTTTCTTCCTTCTCTCTAACTGTGTGACACAGAGAGAGAGAGAGAAGTAGAATCCAAAAGGAAGTGAATTGTGTTTGTTGTTAGAAAAGTGCAATGGAGAAAGCATTAACCACAGTAGGGAGCTTGAAATCAAGTACATTTTGGGTTTCTAAGAAAGCTAAACAAGAGATCTCCAACATCTCTAATGACCTCTCTGTATGTTTGCTCTTTATTTTCTGTGTCTCCTTGACTACTTACCTTTCTTTGTTTCTTGTTCTATGCATATATGGTTTTGTTCAAACTGCTAACTCTTTAAGTGCTGCTTGTTTGTGGTCGTCTTTTATCAGTTATGCACCTTTATGATTGTATTGTTTCTGGCATATAACATATGTGTGTGGAATCTGGTTTGCTTTAAGGATTATGCCGTTGGAGGCTTGATTGGTACAAACAACTGTTATTTTCCTTCTACGGGTACTAGAATCTGTATTAATACAACAACAACTTCATAACAAGTTCACATATGAACAAGAACAGTTTTGAAGTTTTTAACACCTTCAACACAAGATTATTACTAATCTATCCAACAAGTGTATTAGATATCAGAAAATAGATGAAACAGAAATTTTAGACTAAGTCCCCCGAGTTCACGGAGTGTCCTTAAGGAATAATTCCTCTCACTGTACCCGAGGCTGTGGAATTTTCCTCCCAGGATAAAATGACCTTCAATCCAATTATAGCGGTACCACAAATAATTGAATTCCACGAACGCACTCAACGGTTTGAATGATCACACAAAATATTTTTAAGAGAAGAAGAGTTTTGTATTCTGAAAAATTTCGTACCTAAACCTGTGAATGAAAGCAGGTTTATATAGCCATAACATGCCTCTTCTGAAAAGAGGCAATGGTTTACTTCAAAGGTTGCACCTTTTCTAGAAAATTATGTCTGTTTGTCCAAGGAATATGTCTGTTTCGAAAAGGCATATCATTTGTTGAAGCAGTGTGTCATTTCGCTAAAGGATTGCATCCTTCAGAAGCACCAGTTCGAAACAGTGCATCCTTCTGAAGCATCTTTTCAGTTCGAAATAGCTTCTGCATGCATGTTTCGAAGCATCATTTTTCCCTTTGGTATTTTTCGGAATTCAAATAAATTTTGTCCAAAAAGATAGATCTCATCAATCGATCATTTGACAAATCCAAATCCAAATCCGAAGCCGAGCAAGCGACGACTATGACGGCGCGAGACATCTCTTATTTCTTGCCTCACTTAGCATGTGGAGTAAGTGCTTTCTATTAAAAACACTCCAAAGTTCCCTTCTCCCACCAATGTGGGAGAATTAGTGAACTTTCCAATTTGGGAGTACACCTTCTAAATTGGTGTCTCCTTCCTTCCACTATTTTCTTTCCATTTTTCATTCACACCTTTTTCATACATATTGAACCCAACAACAATAACTATGGATCGCATACACATACCTAGTGAAATCCCACAGGGGGAGTCTGGGGAGGGCAGAGTGTATGCATACCTTATCATTACCTCGTGTAGATAGATAGAGTGTTTCTGAAAGACCTCTACTCAAGCAGCACATATCAAAGTAGATATAAAAGGAAGGTTGGTACCAACAATTGGTGCTAAACAATTGTATGTGAACTTGCCTATGGTTTACTAAATTTTTGAGGTAACATGGAAACGGTATGTCTTCTCTAATTAAGAACTAAAGATAAACTTCATCAATCACCAGAAGAGAATAATGCAGGGTTATAGATTGTGGAAATCCCAGTTTTGATCAAGAGGTTAGATCTAGGCAAGAACAATAGCTTCCTCCGCGCTTCCTTTTAACTTTTTGCATGAAATCTTCTTGATTTCACTTGATATTTAAAGTTAATTGCTTCTTCAATTAAGTTTGAATGTAAAACTAACCTTGAGCTAACTGATGGTGCCATTGTAGTTCTGTCATTAGATGCTGGAGATTTGTTTCTATTGATATCTGTTTAATGATTGTGATTTCCGTTGATATCGGTCACTCACCATAAATTATGACTGTCCTTTTGAGGACAACTATTGAGAGGGAAAATTATATTTTTGTTGTCAATGAGAGGAAGAAAATGAGGATCAAAAGAGTTTAAGCAATTAGAAAATGAGATCAACTATTATGGGATGAGACTTTTAACAACAAATAGCATATAGTAATTGAGAAGTTCTCCTATGATCACAACATTTTATATATGTGGTTGTGCCACCCCTATTTTGGTATGAGAAAAGAGGCTGCTGCGTTCAGCAGTTGAATGAAATCTGTTTTTGGAATGTGAGGCTGAACATATCAACAACTTTTTATAAGCTCATACTTAATTGTTGTTATTCTCTAACCATATCTTCTGGATTCGCAGCAGAAAATTCTAAAGAAATGTGTCTCTGTAGCAGAAATTGGCAAGGATTTCACCATTATTTACTTGTGCCTCGACTGCATCATTTTGATATCATTTGACAGAATAGTTAGTCTGTTTACACAGTAAAAATAAAAAAACTTGTTCTGTTACTTGATTTTTCATAATTCAGTTTGTTACATAGAAGATAAGACTTGTAAGCTGTAAGTAGCCACTTCTTGTAAGCTGTAAGTAGCCACTTCATCACTCTGCTTGACTTCACATGTTTCAGAATCTGTCGAGCACTGTTGAAGAAAAGGCAAAATGGATTTTCAACAAGCTAAAAGGTATGCGTTTACTTCAATCAACTCTGCATTTCCAAGTCCGCCTATGACTTCATATGTATTCATATAGTTAAATAAGCAGTTTTTATGAACTTCAAAAAAGTCTTAAGTATCACATTCAAGTCTTTGGCTATCATGGATGACAAAAAATGGTTTATTCTGAAAGAAAATAACTTCCACTAAGAATAAGCAGTGGCCACTTCTATTTGCTTCTGCATATATAGAGATAAATAGTCACTGCTGCTTCTCTTTCCCCTCCATTCCCTCAAAAAACAGTGCCGCATCTAGTCATCAATGCATAGCACAATCTGGTCCCAAAATGTGGATCCTTGCCTTGTTTTAGCACCACCATATTGATTCATACGATGAAATTTGCTGTCATGAACTTGTTGCAGCACATTGCTGCTTACTCCAGCTAACTTGTGTGTTACATTATAACTTGTTGTTGAATCCTAAGGGGGTCTGAGGCCAATACATTTTGGGTTGACATAATTCGCATCCATATATGATAGCTTTGGCATTAAAGGATGTGGAATAGGCAGTTGTCCATTGGAGTTTATAATTTTATCTCAAGGATGCAATTTTTAGTTCATATTCTCCGCAACCTCTAGCACCCTAATCTGATGCAGATAATTCTGTAATTTGCTAGGCAAGCCTACAAAATCTTTGCCGGATCTCCTGCGAGAATACAACCTGCCTCCTGGTCTTTTTCCCCAAAACATAATATGCTATGAGTTTGACCAGTCGAATGGAAAGCTCATTGTCTACCTGCCATCAGCCTGTGAGGTCTGCGTCAAGGATTCATCTGTTATGCGGTATGCTACTCGCGTCAAAGGAACTCTGTCAAGGGGAAAGCTCACTGGGATAGATGGAATGAAGACCAAGGTCTTGGTATGGGTCAAAGTCACGAGCATCAACGTTGAGAGCTACAAGTCCGATAAGGTGTGGTTCAATGCCGGAGTGAAGAAATCAAGGTCCAAAGATGCATATGAAATGCCTCGTGATGCTGTTAAAGTTGAAGAATTTTGAGGTTTCGACAAAAAGAACGTAAATATATCAAATTTTAAATTTTTTGGCGAAGTTGATGATGGATTAATGGTCCTTAAACTGCTGTTGTTATGATTTAGTTCACTGGTATATTCAACTTATAGAGCAAGCAATGTGCATGTTCATAGATGATACATCTACTAGACATTTTTAGCCCCCTCAGTAATTGCTTTTTTGTCTTGTGATCTTTTATCTTCATCCAACATATTAGATCATTAAGTTGATGGCTAGTAAGATTATTAAAAAGTGCAGCTGGTACATTAAAGCTTTCGCTATGTACAGAATTTGGAAAAATGGCTAATCACAAGGTAAGATTATTATTGAACACGTTTAAATTTTTGTAGTTAAGTTTGTGATCTAGAACCGTGATAATATGTTAAATTTCGCTTGAACCGAGGTTTAGCATAAACAAACCTCTTTATCCTGAAAAGATAGAAGTAAGATCTGTTTACATCCTGTCTTCATCACCCACTTGTGGGATCACTTGTGCAGGCTCTTGTTGAGGAAATGAACTCCTAAATAGACCTTTTTAACTAATTAAAAATTCCTCATAACAACTCAAAATAACTTCAATTTTTATAAATTTTAATCAGTAATTATAAGTTCACTTTGTTAATTTCAAAATGTCATCTTATATTAGAGACGAACTTGGTGTCACGTATCAAATGACATGGCATGTCAAGTTAAGGAAAAGCGCCAATAGAATTATGTCGCGTATCAAAATGAGGCAATCTGCCTAGTGAAATAAAAAATCAATATAAATGTGTCACTATGTACGAATGACATGATTCGACTTATCACGTAAATCCAATTAATCGAAAGAAGTTCGTCGTCATCACAATTTTTCCATTCTACAACTATAAAGAGTGGTCTCTATAATTTAAAAAAAAAAAAAGAAGCACAGAATTCTAATAAAAAATCAGAGAGAGCTTGCACATCAAACCTCACAAATAAGTTCAAACATTCAACTATCCAAGTTCAAATATAAATCAAGTCAAAGACGAAAATCTAAAATCAATCCCAAAAATTCTTTGAATTCCAATACAAGTCGAGCAAGAATTATCATAAAAATTATAATACTCATATATTAAATCAAATACTATAAATTATTGCAATATTTTTCGATCTTAATTATTATTTTTTATGCAAATATTATTATCTATAATATATAATAAATACTAAATTCTCTTTAATTTATCCATATTTTAAATTTATCTGAGTGAAAATCTCAATTTTATCGCGCGTTAAATAACGCCAAATCTCAAAAAATAAAATAAAATGGGGAACGAGTGTAGAGGGGTGCAAAAATCGAACCGAACCGAACCGATAAAAATGTTATTGGGTTATCGGTATTGGGTTAATGGTTTTTTATTAATTTTATAAAAAAAATTATTGGGTAAATGGTTTGGTTTCGATTTTAGTTTATTGGGTTATTGATTAAACCAATAACCCAATAAGATACACTAAGTTACTGTTTTTCCCCTATTTATGTAATATATATATGTGTGTGTGTGTGTTATATACACTACTTATTCACAGTTCTGTGATTCACAAAATATTAACCTATTCAGGGCAACAAAAGCCCAATATAAAGCACGAGTATTATCGTATTGAAAAGCTTGAAGCATTTAGTAGCTTCCAACAATTAGGATTCAATTTTTTTTCAAACTAACATTCAATTCAAGTCTGAACATTCTTGTAAACTAAAATGCATTGCGTAGGATTTTGACGATAACTAAGATTTTTTTTTTTATGTTAGTTGTTATTATTTCTATTTTATGTGTATTTTCTTATTGGTGAAACCGAAAATCGAACCGTTAATGATTCAAAACCGACAAATTGAAAATCAATAAGAAAATATCTTATTGGTTTTACATATTTACACAACAACAACAACAACAACAACAAACCCAGTGTATTCCCACTTTGTGGGGTCTGGGGGGGGTAAGATGTACGCAGTCCATACCTCTACCTCTGATGAAGTAGAAAATCAACACGAGGACTTCCCAGGGGGTCACCCATCCTAGTACTACTCTCGCCCAAGCACGCTTAACTTCGGAGTTCTGATGGGATCCGGTCACCGAAAATCGAACCGTTAATGGTTTTACATATTTAAAAAATAAAAAAACGAATCAATAATACATAAAGCCGAAAACGAGTGAGCACGTGAGGGGGAGGGTGTAACAAAAAAGTGGATAAGGATGAAAAATAAAAGGGAATTCGAAAAGCTCTCCGTTATTTAGAGTGGGGCCCGAGTGCGTGCGTCAGTTGTACGCATCCTTTATTTAGAAAAACAAAATTAGGGAGGCAAAGGTAACCCTTGAGTATCAGTAGAGCTAAATTTCCATCTTCCTTGTTCCTCCCTTTCAACGAATCAGCCAAAAAAAAGGATCGGAACGATGTCGGACGAAGAGCACCATTTCGAATCAAAGGCGGATGCCGGTGCTTCTAAGACGTACCCTCAACAAGCTGGTACTATTCGTAAGAATGGTCACATCGTCATCAAAAATCGCCCCTGCAAGGTCGGGTCCCTCTCCTCTCTTCTCTTCTCTTCTCTTGTTTCATCGTCAGTAGTTAATTTCCTTTTCTTATTTTTTTGATTTGTTTAGATGTTGATGGCTGTCACGGTGTCTTCTATTCTTGCTGTTGTTATTTCCTGTGTTGGCCTCTGAGTTTTCAAATTGAGTATTTAGGGTTTGTTAGTGGACTGTGTTTGATCTTCATGCATTTTTTATTTTACACCTCCTATCAACAGCAAATATTAGGTAGCTCTGTCTACCAAGTGTACAACAGATGAGAAGAAAATAAACTACTGTTTTATCTCTGCATCATTAACCACTAGGTCATACCCTTCCGGGCGTCTTGGTGGTTTCAACTGAACCCGTTGTTTACACCGTTTTAAGAAGAATACATAATAAGAACACACTTATTCTAAACTCACCGAATAAGGTTCTAGGTTCATCCACATGGAAAAGGAATGAGAATAAAATGATGTATATATTCGACTCTAATGTGTGTCTTGTTATCCCTGAGTTTGGAATGTTTCAAACAGTGCACCGCTAGGCCTTGAGGATTTCTCGGTTGTCAGAGTTTAAAATTCGCTGTCACAAGTCACAACCTAAGTTGCGTGGACTCTTCACTTTCGAAGTGTACCCGTGTCGGATTCTTCAAAAATACACTACTTTTGGAGAATTTGACACACACCCGTTGACATTTTTTTGAGGAGTTCGAGCAACATAGGTCACAACAAAACTTTCAGTCAGGGGCAGAGCCAGGTAGGTGATGTATATATAATAGTTTGGAATCTACTTTGACTTGTTCGTGTGTTCACTTCATTGTTAACCCCCTTTGTGAAAATTTTGGCTCCGCCGCTGGTTCCAGTGGTTTAAGTTTTGGAGATTTGATTTACTCTAAAGCTTTGTAACCATGGTTTGATAGGCCTCCTTTTTTTTTCCTGTTGTTAGCTGTGTTGTATATTTCCTGATAGATTCATAGTTATGAGTACTGATAGGACTTCTTTGTTGTTGAAGGTGGTTGAAGTTTCCACTTCCAAGACAGGCAAACATGGTCATGCTAAATGCCACTTTGTGGCGATTGACATCTTCACTGGAAAGAAGCTTGAGGATATTGTTCCCTCTTCTCACAACTGTGACGTAAGTAACTGACTGTGGCTGGACTTACCATTTCCCTTGCTGCTTTCTTCGTGTTCGTTTACTTAATAATTGCTAACCACCACGCTCTCTGTTTTTTACGTTACAGGTTCCTCATGTGAATAGAACTGACTATCAGCTTATTGATATCTCTGAGGATGGGTTTGTACGTATTTTCTTTACTTGATTTATTATTTGGATTTTGGATCGCCTTGTTGAAGGCCATCTCACTTATAATATTGTCTTAGGTGAGTCTGTTGACTGAAAATGGTAACACCAAGGATGACCTGAGGCTCCCAACTGATGATACTCTTCTGGCTCAGGTAAGCATCATTACGGGATCAAATTTGGACGCTAGTGTTACTTTGCTACCTTTTTTGTGTTCGTGAACTGACGAACTTAAAGTGAAATGATAGTTGGACACAGGCCATCATGAATTGAAGCAGTAACATTCCCTGATGAAGGACATTTGTTTGTACTCTGTTGATCCGTTTGGCCATGAGTAATTTTTTACTTTTTTCCGGAAAATTATTTCACTTTAGTGAAAAAAGTGAAAATTGTGGTGTTTGTCCATGAGAATTTCAAATACAATTTCGGAATGTATTTGGAAAAGTGCAAACAAGTTTGACTTGTTTTCACCTTTTTAAACTTGTTTACACTTTTTTCACTTGTACTTTTCTCACAAAATTTCAAAAACAACTTTAATTTATATTCATGGCCAAACACACCTCCAACTTGAACTCCGGAAAATTATGATTTTCATGGCCAAACGGGTTAGATTCCATTAAGCATTAGCTTTTTTGTTCCAAGATGAGAAAACATCTTCTTGGTTTATGTTTTCTTGATTTCAGTGCAGTTAATTCCTTTAAATGCAAGATTAGTATTTGTACCATAAATTTGTGTGGTTCTCAGACACTCTTAACACTGTTTTCTAACTGATGAGCACAGGTCAAAGATGGTTTTGCTGAGGGGAAGGACCTGGTTCTGTCAGTGATGTCTGCCATGGGGGAGGAGCAGATCTGTGGTATCAAGGATATTGGTCCCAAGTAGCTGAAGGTGGTAGTGGTGTTATGTTACAGAGTTCCAAAAAATGATGTAGTATGTAGCAAGTACCAAAACTTCTTTACTCTTTCTTGCGTTTGCAGTTGTTCCGGATAACTGCTATTCAACTATATATGCTGTGACTGGATTCTTGTACTCACTACGTATTTCCTGTATCAGAGATATTGCTACTCCTTTCTGATATTGTCTGCATGGAAAAGCTTATTTCTGCATTTTATAGCTATGTAGTCATAAGTTCGTAAAAGTGCTACTTCATTGAGAGTTCAATTTTTCTGTTTTTCCGGTGAGGTGTTGTCTTGCGATTGCCGATTTGTCATTCTAAATGCCTTTCATTTGGTGTGTACTGTAATCCAGTGTGAAATGCCTATTCTGAACTTTGCAGAAGGCGCGATAAGTATGATTTAGGCCATGGGATATGTGGAACTGTAAACTAATACTGGTGTAGAACTGTTGAACAGTTGGAACTATTGGGCCAGGCAAAAAAGTGATTGATGTAAAGGTGGTGAATATTTGAAGGCAGAAAAGGTGCTTGATGTAAATTGTAGTGTTTTTTATATGGTTGATTTACAAGAATGCGTTCGAGGGCTGTGAGCAAAATTGCAAGTTGAATAAGTAGATTTTTTATTTCAAGGTTGTTGACATTAACAAATCGGATAGTGTTTTAATTAAACTATTGAGTACTGCTATTAGAAATTAGTAATGATATATCATTGTTGGTTGAATAAAGAATTTGAAGTTAAAAGTTTCTATTAGTAGCCAGGGAAAATGACCTTTCTTCAAAAGTGAGGAAATTCTCTCTTTTTCATGAAAGAAAAGACTTAAATCTGCCAAACGAAATGACTCTTTTCCGGAAGACCAAGCACACCAGTAAGTTTCCCTTATGGCAGTGCAAGGGATAAACATCATGTTGGGGTCCAATGTCGTTGTAGCACTGTTATTGAAATGCTGGACAAAGACAACTCAAAAGGCTGGGCTGCACCGCCCAAGTTCCTCTATGCTGTAGATTTCTTTTTAGCAGAAAAGTGAAGACAAGATTTGGGCTGATATATTATCTTTTCTGAAATCCCAGGGAAACCTCAACCTCTGCTGCCTTCAGGTGAGCACTCTTTGTGATAATCTGTTTATAGAGTCTGGATTCGGTCCCAAGTCTCCCACGTGGGAGACTCGAGACCGATATCCCAACAACTCAACCATGCCCTTGTGGGACGGGTTGGTTAATTAAAGTATTAAACATTTTCCAAATTCACTTTTTTCCAATGTGGCTTTGTTGTTTGTGGGACAGCACTTCACTAATTAAATCTAAAACCCTGACCAGCAGGCATACTTGTCTCTGTGTATCAAAACTTAAAGTGAGTTTGGTTGACTTGAAGAATAATGTAATGCAAGGATAAAAGTAATCTAATGTTCTCTTCTAACTTATCTGGATCGATACAGAGAACATTTAATTGCTGTTAAGTATTATACACCAATAAATTTGTTGTGGTCTGGAGTCTTATAAGAAAATGACACTTGATTCCAGCAATGGAGTCAGAATTTTCACTAAGAGGTTCACAATATAAAGAAGTAAATGCACGAAAAAATCGAGGGGATTCTTCATTTACTGTTTATACATAAAAAGTAATTTTAATCATCTATAAATAACATAATTCTCTAGCAGAGGGGTTCGGATGAGCCCCTAAACCTAGTTGGCCCTGCTCCTGCTGTTTCACCTAAATCTATAGAAGTTGTCTGAAGCAAAGGCAATGAATGTTAATAAGGAAAAATAGGAAGCAGCAAGAACATTTAAAGACATATTATGCAAATGTAGGTGCAACCTTGTCCACATTGTTATGTCTAATTGGCTCAAGGATGCAACATGAATATGTTTTATTGCTCTCAACATTAAACACTTCTCCAAACAAATACAACACTGAGTTGGTTGCCTACTCCATTTGAAAATATGGTTTGATTCCAACTTTCTTGCACAATAATTTACTCATGCTGGTCCCAAACATTAGTCGTTTTGGTATGTTAATTGAATTTGTTTCAAAATATTTGATGCTTAGAAAAGTAATTAACATTTTTTAGTACTTTTTTTTTACTAACTCTTAATATTCAAATTGATGACTAGTCAATAGAGAAGTTTAAAAGGGAGACATAAAAAGTATATTCTTATGACTAGTAAGGTTATTCATGGAAGAAGTCATATAATATGGATTTGAGGTAGTAAAAAAAAAAGGAGTAATTATGATCTCTTCGCTACTTACAAAATGAATAGAAAAACAATGATTTTCTTCGATCTCTTATATATAAAATGAAGGCTTTTAATGTGAAAATAACATCATATTAAAAGTACATAAAACTAAAGAAATTGCTAGTGACCTTCACCTAACAAGTCTATTATTCCTAGTAATAGCGTAGCAAATAAAATCGTCAATGTGAACTTCTCATGTTAGCTGTCATGGGAATTTTAGTAACTTTGTTGATTTATTATTTGAACTTATCACTTTTACCCTGTCCGTGAAAATTTGAATAACCACCTCGAAACCCCTTTCCCTTCCCCTACCCCCAACCTTTTTTCTTTCAAAAGGAAAAAAAGATGGTACTGCCAAATAGTGATCGATTTTTATCAACAAAGTACGTCCTCATCATAAGAAAATTAGCTATGATTAAAAGAGTTTGCTACATTTTATACACCAGTTAGTAATATACATAATTATAATAGTAATAATTTCAGCCTTTGCACCGAAAATTTGCAAAAGGGGAAAAGACACAGTGAGTATAATTGATCCAATAAGATAGAGCCACGATTTCTAATTTCTTATGGGAAGCAAAATCATTAACATTATTATTATGCTAGCTAACTAGAAAGAAAAAGTGATCTCCAATATATCATGACCATAATAGGATTTCAACAATTTTGTGAAATATAATTGCACACAATTTTTGGTTGATTTGGTAATTAAATCACCCTTACTTTCTCTTTTTTTTTTTTTGGTTAGCACCCGATATTCTTTATTCGTTTTGAGACTTCGATCAAAGAAAAATATTTTCTACATTGATATTTTTCATTTTCAATACACGAATATGAAATTTGTGCTTTGTTTATCTTATCCATTTTTGTTAATTGGATTAAGAAAAGATCCGTTTTTAGGTTGTTCGAAAGTTTACAAATACATTAGTTCTCATTGCACAAAAAGAAAGGATCTACAACAACATATTTTGTGTGACCCTATGTTTTCGTGGGACACAAATGTTATTTTCAATAAATACTCGAGCTCAAAAAGCTATACGTATAATTTGAATAAACGATATAAATTCCAACAGTCTGTAACTTAATTATAAAAAATCTCAGCATTTTGTATAATTATTGAAAATTTCGATTTGGGTCTGTCGAGATATATAATTAGCTTCTGATACAACCAACGAAGATATATTTTTCCTTTGTAAAGATACATAATTAGCTCCTGATACATTTTTTTCAATTTTGAGTCTGTCGAGGTACATAATACAGCATTGAAAATACATTTTTTTTCCTTGTAAAGATACATAATTAGCTCACGACACATTTTTTTCGATTTTGGATCTGTTGAGATACATAATTAGCTTCAATGAAGATATATAATTAGTGGAATTTTTTGTAATTACTTTGTAAGGTGGGATTTGTGTAAATATGATAAGTTAGTTAAGGTGTTTATTTATGTTATTTTTTCCATATAATTATACAAGCCCATTTATTATTATTTTGGTAAGAGAAAATGATTTTACTTGTATGAGTAGTTGTCAAACTTATTGTACAGTTTGTTCATGCATTCTAATTTATGTAGGTTTATGATAGCGACTTGCAGAGCTCATTGTTCCTGAGGTACAATCCACGACACGTACTACTTGTGTCCCCAATTAATTTGGTGTTCATTTATGGAAAGTTAGGTTTTCATATTAATTTGGAAATTTAATGTATTGTTATTCGTCATGTTGTTTGGAGGGAAAACTGGTTTAATTACTAAAGTTCGATATGATTCAAAATTTTCTTCTTGGTTGAAATAAGGTTGTAGATATTGAAATTTTGTGGACTCTACAAAAAGAGTTCAATTTTGGTTAGAGTTTTTGGGGACTACTTTACCCTAAATTTAGCTTGATGGCTACTCAATCTAAAACCTAAATTATGCCTATATAAAGGGGCAAATATCTCTTTAAAGAGGCATCTCCAGTATCACAAATTATTCACAAAGAGATCAAAGCCTCTCTTCTTGATAATCAAATACATCAAGAAGACAAACCCTCCTTTCATGGAGATCAAGCCACTAACAGCCCTCGAATTACGAAGAAATTCAATTCGAGAAATTCATATCCAAATCTTCATATATTCGAGAGATATGCTACTGACGGCCCTCGAATTACTGAGAAAATCAAGATATGCTACTGACGGCCCTCAAATTACGGAGAAAATCAAGAGTGAAGAATCAAGGGATGAACAGATTTGTACCCCCATCGTTTATCAATAAAATTATTATTTTTTCATATATTTTTATTTGTAGTTGAAGTTTACTTTCCATGAATTAAATTATGTTGGAAACAAAATTGTTTTTCATTCTTAAGGGATACATTCATAACATCATCTCCAAAGAAGAAGTTTAGAGTTGAGGTTCGCCATCGATGTTTGTATCGAAGTCAATAGAAAAGAATATGTTGTTTGCATATGAATTTTTGTTATGTAAGCATAGTAAATTAATTACAATATGTAATATCATTTCATTAGATACTTAATTATAGTAAGCTTACATGATTTGGTGTAAGCATTCTGCGAATAAGTATTATTTATTCTGTTGCAGGTGGTAATGAAAGAAAGATTAATTCCTACTAGGAGGATTCAAAATATAAAGAAATTAGGTGGTTTATTATTTATATAAATATTACATATAAAAGATAATGTTAATCTTATATATATAGTAATAATTTTCCTGCAAAGGGCAGAGACATAACTAGGATTTTCATTTTGTGAATTCTGAAATATTCAAGAAAAATTAACTCACTATATCCAAATAAATCATGTATGCATATAAAGTGAATTTGTAATATAAATATTAAGTTATAGACTGAAACTAATTGCTAAAATCGTAAGTAAAATTATAATTCCAATATTCCTAATAAAAGGTGATTTGAATGAACCCTCTATTCTAGCCCTGCCCGCACTTAGGAGGGATTATTTTTTTTTAAATAAGAAAATAAAAAAATAGGTTTTCAACATAATATGCCAAAAGAAAATCTAAAGTGGAAGAGCTTTTTTAGTACAATTGATTGATAATAATTGTTCACAGGACTACAAAGTGTTGCAATCATTCATAAGTATGTTTAAAGTTGTTTTAATTACATTATATTCCTGATCTTTAGGTATCAAGTCAAATCCCACTTGTTAATTCCAATCGAGTAAATTGTCAAATTAGTCCCAAATTTTTTGTGATATGTTTCTACTTTATTCCATCTCTATTTTTATTAATTTGATCTCAATCTATAACATTTACCTTTTAACAAGAGGTCCTCTTTATAATAATGGTCAAATTTCTTCTTTTTTCAGGAATATTTTACAGGCAAATCTCATTTATTTGGGATAGAATAAGTTTTTTTTTTTTTTTTTTTAACTTATGGGCATCGATAATGCAGAGAATTTTTATACTATTAATACATAATCATAGTAAACTATCTACTGCAATGTTATTAATCAAAGTAAAATAATTAATATATTGTAGGCTATACATGAGAGCCTGGGCGGGAGTTGGGGGGGGGGGTTAAAAAGTTGTATACTATTAGTCACAAAAGTTAAATTCAAGTGAATTAAAATAGTAGTCTAATGGGAAATATAATTAATTGACAATATTTAAGTTTTGTCCTAACCTCAATTAGTTTAAGAATTTTGACTTTCAATGTCATAATATTAATCATTTGTCCCTAACCTTAGTGCATTTGGCATAATAATTAACTTGGTCCACTTTCCTTGAAGTTCAATAAGTCATTTGCATTTAAGAACATATATATAGTGTAAATATTTCAACTAACATTTATATATATATATAGTAGTAGCATATATATATAGGGGACAGGCCAGTTTTAATTTTCTTTAATTTTCCCCTTAAAGTTCAAACGTCAAAATCTCGTGCTACATGATTACCAAGAACTCCCTCCACATAAAATAATTAAAAGTAAGGACTTATGATCTATACATACACCTACTCATCATATTATAATCAATTGTTTTTAATATGACGCTTGAAAATTTAATTATGGACACTTGTTTTACTATTAAAGGAAATTTTGGAGTAATGATAAAGTTATTTCGTGTGATCTATATGTTATGAAATCAATTTTCAACACAAGCTCTTGAATGCGATTTTTTTTTTTTAAATCCTACATAGATGCGGGGTACGGTGATGATCATACATCGGGCTGCCCTTTTCTATTACGATACTATGTTTTTTTTTATAAATTGCCCTCAGCCTAGGCAACTTGGAGAGTTGGATAGAAGAGAAGTATAACAAAGGGGATTTTATTATGTAGGGTCATGGATTAATTAATTGAGGTTGATCGAAGAATCAAAAGGTGTTAGTAGCACATATACATTATAAACTGCGAGAATATCGCATATCTTAACCTAGGCCACCAAATACACATGTCCTTATATATGTGAAAACATGATTATTAGATTTACCAATTGTTGAGCCGGCCGGTCGGGTTTATCAGAAACAACCTCTCTATTTCATTTATGGTAGTGACATAGACTTCGTACATTCTATCATCCCAGACCTCACTTTATGAAAATACACTGAAAACGTTATTGTTGTTGTAAATTGTTGAATTCTTGGTATGTAATTGGTTTCTTCAATATTCTTCCGGTTGTTAGCTTCTCTTCTTGTTCCTGTGTCTCAAATTATATTCTTTTAATAAAAACTTTTACGTGACATGTGTAACTTGAGTTGTTTTAAAAAATTCAAGTTTCATGACAAAATAAGTTAAAAGAAATAATCATTAGGTAAATTATTTTCGTGTGACTTATAAGTTACTATATATTTATGTGGTGGAATCAACTATTGATATTCGTGTCAGAATACGTTGTCTATATCAAACGCCCTTAACTGCTACCTTTAACCTTCCTCAAATCATGCACGAAATAATCCATGCATCAGACTGCTTTTTTTTTCTCTAACTATATTAATATGTTGTTTGGTTGATTTCCTTTCCCTCAGCAGCCAGCCTCAACCTATGTACTTGGATAAAAGAAAAATATAACATAGGGGATCTATTAATATCTTTTGTGTAGGGTTATGGAAATGTTAGTACGTGTGTTTAGTTTGGGGTGAAAGAAAAAGTAAAAGTGCAAACTGCAAAGATATATAGTACTAGTAGATTTTTTTAATGTGCAAGTAAAAGTGGAGGCATGGTCGAGCTAAACTCAATCAAGGTTAAATTGAATAAAATTATACTTGTGAAAATATATGATAAATAATCTCTATATATATGTGTGTATATAAATTAACAGATACCATATTTGGTCATTGTTAGAAATTGGTCGCAGATGATCAATTACAAGTACTCGTTCATAATAATAGTGAAATGCGGCAAAAGAAAAGGAAGGAAAATTCATGAACCGATCTCATCATCTCCATCACGTAGGAACTAAGTAGTGTACACTACAATTTTGATGTGATTTTATGAAAAAAGCTAAGTGGATAGCTAGGTCCCGTTTGATCATAAAAACATAAATTTTTCGCAGTTGGAAATAGAGTTGGAATTGAAGTTAAGTTGGAGTTGGAGTTGGAGTGAAAAAAGTGAAAATAAGTTTTTCTTGTTTTCACTTTTTCAAAATACAATTCCAAATTGTATTTGAAATTTTTATGGCCAAACGCTGTAATTTTCACTTTTTTCACTGTAGTAGAATAGTTTTTCAAAAAAAAGTGAAAAATTACTCATTAACAGGAGTAGTGATTTTTTCCCTACACTTCTGAAAAATTGATTTGTTATAACTTATCCAATTGCAATAGCTTATTCATTTTTTGATGAAAGTTGGTGGCTAATCACTTATTCAACATGAAAATGGTCCCAAAATTTGAACACTACAACTCATTAATTTTTTTTCACTCATAATCTTCTTTTCTCAAGCAACCACCCTCCCCAATTTTTACTATATATACTCTATACATAGATTAAGTAACATATTTGGGTGGGTCAACCCTGAGGGGTAGCTCGGTTGGTAAAGGCCTGAGGACAAAGTCCTTCAGGTCGCCAGTTCGAGCCCCAGCAGGGCTACTGGAGGCATTACAAATCGATTGCGTCTTTAGGGCCCTGTGGAATTAATCGTGATGGACCCATCTTGAAACAACAGGACCCGATGAGTACAACTAATTGGGTTCGCAGAGCGACACCCGAAAACTACGGAAAAAAAATATTTGGGTGGGTCATTAGATTTTAAGTAATTTTTCTTGGGGTCCTTGATTAATTATTTTCCCTAATGATGTGCAAGGACATGTGTAACGTTAAGTACTACTTTTTTGTGATTAATTAATACTAATAAATTAGATAACAAATACTTTTCTGAGGAAAAAAGTTTCTGCATGTGACAGAGCAGCATGAGAATTTGGAAGTCAATGTTCACTACTTTTGGGTTTTGGTCATCACATATTAATAAAAGTTCACATTAATAAAACAAGTGTGGTTAGTGGTTAGTGGTTACTATAAGACAAATGTAAATTTGACAAAGGGTAAACACTTGCCCAAAAAATAAATTAAAGAAAAGAGAACAAATTAAAGAAGCTTGTGGCACTCCACTGTATGTATTAAAAATATATTTTCACATGGATGGTAATCATTATATTTAAAAAGGTTACTGAAAATGATTTGACATCATAATTCAGCCATGAAATTGGGCTCAAGCATGCTCAAAAATGTTGGTCGAGTTCTATAAATAAGAAAATTATTTTATTTTGTTCACAATGAAATGAACAAAAGAACATAAAATTGATATAGATTATATCTGAAACTATTTTTTTTATATGAGTTCATGTGTAACTGTTATCTCCTCCGTCTCGAAAAATTATCTTGATTCGAAGTGTGAGGGTCGAACTAACTAATGTTTGATGTGAAATTCGAACATAGAATTTTCAATTTTCGAAACAAAATTTACATACTATCTGAAATCAGAGTTATAAATCAAAATAATTAATAATTTAAAATACTTTAAAAAACTATTAAAAAAATCATTTAACTATTCAAATAGTAACTAAGACAAACTTATTGAAGCAGATAGATTATTACTATTATATCCCCGATTGATGTATAAATCATATTTCACCAAACAACTTTCACTTTTTCGTGAGTTTAAAGACTATTTAATCACAAAACTAAAGATTTATTAGATATAGCAGAAAAATATCTTTCTATTTTTTCATATTTGATTGATCAAATAATTTTCCACAAAAACGAGTTGATATTTCATTCCTTTCCATTACCCCTACAGCACAATATTTCTCAATACTAATATTTATAAATATTTGTTTTCATAACATCTTCTACCAACTTAGTAAACATTACAAAATAATATATATTTTGCGGAAAGAAATGAAAAAAAATTGTCAGTGGAAAAATAACAGTATAGACAGCTTACAGCTAGTAAGCATTAAAAGGGAAAAAAGCAGCTCTCATTGTTCCCCCCCTCTTTTACATCATTCAATTCACTTTCCCTTTTCTTTTTCCTTCTTTATTCACCCAATTGCTTGCCCATTTTAGCACTTGATTAATATTAATGAACATATATTTCCTTTTAGATTATTGCTATAATACATTTGATTTGCTATGAAAATCAGTAAGGGCTCGTTTGATAGAGTGTATAAGACTGAATAGGTTGTATTAGTAATGCTGGGATTAGTAATACATGAATTAGTAATACTAAGATTATTTTTTATGCAGTGTTTGGTTTGATGTATTGAAAATAATATGTATTGTTATATTTTAAAAAGAATATTGTATGTTTACAAAAATACCCTTTGACATATTATATCTTTGCCTATTCTTTGCAAAACTTTTTTTAAAAAAAGTAAAAATATAACTAATTATTTACTTTGGAATTTTAAGATTCAATCATGCACTTATATATATATATATTTTGTTATCTTTTTTTTATTTGTTCATCATTTTTTTGTTGTTTTCACTTTATGATGTTCTTACGTTGGAGGAAGATACGTGTATCTTTTGAACGAGACAATAGAATTATTATTGATATAAATTTGTGTTCCGTAGAGTGCATGTTAAAGCTAAGTTGAAAAAAAAATATTTTTATTTATGATATCCTATTTACAAAATTAAAACTTGTATGCAATCATGCAATTTATTTTCGGATTGTGACCAATAATTATTTTTTACGTTAATGGAGTAGTTTTTTTATGACTAAAATTATTTGGAGGGATATTATTATCTTGATAAATTGAAAAGAAATAACTCACATTGAATAAATTGAAAAGATTTAGAAAAAAAATTAAAGAAATTTGAGGACATTTTTATCTTGACACATATTTATCCATGGATTACTAATCCCGCCAATTTGGGTGTATTAGTTATACAACCTATAATATCGTATAGGGTGTATAACTAATCCATGTATTAGTTATATATAGTTTTAAAATTGCTACCAAACAATGTACTAAGTAATCCCATCATTTAATTAATAGATTATGAAAATAATCCATCCTACCAAACGGGTCCTAAATATCTATGTAAGGCTGGGTCCAATTAGTGCCAGCCTCTCCATTAAGACCACAACTACTTGTTACATAAAAATTGAACCAAACCATGCATTTATTTTTTATTTACAAACAAATATAAACAGTGTGTCATTAGTCAACACCAACTCAACCTACATGTTCCTAAGTTGCTCTAAATTCCTACACAGAATGTATATTCCACGCGTTGCATTATTGGCAAAAAAAACTCAAGTCTCTTTTGGGACTTGTTTTCTGTCAGCCTTACTTTTTGTCAGTGTCCACACTTGTATGCTACTATCCAAAAATAACCACTTCATATAGATCCCCAAACAGAAAAAATAAACTTATAGTAGTTGGGACCAAGTCAATATATGTATTTCATATTTTTAATCTAATACTATATGGGTCTTTTTTTAGACAATATACAAACTAATACTTAGATTTTGATTTTAATAAATGAATACTTTTTTCATTTATTTTTACTTATTCATTGTTTTAAAAGTATTTATTCAATAATATATATTATTCAGATTAAGAAAATCAATATATAATTTATCCTACCTATTTCATCCTTAATTATTAATTATAATCATTATCCAATACATTTGTCAAGACATTGAATTAACTATATTCAAATATGAATATGATAAAATTAAATTATTTACTATTTCTTGATATGTGTGCGAAGTTAATAATGAACATCTATTGATGGATGGAGAAAGTAATATCTAACTTTAAGTATTTATATCTAGACACTTCAACCCGTCTCTATGTGTAGTTAAATATTCTAACTTATAAAGTATTCATTCAGGCACCTCTAAAGTTTATGTTTCATATCAATATTGGACGTCCATGAAACACTGAAGAAATGAGTCGGAGTGTTTAATTGTCAGTTAAATCAAGTTCTCAAAATTAATATACTTACTTATCAACTAAATTTAAAATTATTTATTTGTTTATGTACTTATTTTTTTTTTTATCTAGCCATAATAAATCAATATTTATTTTATTTAATTATTTAATCATAGTAAATTATATTGATTTGATAAAAACAATCATACATAAGTCTTCATAGAAAGAAAAAACTACTAGAAAAAAAAGGACTAGAGAATTTTGAATTTGTGCAGCAAAATGCTCATAAAAGTCAATAAAGACTAGTTGCTCTCAAAGACTGCCCATTCTTTTCTTTTATATTATTTTTCTCATAATTAAATTCTTTTCCCACAAAAAAAATGGCAAATGAGAAAACACACACAGCCTATAAACAAAGGCAGCTGAACGTCACAGTGTAAAAAGGGTCAGCAACTTCCTTTTCTCTCCGTTGATTACGCTTCATTCCATTGCTCCCCCTCTACTACTACTACTACTGCTTAATGCTAACCCCCATTAATAAACCTCAATTCCCCCTCCGTAATTGCCGCTACAAAAAGTTTTAAGTGAGAAAAAGAAAGTGACTTTGAAGTTTTCTGACTTTCTTGATCGTATAAATATTTGTGAATTGGCATTGTGAAGTTGGAGAAACTGAGCTTGACCCACGTCAAGATTTGGTTGAATTTCCTGTGGGTTGGTCTTAGTTTGCGGTGAAAGTGGCCGTGATGGTGGCGTTAGGTTGCTGGCATTTTGGTGTGTGTACTATGGGTTGTATTGCTTGAAACTGAACTTGGCCCACGTCAAGATTTGGTTGAATTTCATCTGGGCTGGTGTTAGTTTGCGGAGAAAGCGGCTGTAATGGTGCTGTTGGGTTGCTGACATTTTGGTGTACTATGGGTTGTGTGGCGTCTAAGCAGACTGTGTCTGTAACTCCTGCATTTGATCATTCAGGGGTGCTTGTTAGAGACGGGGAAGATGTCGGGTCGGGTAGGAGCCGGGTTGGGAGTGGTGGGTTCGGGTTGGATTTTGATTTGAAGAAGGTGAAGAAGAGGGGGGATTCAGGGTTGAGTGGGGGGAGTGAGATGAGTGAGTCGGGTAGGGTGAGTTCGAATGGGTGTGGGAGTGAGTCAGTGAGTTTTAGGCTTGGGAATTTGCAGAAATATGTGGAAGGTGAACAAGTGGCTGCTGGTTGGCCTGCTTGGCTTAGTGCTGTTGCAGGGGAAGCTATTCAAGGATGGGTGCCTCTTAGAGCTGAGTCTTTTGAGAAATTGGAAAAGGTTAGTTACCATAACTATAATTTATGCTCCCCTTTGATCATAGATTTTGAAGTTGAGAATCGAAAAAAAGTAATTTTCTGAGTTGTGTTTGGACGTGAATTTTAGTTGAACAAAGTTTGAAGTTTCATGAGAGGAAATCAGAAAAACTCAAAAACTTGTGTGAATTAGTTTTTGGGAACTTGGATTGAGCAAATTTCATGGCCAAACAGATATTTGAATCAAAATCTATGGCCAAATGCTGATTTTGTCTATAAATATCTGTTACTACAGAAGTTGTGTCTTTATTAGTTGTCTTTTACTTAATTTTGTCCTGATACTGCTGTATCTCAGGGATGTCTGATAAGTACTTTCTTATTTGATTGTGATATATCATAGGGGGGTACTTTCTTTAACAATGTTAGATTCAAGACCTGAGTAGTGTGTTTGTCCTCTTTGCCATGAAAAAATTATGAAAAATAAATTAATGTCAAGTCTGTTTTCCTAGTTAAGTTATTGGATTATCTATTTCTTTTTTCTTACCAATTGATGCATCATATCTCTTATTTTTTTCTTCTTTTCGGAATAGGGATTTCGGGTAGGCAGACTGAAAACTAGATGAAAAATCTATTCTTTCTTGGGGTTCTTTTGCTTGTTAGTTGAAAACATTGTCCCAAAATGGACAAGGAATTGGAAAGTAGTAGTCTTACTGCTAGCTTAATGAGAAAAGTCTACCCTTTTCATATAGTTCACTTACCGGAGAATTAATAAAGGTTGATGAGCTGCTAACTTGCTTTTTTTCCACTTGAACGGGGCAAATGTCTGGATTATAGCAAATCAGTTTTTTTTTTTTTTGGCTCATTTGATATACTCATCGAGAATACATACACGCTTCCGCAAGAGGCAACAAGGTTTCTATATCATTAGTTCTCTTAAAGAATTCATGAGCACTGTTGCATTGATATGTCAGCTGTTTAAAGTTATACGTTTAACTTGGATCACTGTTCCATAGTAGCTGAGAGGTGAAAAATTTACCAGTTCTAAAAGATTGAGAAAAGATTTTACTAGGACCTATTTGGCAAAGTAAGTTTTGGAATCAAGAGAAGAAAGTTTCTGTGCTGAATTGTGACTTATTACAACTGTTATTAACATAAAGAAACATTAGATGATGGAAGCACCTTAAAACTCTTGGAGAAAAAAAAAACTGCATTTTTATTTGCTATGCACCAATTCAAGTTTGCTGCTCATCAGCTGCTAGGGTCAATATGCTTCTTTCTACTTGGTAAACTTTCTATCAATTTATAATATCATTATGCAACTTTAAGTTTTCTAACTGATGAATGTGTTTCCTATTCCATTTCACTGATTTAACAGATAGGTCAGGGTACATACAGCAGCGTATTCAGAGCACGTGATTTAGAAAGTGGAAGGACAGTTGCCCTGAAGAAGGTGCGATTTGATAACTTTGAGCCAGAAAGTGTTAGATTTATGGCACGAGAAATTATGATCCTCCGCAGGCTTGATCACCCCAATATCATTAAATTAGAGGGTCTAATTACCTCCAGATTGTCTTGTAGCATGTATCTTGTGTTCGAGTATATGGAACATGATATTTCTGGACTCCTGTCTTGTCCAGAAGTTGAGTTCAGCGAATCCCAGGTTTGCCAACTTTTCATAACATTACCTTGCAGCTTTGTCAACGGAATTCTTTTCAATGTTCGCAAAAAAAAAATTGTTATTTGTACTTGGTTAGCTTTTTTCTCTCTTCCACCCAATGCATTCTTACTATAATTATTGGGCTAAAGATGAGCTGGCTCATTTTACAGATTAAATGCTACATGAAGCAGTTGCTGTCTGGTATAGAGCATTGTCATTCTCGAGGTGTAATGCATCGAGACATCAAAGGTGCAAATCTTCTGGTAAATAATGATGGAATTTTGAAGGTGGCAGACTTTGGACTGGCAAACTTCTGTAACCTTGGACGGAAGCAACCACTAACCAGCCGAGTTGTCACTTTATGGTACCGTCCTCCAGAGCTTCTGTTGGGATCCACGGAGTATGGAGCCTCTGTGGATCTTTGGAGTGTCGGATGCGTGTTTGGTGAACTTCTTACTGGTAAACCTATTCTTCAGGGGAGAACTGAGGTACCTCCTTCAATGATTAGATCTCTTAGCATACTTAAGTGGTCAAAATCATCAATCTTGTTAAACAAGCTTGCTGTTGATATTAAAACAATTCTTTGCTCAAATTACCTTTTCTCATAGCTACTTTATTTGAATAGAAGATCAGCAACTTACTTTTCTGGAAACTGTACATCATAAAAACTTTACTGCTCACACCGTTCCATCTTTCTCTTTTCTTAGTAATGCAATGTGCCTATCTTGCTTGAACTTCACATTTAGGTTTCAAGGTCAACTGATCCATCACTTGCCAACTAACCTGAATACTTTTTTTTTGATGTATTATTAATTACTGAATAATTGCTCTTTTGTGCTACAGGTTGAACAGCTGCATAAAATTTTTAAGCTCTGTGGATCCCCACCAGATGATTACTGGAAGAAATCTAAACTTCCTCATGCAACTCTATTTAAACCGCAACATCCTTATGAGAGCTGTCTGTGGGACACATTTACAGATCTAGCCAAAAGTGCAGTCTCACTCATAGAGACTCTTCTTTCTGTCGAGCCACCGAAACGTGGAACTGCTTCTTCTGGCCTTGTATCTGAGGTACTTTTTAATACCTCTTTTTTTTCCTTCTTTTTTTGATATGGTAATGATAATTTCCCCATCTTATCATTGTATCTTGATTTTCAGTTTCTTAAAATCTGTAAGTGTTGTTTTATGGGTTTTTCTTGGACTTCTCATTGTTCAAGTAGTTCAAGTTCATTTTGATATCTTTCTCATGTTCACTTCGTCCAAGACTCATTTTGGAGCTTCTTAACGAATGGTTACAGAGAAAAATTGTGTTTGTCTCTTGTAAATTAATTAATTTGAAAAATAATTCAATAATCCTTTTTTGGCAATGATTTCCTCTTCCACCTTTTTTATCTTACAAGTACATAAATTTCAAATCTCTAACTGTGCAACTATTCGATTCTATCTTTAGTACTTCAAGACCAAGCCTCACGCCTGTGATCCTGCAAGCCTGCCGAAGTATCCACCAAGCAAAGAGATTGATGCCAAACATTGTGAAGAAGCAAAAAGGTGAGAACTTGATAATATTCTGCTAGGAGAATTTTTTGAATATTTTTGTGGTTATATTTACATTTAAGGGAAAATCATAATGGTTTGATAAAAGGGATACCCTGTCCAATGCCCCTCTGCGCCCATCCCCAAAACCAACTCTATACAAAAGGACAAGGAGGAAGCGTGCTTTCCATCTGTCATTTTGCTGTAAGGGTATGATTATGCTAAAATCAAGTCAACAATGTTCTTAAAACCATGTAACTTAAAACAGAAGTATAAGCTTGTCTGACCAAAATGGCGAAACTGGTTTTGATAGAATGATTACGTCCACAATATGATACTATTTGAGGCCGCTATCTTGCTCCTAAATGACGCCACTAGCTCTTGCATTTGCTACATTTTCTAGCTTTTGCATAGATCTTGCTAAGTTATGATTTAATTATATGAGAATTTTCAGGAAGAAGCCTGGTGGAAGAGCCCGTGGACCTGAGACAACCAGAAAGTCAATCAGAAAACCGACTGCGACCAATAAACTGGCACCTGAAGAGGTCTCTTTTTCCTATTTCTCTCATCAACTACATGTATAGGTGCATGTTGAATTCTTCTTTCCTACCAAAAGGTGCACGTGCATTTTTCTTCATTTTGCATATTTATAAGCAGAGAAAGTTAAATGATTCTTTTTTATGCAGAAGTTACCCATCCAAAATCAAGGTGTTCCTACTAATAATGGCAGTAGTATGGGTACTCAAAAAGGAGACATTATTATAGGTCTAGAACGAGCTAAACCATCAGTTGATTCCAAGGTTGAGGCTTCCCATATTAAGAATGCATCTCAAGGCGATGTCCCCTTTTCAGGCCCTCTTCAAGTTTCAGGATCAAGTGGTTTTGCATGGGCGAGAAGACGGACTGATGATTCGTCAATGAGATCAAGGAGTAAATCAAGTTCAAGAAGCCTAAAATTTGAACCTTCAGGTGGACTTCATATTAAAAATAACATGGAGCTAAAAAGACGAGAGAATTATGAAACTACAAATGGAAGTCGCACCAATTCCAAGGGTCGTGACACATATGAATCCACTAAGGGTCGTGACGCAATGCAACCACATTGGAGCCAATTAGAGCAGGCAGAGTCATTTGATGCTTCTGATGGCTATCACTCACAAGAACTGTCACTGGCTCTCTATCTGAAAGAGGAGACAGCTTTCAAGAGGATCAATGTGGTCAGTCAAGAACTTTTCTCGGAATTCAAATATAATAAAATCACATTTGCTATTCACATTGTTAAAACCTGCTTAAAATAAAGGAATAAGATTATTCCAATATGGAGCTTTCACCAAAAACATGACGATTGATGAATTTAGAGATTTTCAGATTTTACAACTTTTGTGTTTGATTCATTTTCTGGCCTCCTTTTTTATTTTTCCAAATGAAGAAATTGGTGGCTATGTTTATAGAGTAATTAAGCCTCCATGTTTGTGACTGATACATTCAGTGTATAGCTAATTGCAAACTCATAAAATGGAGTCGCGTATTTAATCATTGGACTTAAATTGATCTTTTAGAATTGTACCTTGAACAGGTTCAGGATCAAATGGACAAAGTTGAATTCTCAGGACCTTTGCTATCTCAGTCACACAGAGTTGAAGAACTCCTGGAGAAACATGAGCGCCAGATCCGCCAAGCTGTTCGAAGATCATGGTTCCAAAGAGGTAACATATTTCACTACTTTGTATGACCCCTTTTAATCACAACTATGTGTATAATGCACTAGGCCTCTGAATTTATAAATTTAGGCAACTGATCTGTAATTAACTTTTTTGCGTTTTAGCAATTGTTTCGAAGTTGACATGAGAACATAACAAATTGACTCCTCCCAGACATGTGCATTTAAACAATTGCTACACCTCTATTTATATATTGCTAATTAGTTGTTATTATATCGCTGATGGTCTTCTCGCCTAATTCATTTACGGATTTTGTGGGTTGCTACTCCATACAGTTGCAAATCAGCTTGCCTTTGCTTAGCTATATTCACCAACCACCCGACTGAGCTTTTCCTTTTTTCCCCTTGTCAGTGAGGAGAAATGGAAACTGATTGTATGGTGCTCCTGTTTCACACGGTATACAGAAAAGAAATGAGGTACAGGAATTTCGACAGTGGATTCACAATAAACAAGAAGTCTCATATGCTCTAAAGTAGCCAAACACAAGGAGCTGTTGATCTTGATCGAAAGCATTGTGCAGAAAGACTAACGAAGTTAAGAACAGACTCTATTCAAGAGCTGAAAGTGCTTGAAGAAAAATAAGCAATGGCTGAACGCGCTTGATTCATTAAATTTCTGAAGGCCCTGAAAATAATTTCCTGACTATTGTCTCTCCACTCTCATCCTTGGCCCCAATGTATATAGTTCGTAGCTGTTAAAACTCGAAACATTTTTGTCCTTCATCATAGAGTAGTGAGTGTATTCTGTGCTGATAGCCTGATACATATAGTTGTCCCTAGGGGACCGAGTAAAGAAGCCGATGCATTTTACCATCTTTATCGCACGTTATGTTAGAGAAACTCCATTTGTCATTGCACAAGAAACTCCAAATATATATAAATACTATGAAACAGATGCTTAGCATTTCCTCAAAAACAGTTGAATTTGCCCCTTGGGCTACACCGTCATCCACTCCAAAAAGTGTCTCTGTCATGTGAATTTATGTTATGCCTTATATAAAGTTCATCATCAGAAGCTTGTCGGTCTTTCTCTTGGACCTGCCCTCCATCAAGAGCGTCACAAGTTTGAACAGCAAGAATGGAGGGGAAAATATGAGAAATGATTAATGAGGAGTGGTAATATTAGCATTAAGGTAAGTAATGTCAATAGGACCACATGAATCATGACCATTGGTTGGATAATGATTTGATAGGATAGGATATCAAATCATGAACATGGGAGTTTGCTACTCTTGAGTTAATATGATTGGGCTCCACCACTTTAATTTTGGAAATGGGCCCAATGGGCTATTGTCTCAAAGGGCCTTTGCAACAATTGCTTGGTTTTCACTTTGGGTGACACTAATTATGCACCCTCTGTAATTATGTTCCCAGGGCTCACGCGGATGCCAAAGGTGCGATTCCAGGTCGATGTGATAATCGAATTATTGTCAGAGTTGATAAAAATTGGTGAATATGACTATACCATAGCTAAATAAGATTATAATTGAAAATGTGATTTGGTCCTTCATAAAAGGTGAAATTCCTCGAGCGAAAGTAATTCGGGAGACAAGATTGGTAATTGAGAAATACATGATGCCAGAGCGTCATACAGTACTTGCTTACTCTATTGTTCTGGAAATTTAAAAAGCTTATCACCTTTGATGCCCTCTTTTTCTCTAATCTAATCTTAGACCATCATTATCCTCCATAAAAACTCCATCAATTGTGTCTATAAATACTTATTAGCATATGACAATCACATGGTGGGTCCGTGCTCCTTCCACTTTACATTTTTGTTCCTCTTTTCACTGCCGGAGCAAGTAAATTACGAGTTACTATATGTTAGTGACGGAGCTAAAATTAATTCGTATATTTTTATGAAATTATAAATAATAAATGTTTTTATTTTATTAAATTGAAGGTTCACTTTCACAAGAACCACCTTATGCTACACGCATTTTTGGAGTATATATATATATACTAAGATAAGTGATGATTGGTCATGTCTCTTTCATGAACATGACAACAAATTATGGTCACATGACTTTGTTTAATTTTTTCTACGTTTTTTGTTTGATGGATCATCATATGTTCCTGTCTTTTCTATTTCTTTTTCCTTCTTCTTTTCTCTTCCATTCTTGAGATATTAAAGTACAATCATTTTTTCTTCCTAAATTGCCGTTCGGGAAAAAAATAATTAAAAGGTAATGCAAACCTGTTGACTTTGTGTTACTCGCTTGTCTTAATTAATTAGTAGTATGGATTTATCTAATGTTTAAATGGTGCCCACGTTTGGCATAATTCCACTTTTATAAGTGTTTTTTTTTTTAATTGCTATTTTCAGTTTTTTTTTTTAAAAAAAATACATTTAACCATCTAATTTATCTTTCAAATGTGATGGTTTCATTATTAGCCATATATATTTTTGAAAAAAAAGGAGAGATATTTTATCCGTCATAATAAGAGAAGTTGTTCACATAGTAAAGATTCTTGACCATTTTCATTTTTCAATCTTATTTGAATCACCAAAGAAATAAAAAGACGAGAGTTCCTAAAAATGAATATAAAAACAAATAAACAACAATTATGTTTATAACGCGATTAATACTTTAAATTCGATGTGCACGTAATCTCATAAAACGAGATGATTGAATAATAATGATAATATCATTTACCATAGTTCAAAAAAAAATTCGTTCGATCATAGAAATTATTCACTTTTTTGCAAAATATTTTTTCACTTTATTTGAAAAATCAGTATTTGATCATGAAAATTTTAAATTTAATTTAAAGTTATAATAAAAGAAAAACAAATAACTTATAACTTTTTTTTCAACTCACCTTTGATTGTTGATTTTTTTTCAATTTGTAATTTAGCTTCAATTCTTTATTTTCATAAAAATACACACCTTTTATATCCACTACCAACCAAGATTAATACTCAATCTCCTATCGAGAGTCAAATATTTTATTTTCTTTTATTTTTTGTGACAAGCTAACTTAGTTTTTAATCTACATCCCTCCCCATGACACATTAAACCCAACTTGCTAACCACTTTGGCAACCTACCAAGATGCTACAAAGTAAAAAAAAAATATTATACGAAGTTATTTACTAGATTGTTGTTTATAAGTACTTTTTCTTAGACATAAATCAATATATATAAGTAAATATAAATTTTGACATTCACTAACAGAAAAGTAATTAAGTAAATATCAAACATTTTATTTTTGTGCCCTGTCTTATTTAATTAAAGTTGTCACCCTCCTTTCCCTCGTTGGAAATGTATGGCCGTTTACAACTTTTTTATGCAAGTAATTGCGTGTTTAAGTCATTAAAGAATTTAATTGGTTGTTTTCACAATGATTTAAAATTTTAGTAAAGAAAATCAATTAGAAAAAAAAATGCAACTTATTAAAATGTACATATTCTTAAACTATGTACAGATTGTATTCAGAATTATCTAATCAAATGTCCTATGCAATTTTAAAATTTAACAATTAAACAATTTGACTTTCATATATTAATCTGCTATTCATTTAATGACTGGCTTCAACATAAAAGATGGAGATGAGACTAAATAACACTTAAAAACTAAGTAAAATTCAAACGATGGCGTAATTTATTTTTTTTCAAATAGCATGTTCTCTATTGATATAATTTAGGCTTTGAAGTCAGATAATATAAATATGTTATTTAAAGTAAAATAAAATCATATTTAATAAAAAATATACTATTATTTTAAAGTACAACTTTCGTGCTCCAAAATATACACCAGTATTGGATAGAGCCTAAAATAAAAAGTGTAAACACAAAAACATGTCAACCTTGATTTATTTTATCTTCTGATTTGTTTCTTTTTTATAAATGAACTTTAAGATGTTTACCAAAAAAAAAACTTTAAGATACCTATATGGCATTAAACAAATATACTTCTCACTGCACACACCCAAAAAGAATTTAAAAAGAGAAGGAAGGAACAAACGTGTGACCAAAAATATTAGATCAGAGTAGTAATTTTTCAATTATTATATTAATTCTTTTTATATGCTCCTAATGTATCATCACGTGGAAACTCCATAGAATTGCTTGTTTTTTGAATTGAATATATGATGAAACTGAATATAATTATTATTGGTAAAAATCGAATGACAGTTAATATTTTTTTTATTATTTTAAAAACTGAATGATAGTTTTGTCTTAAATAATATAAATACATTTATTCGCCCCCAATCACTTTATTTGTCACCATTACTAAAAATAAATGATTCAAAATAGTTGTCATTTTAGAAATTAAAATATAATTAAGTACATTATTCTCATTTTCACTTAGTAGTATTAGCATAAAAAGCCTAAGTAGCGAACACATACATATACTCTAATAGTGTGATTGATTAGATTAATTCTCTTTTTATTATCACATTTACTAAAAAGGGATTAATATTTTGAACAATTAAAGATTCGTAAAAGATAAATATACGATAATCAAAATACATATGAAATATACACCCTTAGTGATGCTACTACTTTTCAGGGTTGCATTTTATTTTATGCACATTACCAACAAAGATCACAAAGAAGTCAAGTAGTAGGAGTATTACTTAAAAGGAAATACTAGAAGTAATAATGTTCTATAAATTATTTTTTTTATTTAAATCAAATAAAGGATACCACCAATAGGGTGCTTTGAATTCGTAGTCATTTAGAATTGTTTAAATTATTAATTTTTTTACTAGGTATTATTATTGTTGGTGGTGTATTTTCACGAAATGCTCAAACGAAGAGAGGATTGGAACCCGATTCAGTCGGGTCGGGTGTTTTGGACTTTATTGGATTTCGGGGTGACGCATGTGAGTTAAAATTGGCTTTTGTCCGAACCATACACACCAAATCCTCATCTCACCCTTTCTGTGTCAGCCTTTTTGTCTGTCCCTATACGCCACGTGTACACACACTACACGCACTACATGGTCCATTTTACCCCCTCCACTCCGCATCAGACAACGAACCAACATCATTGTAAGCCGGGTCGGGTCGGGTCAAAAAGTCCGGATCCGAGTACAGCTCCCGTATGTTTACGACTGTCCTCATACTTTTCAGTCCACTACGTTTCTTCTTCTTCTCTCTCCATGTGGTGACTTTCCTAAAAACTATGGCAACGATCATTTCTCCCTTTCTCATCTAATCCCCCTTTCAATCTCTCTCTTTTTTTTTTCAGCTCCGAAACCCTATAAGTACGACTCATTTTCACCTCGATCTTACTTATTCTACTGTTTTCTAGAAAGTTCTGTTGGTTGAGCTAGTTTAATTCGGAGAAATCCAGCTGAATTTCGCATTCTGCTGGTGATTATTGTACTACATTAAGTGATTTTTTGCTATTTATATCGAATTGAGTTTATTTAACACCAATCCGAGATCAATTGGGATATTGTACTGTTGAATTGGGATTTTTTGTTGAGATCCGTTTTAGAGGTCAATTTGTTGGGTACTTTGAAGTGAGAGGTGGAATATATCAAATTGGAGGGTTTTGGATCGGATCAGGGGAGAAACAGCGCCATTAGATGGCGCTGTTCAGACGCTTCTTTTATAGGAAGCCGCCGGATCGGCTTCTCGAGATCTCGGAGCGAGTTTACGGTATGCTGCTGTTGTTCTCGCCCTAAAGTTTACATTTTTGAGCTCATTTACTCTGTTTATTTTTTTTCCCAGAAACTACATTTTAGTTGGGAGTTACTTTGCTTTTATCATTTTCATTAATTTGAATATTTATGTGTGGGTTAGCTATATTTGGAATTCCAGCTGTTGCTTTCCAATATAAGTGAAGTGCTAGAGTAGGTGAAATGCAACTCCTTGTGAAAAAATGTGTGAATAGTACCCTATATTTTAGTGGCGCAGCTCGGTTGTAGCTTGTTTTAGCTTAGAAGTTGAACCTAAGATTTTATTTTTGCACGGCTTTTCTTCTTGAAGAACTATGTTACTCTCTTCATTATGATTAAAGTAGGCAGTTCTTCGGAGTGATAGTTTCTTTGGGGTGATAAATTATTGACATTTTTGCACCTCATACTTGCAGTGTTTGATTGCTGCTTCTCCACTGACGTGTTGGATGAAGATGAGTACAAGACATATATGGGAGGGATTGTGGCTCAGCTGCAGGACCACTATGCAGATGCTTCTTTCATGGTTTTTAATTTCAGGGAAGGTGATAGGAGGAGTCAAATATCTGACATATTGTCTCAGTATGATATGACTGTGATGGATTATCCTCGTCAATACGAAGGGTGTCCACTTCTGCCACTGGAGATGATTCACCACTTCCTGCGCTCGAGTGAGAGCTGGCTTTCACTTGAGGGTCAGCAAAACGTGCTGTTAATGCACTGTGAGAGGGGAGGCTGGCCTGTACTTGCTTTTATGCTTGCTGGCCTTCTTTTGTACAGAAAACAGTACACCGGTGAGCATAAAACTCTTGAAATGGTTTACAAGCAGGCTCCTAGAGAGCTGCTTCATCTTTTGTCACCTCTGAATCCACAGCCATCTCAGCTTAGATATCTCCAGTACATATCCAGAAAAAATTTTGGTTCAGAATGGCTGCCATCAGATACACCTTTTGCCTTAGATCGCATCATACTTAGTTTTCCTCCTCTATTTGATGGCGGGAGAGGCTGTCGACCTGTATTTCGCATCTATGGACAAGACCCTGCTTCAACAACCTCTAATAGGAGCTCTAAGCTCCTCTTTTCGACTCCAAAGACAAAAAAACACGCTCGTTTCTACCAACAGGTAATTCCAAGCTTTTAAGTGGAGACTTCTTATGAAGATAAGTTAGCTGAAATCTGAAGTAGTCTGCTAATTCCTCATTGCAGGAAGAGTGTTCACTGGTGAAAATTGACATCCATTGTCGTGTCCAAGGAGATGTTGTTCTCGAGTGTGTCCATTTGGAAGACGACCTAATAAGGGAAGAAATGATGTTCAGGGTCATGTTCCACACCACATTTATTCGCTCAAATGTTTTGATGTTAATGCGTGATGATGTTGATGTCCTGTGGGATGCAAAGGACCAATTTCCTAGAGGGTTCAAAGCAGAGGTCTGATATTTATTTCTCTGGCTTTGAATCTTATTTCCCCCCTTTAATATTTACCATGAAATTGCAAAGTTGAAGAATACTCATATCTGTATCAGGTACTATTTTCGGATCCTAATGCTGTTCCATCTGTTGTCACTGAAGAAGTGCCAAGTGAGGATGAGAATGGTACTGAAGGTGCTTCACCTGAGGAGTTTTTTGAAGTCGAAGAGATATTCAGCAATGCTGTTGATGGGCAGGATGGAAGGGGGGAATCTGGAGCCCACATTGTCAAGGAAAGTTTGCAGGATGATGATAGTATTGAAATAATATGGAAAGAGGAGGTGGAACACCATGCATTTCAAGATTGTGCATCAGACGAAGTAAATCACAAGCAAGAAGGAAAGACGGATTCTAATTGTTCTGCATCAGAAACCTATATTATAGGAGATAGAGACAACTCTATACCCTCCAAGGTTGTAGTTTCCAATGGTACCAGCTACATGGAATCAGAAGTGGTAATGTCTGGGGATTGTGTCGCATCAGAAAATGGGGAGTTAAAGCAAGATAAAGAAGGCACTCTGAAACAGAAGAAGTTGGAGAGGGAAGGTTCGCAACAGAAGACTGCTGATATTAATAAACAAAAAAGTGATAAGACTGCCTCATCTCTAAAGAAACAATCATTCTCCAATGCAAAACCTTCTGCTGATGGCGTAGGTCCGAAAAATAAATTAAAACAGCAGGAAAGCCAAGGCACCGTTTTACGAATGGCAAAGCCTAATGTAGTGTCCCGGTGGATCCCTCCCAACAAAGGTTCTTACACTAGTTCAATGCACGTATCATATCCACCATCAAGGTATAACAGTGCCCCTCCTGTGCTTGCTCTGACCAAGGATTCTCAATCTGGGGTTAAATCAAAGTCAACATCTCCTCAAGCTTCTTCAGAAACTATAGTATCTGCTGAAACAGGCCGTGTTCCAGGGATGGACTCTTCATGTCCTGCATCTGGTATGTCAATGGTCGAGACATCTGTTGCTACGATGTCTGTCCCAGAATCAGTTGAAAGCCAGGCCCTTCATCCTTCTCCTCTAAGGCCGTTACTTTCTCCATCACCAAGCACTGCATCTCATGGAATGCCTGATTTGGAGGTAGCAGGAACCAATTTACCATCAGCTTCTGCAACTCCGCCTTTGTCTTTACAGGAGAGCAATACTATGACAGCTTCTCTGACTCAACCGGACCCTAATTCTCCATCTGCTCTGGTCGCACCTCCCCGGCCACCTTTGCGCAGCCCATCTCTGTCATTTTCAAGTAACGTACAGTCATCTTCACCTCCTCCTCCACCTCCCCCACCCCCTCTGCCTCCACCATCAACTAGCTCAAGGATGACCCTGGTGGGTGCCTTTTCTCCTCCCCCACCTCCTCCGCCTCTACCCACTTCATGCAGTGTGATAAATGTTGGTAAGGTCTTGCCACCCCCACCTCCTCCACCTCCACCTATATATGCATCCACTGTACCAAGATTGGCTAGCTTTGGGGTTTCTAGATCATCATCACCATCTCCTCCCCCTCCCCCTCCCCCTCCCCCTCCCCCTCCTCCTATGCGTACTGGCCATTCCCCTCCCCCTCCCCCTCCTCCTATGCATACTGGCTATGCCCCTCCTCCTCCTCCTTCACCACCACCTCCCCCTCCGCTGCCACCAGCCCTGCATTTCTCACAAGTTGGTCCACCTCCTCCACCCCCGCCACCTTTGCGAAATGCTCCTCCTCCACCACCCCCACCTCCTTCAAAATACGCTCCACCTCCCCCTCCTCCGCCTTCTTTATACAACGCTCCATCTGCACCATCTCCACCACCTCCACCTCCACCTCCGTTTTCTAGAGCACTTGCTCCACCACCACCACCACCACCACCACCTCCTTTACGTGGTTCTATACCACCACCACCACCTCTGCTGCCAGGAGCTCTGCCTCCTTCACCTCCACCTCCACCTCATGGAGCATCTATGCAAGGCCCTCCACCGCCTCCTGGAGGTGGCCCCCCTCCACCACCATCTCCACCTCCTGGAGCACCTATGCGGGGCCCTCCACCTCCTCCACCTCCACCTGGAGGTGGCCCCCCTCCACCACCTCCACCTCCTCCTGGAGGCGGCCCCCCTCCTCCACCACCTCCAATGCGTGGAGCTCCGCCCCCTCCTCCTCTTCCTGGAGGTGGAGGTCGTCCACCTGGTCCACCTCCCCCACCCCCTCCGGGAGGACGCGCACCTGGTCCACCTCCCCCGCCCCCTCCAGGAGGACGTACACCTGGTCCACCTCCTCCACCGGGAGCTCCAAGACCGCCAGGTGGTGGACCTCCCCCACCACCACCATTTGGTGCTAAAGGACCTGCAGTTGGCAGAGGCCTTCCTGCAGGGAGAGGGCCAGGATTTTCACGCCCAGCTGGTGGTGCAGCCCCACGAAGATCTAACTTAAAGCCGTTGCATTGGAGCAAGGTAACTAGGGCATTGCAAGGAAGCTTATGGGATGAACTACAAAGAAATGGAGAGACTCAATTGTATGTTTCATGCTCTTGAAGCTTGACATTGCTTATACTCGAGTCAATTAAATTACTAATATTTCTGCTTCAAATCTAGGTCACCGGAGTTCGATTTTTCAGAACTCGAGACTCTTTTCTCTGCTACAGTTCCCAAGTCAGATAATGCGGGTAAATCTGGAGGGAGGAGGAAGTCTGTTGGGTCTAAACCTGATAGGGTTCACCTGGTAATCAATACAATATAACTATCTGACTGCTGATTGATACTGACCCAATTCTTTTTCTTGTAATCTTTCCTGCTGCTACTTCTTCCATTCATTCATGTTTCTTTTACCTTTGCTTGTTAACTGCTAGATGTATGCTTGTAGTTGCTTTACATGCATATTGGATTTTGGTGGTTGATGTTTTCTGTAATTTCAGCGTTTCTCCTTTAAGTAAATTTTTTTTTTGGTAGATTGACTTAAGGAGGGCAAATAATACTGAAATTATGCTCACAAAGGTGAAAATGCCACTGCCTGACATGATGGTAAGTTTGGTGTTATTCTCTTCAATATTTCTTTCTCCTTTGTTTTCCTTCTCAATAAAGCTTGTCTTTTCTTTTTTCAAATAGAAACATCATGTCCTGATTGTTGCAGAAAGAAAAGTTCCTTGATTATAGGAGGAGCTTGATATCGTTAGAGTTGTAAAATCCGCTTCTATGTATTTGAGAACACATGATAAACCCCTCATTTCTTGTCAAAATTTAAATTGCATAAGCAAAAAACAACAGTAAAATCCCACAAGTGGGGTATGGGGTGGCGTGTACGCAGTCTGACACCTTCCACCATTCTATATCAAAGTTATGTTCTGGAACCCTGCACACAAAGGATGCTGAAAACTGAAAACATACAGTAGTACACTTTTTTCTGGATAATTTTAGCAATACACATGAAGTAGGAAACAGAAATAGAAGTGATATGCTTATCACAACCTTAATGCAACTTACCTTTGTCCTCAACGGAAGTTGGAGAAGGAAATTTCATGCTGTTGGAATCCTCCGCTTTAAAGATGTGGTCTGTGGCTTTAGCTACCCATTGTTAACTGAGATGCTTTATTGTGGTTCTAATGGTCCAGGATTCAGCGTAGATGCTTAGTCCTTGTAAACTTTCCTTTCAGCTGATAGAAAGCCTGCATTTTTTCTGCTATATCGTTTCGCTCTTTTTTAGCATATGAATAACAATGTGGAAAAATTCAGGTTAGACCCTGTCATTTGTAAACAGAAGGTCTGTAGAACCTCAAATTTGGGCGAAATGGATAGCAGCAGTATTTATTTTTTTGTTCCACCATGTAGTGTTCCTTGTGGATAGTTACTGGCCCATATTTGGTGGTTCTAGCAGCTAGTTCTTACTGTGCTGTATTTGGTAGACCTAGGTGATATCTTTATTCTTGAATATTCTTGCTCGTTTGCTTGATGTTCTCTAGGTTCTCTATATGCCTGCTATCGCTCACCTATTGAAGTATTGCGGTTGGTCTACCTGACCGTATAAATAACTTAAGTATGGTTGTTGGTTTTGTCTATAGGCAGCTGCCCTCGCAATGGATGAGTCAATATTAGATGCTGATCAGGTGGAGAATCTTATCAAGTTTTGTCCTACAAAAGATGAGATGGAACTTCTCAAGGTGAACTTACGCACTCTGCAGCTATTCTATTGGCTGCAACTTTGTCTTCATGCTCCTTTTCCTCTGCTTCCTCTACCAGTTGACTTTTTCATTATAATTTCTTCTGAATGTTTGCTATTACAACTTCTTAGAATTACACTGGCGACAAGGAGCTCCTTGGGAAGTGTGAACAGGTTAGCCAATCATATTCTATAATTGTCTGCTGAATCCCAGGATGTCTCAGTTATATTTCTTGATTGATATACTTCACTTGCAAGTTCTGTTCTTTACTGCAATGTGTTGCCCTATGTATTTATGTACAGTGAAAAACAGCGAGAACATCTGAATATTTGGCAGAAGCAATATTTGGCAATTAAAATTGATGCCCAATAGTGCTTGTAAATTTTTATCCGATATGTGGACCTTAGATGGTGAGCTATACATAAGTCTTATGTTAGCCATGGTAGGTGCCCTTGTGTTGCATTTAAAAGGAGTGCAATCCGACTAACAAAATGCTCATTTTACCATTAACCAGCATCAATAGATGCAAAATACCCTACCCAAGGGTGTGGCCTAGTGGTTCAATGAAGTGGGGTTGAATACCATGAGGTCTCAGGTTCAATTCCCAACAGAGATAAACACTAGGCGATTTCTTCCCATCCGTTCTAGCCTTGGTGGACAGAGTTACCTGGTACCCGTTGCTGGTGGGAGGTGGCAGGTATCCCGTGAAATTAGTCGAGTTGCGCGCAAGCTGGCCCGGACACTACGGTTATCAAAAAAAAATTAAAGCAAATTACCCTTCTGCTTCCTTTTTTGGCTGAGAGGAGCTGGAATGGATAAATTTTTTTAAGAGGACTAATGTGCTTCCTTCACAATGTTTAGCTGTGAATACATAATCTGGACACTAACAACCCATATGACCAAAAAAATTGTTCACTTTTTCCCGGAATAATTTTTTACTTTATTTGTATGTCAGTGTTTGGCTATGGAAATCCCAAACCAACTCGAAGTTGTATTTCAAATAAGGATAAGGAAAACAACTTATAATCCGTTTTCCAGTGTACTTTTCACTTTTGAAGTTGTAACTAAGCACATTCAAGCATGAATGTTATACCGAATATTCTTCGCAAAAGTATAGCCTAGCAGAATTCCATCTTTAGCTTCAACAACAACAGCATACCCAGTGTAGTTCCACAAGTGGAGTATGCGGAGGGTGGTGTTTACATAGCCTTAGGTAGAAGTTGTTTCCGATAGATCCTCGGCTCAAGTAAAGTTTGTCAACATTAATTATTGGAAGGCAATATAATAGTGAAGAAGCCATGTTTAAAATAAAGTAGGAGGGAACAGTAGCAACAACAAAAAATATGGTAACCAAAGCGAAGAAATACATAGTAATAAAATGATGATTACGATAATATGAGAGTAATAATAGTAACAATACTGGTAAGGGAAATTAGACCATGCTTGATCACCTACTAACCTTCTAGCCCGTTTCTCGACCTCCATTCCCTCCTATCTAAGGTCATGTCCTCAGTAAGGTGCAGGTGCGCCTCCATCTTCAACTCCAAAACTCCATAAATTCCAAATAAATGAAAAATATGTGGAATCATGGCCAAACGCCTACTTAGTCTCAGCCTTGACCTCTCTGTATTATGACCTGTATTATTACACCACTTCCTTTCTCTTATTAACATTTAATTACAAGTAGGCGTTTTTGTTTCTGATATTTCAAAACCACCACAAGAAACAAAATTTGTTATACCACACAAAATGAGAAGCAAATTGGCATTATCAGGATATACTGTGCTATGCCAGATGAGAAATGATGGCGTTTTACAGTATCTCAGATTAGTTTTCTCTGAGAAGCTGAATATTTTTTTCTTTTTTTCAGTTTCAAAAAATATATTCTGTGTTTCAGAGAACTAATTTGAGAGGCTGGCACACGCCTGAAATTCATGATAATGAATTGTGTGCCCTGTTGTACTGTTGTCTTTCTGTAGAATGTTTTGGTTTGGTTGATAATAGATGTGCTTTTTCCATTCTCCTTTTTCATAAAATACTTGTAATCATGGGGTCTTTGCCCTGCCTTGATGGCTCTTTTATGTTTTAATGTTTTAGAGAATAGCTGATTTTCAGGGTAAATATGATACTACCTTATTGCTCAATCCTAATGCATTGGTGGTATTTCTGATATTGTTTGTCTTCCAGTTTTTTCTGGAGCTCATGAAGGTGCCTCGGGTAGAGTCAAAACTAAGAGTTTTTCTCTTCAAGATCCAGTTCATCTCTCAGGTTTGTTTGCATCTGGTAATCTTCTGAAATAAGTATCTTCTATCGTCTGAAATTAGCTTTATCTCAGGTCACGGACTTCAAAAAAACCTTAAACACAGTGAACTCTGCTTGTGAAGAGGTACTTTTCTATGTTCTGTATTTCTCTTCGTTATTTTCCCTATTTTCTTAGCATAACTCAGTTTGCTTGTAGCAGGTCCGACATTCTCTCAAATTGAAGGAAATATTGAAGAAAATATTGTATCTGGGGAATACATTGAACCAGGGAACTGCCAGAGGTAAGAATCTTCATCCTTCTTGTAATTCTTCAAAATCTCAGCTTTCTTAATCTGGACTATTGCAGGAAAGTTGATAAACATATGTGACTAACTCAATTGCTTCTATGTGGAACTTGTGGCTTTTCAAATTTATAAATTAAATGCAATAATTGCCGGACTAGATACACTAGGAGAAATACCGCAACTAGAGGTTTCAATTGTCTATTCTAAATTTCCTATTGAAGTGAGTGGGACATGAGCTTTATCCTAAAAGTGGCGGTTTGCTCATGCAAATTAATAAAGTAAGTCTCAGAATTGGTTCATTGTTGTTAAAGTTTGTTAATTTTGCCAACGAACAGTTCAGATAAATTGAGAGATTCATCAATGTGCGAACTCCTAGACAGAATATGTGCTGGAAAAGTTCTGCTTAGACTATTTATCTAGATGATGAATAAAATTGCTAAAATGGTACCAAATGGACCATTGATATCAGTTACGAGTTGCGCTTTGCTTACGTTATTTCTTCAGGGACTTACTTGTCAGATGAAATAATACTTTTCTGTTGATTCATAAAGGAACTATGTTACCTCACTTTTTAGCTGTTCCAAATCAATTTAAGAACCAACACATTGTTCTATCTGATGGAATTGGAGGGTTAACAATTTTTGCTCCCGAATTGGACGATTCTCGCATTTTGGATATGTGGAGAACTTAAGCATATGTTCTTACTTAATAAGTGATGGTAAATGCTTTATGGCTTGACAATGGATAGTTCTAGTTTCTTGCTACTAGTTTGTATATAACATCTTTCTTGTATTTATTATGTTTATTATTCCAATGGAGCTTTCTTTTTCATATAAAATAGTAGTTCGTAAGGACCTAATCTCGCACTATGGATCTCGATATCTCGTAATATATGTGGTCAAGCAGTTTAAAGTTTTGATACAGAATTCCAAATTAAGTTCTGGATCTTTCTTTAATTCAGGTTCTGCTGTTGGATTTAAGTTGGACAGTCTTTTGAAGCTCACTGATACTCGTGCTACTAACAACAAGATGACACTGATGCATTATCTTTGTAAGGTGTGAGTGTACTTTCAGTTTCACTTTTTCTCTTTCAAAGGGATTATTTTAACTATTTCAGCCTTCTTTCCAATTACTATACTCTGAGAAATGGTACCCTTAGATCATGCTTTTCAGCAGTTTCACCTCATGGAAACACTGTTGATGTTGAATTTCTTCAATTCTTTCTTTAATTTTCCTTTTCATTGGTTGACTGTCTGAAAAGCACTGTGAAAAGATTATCTACAGAGGATAAAAATGATGAGATTCTGAAAAGACGTGATGATTTGCAAGCTGCTCTTACTACTGAATGAAAATGTTTCATTATTTTAACACTAGCACTTTGTTAGAAATGCTGCAAGCAAAGCCTGGTGTAAGAAGATTGATCAGTTTGATGATATGTGTACATTTCGTTGGGCTTGCTATAGAGTTCCTATAGTTTAGGGGTGTGCAAAAACCGAACCGATGAAAATGTTATTGGTTTATTGGGTTAACAGTTTTTTAATGGTTTTATAAAAAAAATTATTGGGTTATTGGTTCGGTTTTTTCTTATTGGGTTGTTGAGTAAACCGATAACCCAATAAGAATATATATATATATATATTTTAATTTCTCTTTAATTTCTATAAATTAACAAACCTATTATTTCTATTATACAAACTCTTAAATTCTCCTTACAACATTTAGTTCAAACTTGAAGATTCTTGTAAATTAAAACACATTATGTAGGATTTTTGGTTACAACTAAGATTCCATTTTTTTTCATGTTAGTTACTACTATTTCTATTTTATGAGTATTTTTTTATCGGTTAAACCAAAATCGAACCGACAAGGACTAAAAACTGATAAAAAATATGTTATTGATTTGGTTATTGGTTTAGCATATTTAAAAACCGAAAACCGATAAATCAAACCGATAATATATAAAACCGAACCGACCGATGCACACAACATAGTTGACAATGACATCATGCACATTTTTTTTAAGTTGCAAGTATTTTACACGGTTAACGTGGAATAAAAGAAAAATGAAGAATTGCATTGGTGGACCTAGGTGCAGGGATGTCAAGCGGTTAAATGAATCTAATTAGTCAAACTACAACCTCTTTTTGGTTCAAGTTGCATTTCACCAGTTACTGTCAGACGGTCTGCATCTGCTCTGGTATATTCTTTCTATTGATGCCAAGTACATCTGTTGTGGAGCCTGGATGTAATCAAACCAATGATGTGATATAGGGAATTCTGTATCAGGGATTTCGACTGTTATTTTCCTCTATGCCTTATTGGTTCTTAATAATCTAAGAAAGCAGCATTGAATCATTCACTGAAGTAACTTACCATGCTGAAAAGACATGCTCCTTAAGTAGCTCACTTGTGTGAAGCCAATGAAGCAAATGTGTATTCGAAGTGTCGAAGTTGGTTTCCTCTGTTCCATCTTCTCCTCACTTGGAGCACCTTTGATCTGGCCTTTTTATGGAAACAAATACTCCCTCCGTCCCATTTTATGTGTCGCCATTTGACCGGGTACGGAGTTTAAGAAATATGGAAAGACTTGGTAATGTTTACCAAATTGTCCTTTATCAAAAAATGTGCTACTATTTTTTTTTTAATTAAGTGGAACCAATAAGGGTAAAAGTGGAATTGTGTCTTTAAATAGTTACCAAATAAGGAAAGATGACATTCTTTTTGGGACGGACCAAAAAGGAAGTGATGACACATAAAATGGGACGGAGGGATTATATATTATGATGGTTGCTTGAAGAAGTATCTATCTCTTCATCAAGTAGGTGCAGGTCCACCATTCACTTTTTGCCATGTTAGGTTTGTGCTTTTGATTTGATAACTAAGGACAAAGGATATGGACAGGCGATAACAAATAATAAATGAAATAACCTCTTTACCACTTAATGAAATTATTAGGTAAACGTGAATGCGATTCAGAGATCACTATATTCCGTTATATAAGTGCTCAAGTTTGATCGCAACTTTCTGTAGATGGCCCACTTAGGAATTATATTTTGGAAATATGAAACACAAATTATTCTTTACAGACCTTGATCTTGGGTATCATCTGATAGTTTGCTGCATCTTGAGAAAGAGCTATAGTTTTAGGCACTATTTGGTGCATGGTTGATTATGTGTTGCCCTATTGGAAAAGTTCTCTTTTTTTTTTTTTGATAACTGTGGTGTCCTGCCACCTCCCACCAGCAATAAATATCAGATAACTCTGTCCACCAAGGCTTAGGTTAGATAAGAATCACCTAGTGTTTTTGTGTGTGTGATTTGAATCTGTGACCTTAGGTTCTCAATTCATTTCATTGACCACTAGCTACACCCTTAGGTTAAAAAAAGGTTACTTCTCAAATTAAGGCACGTATTTTAAAAGGTAACTTCTCCTTATGCATCGGTGAGAAACTCTTTTGTTTGTAAAGGGTTTAACATAGCATTCCTAAATCACCGGCGATGTTGTATGGAGCTGAGTGTTGGCCAGTTAAGAACTCTCACATCCAAAAGTTAAAGGTGGCGGAGATGAGGATGTTGCGATGGATGTGTGGTCATACCAGGAAAGATAGGGTAGGGTGAGGAATGAGATTATTCGAGAGAAGGTGGAAGTGGCTTCGGTGGAGGACAAGATGCGAGAAGTGAGGTTACGTTGGTTCGGGCACGTGATGAGGAGGAGCTCTGATGCTCCTGTGCGGAGGTGTGGGACACTGGCTACGGATGATTTTAGGCGGGGTAGAGGTAGGCCGAAGAAATATTGGAGGGAGGTGATTAGGCATGATATGAAGCAGTTACAGCTTACGGAGGACATGACCCTTGATAGGAAGGTGTGGAGGATGCGAATTAGGGTAGAGGGTTAGGGGGTGGGAGTGCGTTGGTAACTGTAGGGGAGTGTTCTTTATTTGTGTCTGAAGTTTCTTGTTCGTGGTGTTGAGTGATGTCTATGGTTTCGGATATATAGTTTTTAGTATTATCTTGTGGCTAGCGGTGTTAGTTTATTTTGTATAGTGTACAAGTTTATATGCATTTATGTTTTGTGTTTGTTATATTGTTATTGGTTCTAAGCCGGGGGTCTATCGGAAACGGCCTCTCTACTTCACCCGAGTTAGTGGTATGATCAGGGTACACTCTTACCTTCCCCAAACCCCACTAGGTGGGAATACACTTGGTATGTTGTTGTTGTTCTCTTTGTGTGAGATGCCTCTTTTCTCAGTTGTCTGGACATTTCTGTAGCTGAGAAGTATTTTCTTTTTTCTTTACTTGTTTATCTGCCTGAACATGCGATCTAATTGATAAAAGGCCTCTTAATATCTTCTGCCTGAATTTAGGCGTTAAATATGGTTATATGACTATTTGAGACAGTCTGGTGCTAGTAATTCCTCTCTTTTCTCAGGTTCTTGCTTCCAAGTCACCATCACTGTTAGACTTTCATGTAGATCTTGTAAGCCTGGAAGCTGCATCAAAGGTTACTTGTCTTATCTCTTTATGATATATGTCTGAACTTATCAGGATTGGTAAGAAATTTGTTTCTCCTTGCAGATACAATTGAAGTCTTTGGCTGAAGAAATGCAAGCAATCATCAAGGGTTTGGAAAAAGTTAAAAAAGAACTGGAGGCATCCGAGACTGATGGCCCTGTGTCTGAAATTTTTCGCAAGGTATTATGGTGGTTGTACTTTTATTATTTTTGATAATGATGGTGGCTATATTTCTTTTCAATTGTCTTAGCTTTATGTGTTTATATGTGCAACTATTCTATGCATGGGTGTTAGGATGTCTGACAGCACTCCATTGATCATCAGATGAATATGTTACTTCTAGCTCAGACATAATTTTTTAGGACTACAAATATCCTCCTAATGTCTTGTGAGATTTAAAAACTATTACAAAGATCTACTTCTGAAGCAATTATCTCAAAGTTATGTATCTTATGTTTTCGCTCATTCTTGTTATCTCTGTCTTATTATTTCTTGATCTGATGAATAGATTCTGAGTCAAAATATATTTTAACTTCATTATGGCATAAAGCTGCCGCTGTAAAATTTCATTTATCTTTTGATGAAACGAATCTGAACTCCTGTCCCACCTCCTCCCTTTCCTTTATCTTTTTTATTTGTTTAACAGAAGGGTTGACAGATGACTGCCACTCGGTTCTGTTTCTATTGGTCCGGAAGTGTACTAAGTTTCTGTGCACACTATTATCATTCTCTAGGAGACTTATGAGTACCCCCTCCCTCAATGAAAAGGGGAAAAAGAACAAAATTTTTGGTCCTTATAGGTTTGTTCCTTTGTCCTGCAAATCAGACCTTAAAGGAATTCGTTGGTGTGGCTGAAGCAGAGGTTGGCTCTGTCAAAGATTTATATTCTGTTGCGGTAATTTCCTTCGTGTTTTATTATCTCTTTGTTATATCATGTTGCAAAGTCGTCATCTTATATGCCAATATAATTTTTAATTGTCATAACTTGACAGGGCAGAAATGCAGATGCACTTGCACTATATTTCGGTGAGGATCCTGCCCGCTGTCCATTTGAACAAGGTAGCATATTTACAGTATACTTTTAATCCCCTCCATAACACTGCTAGAAAAATTATCGAATGGAAGTTATCTCCTTGAAGTTTTCAACTATACTTTGTTGCCTTCAGTGTCTTAGTCATTTTCAATTAAGATATGAGTAGGTGTGTCAAAGTTAGTCTAGTGTTAATCCTCTTAGACATAGAAACTGCTCCACAATTTTATGGAAAGATATGAGTATATGACTGCCTTTTTTTAGCTCTTTGTCAGAGCTAGAATTGTTAATTGCTATGCTAATTTTACCAGATTTGATTGATCTGGGATACGTCCGAGTCTCTTCCTCATTGAGGTTTCCAGTGTCTAGGGATTTAGCAAGATGAGGTAGAGCTTAAGCTGTCTTTTTTGAGCTAAGTGTTATATTCCTTTATGACAATTTTATAAAATCCTTATGTCTTTGCCAGTTGAGAAAAAGAAACTGATGAAGTGGGACCACCAATATAAAAAAACCATATTTGAAGTGCAACTCAGAACATTTTAAACCTTGTCTAGATGATCTACTAGTTTCCAACAAGACATCAGATTCAAGCGCTGGTCTCCTTGAAATCATTGCATGCTTAAGTTCAGAGGTAGAATGTAGATGTTATAATAGAGGACCAATGTTTATCTGTTCTAGCATTGTAGTGTAAATATAGCTGTTCTTTCCATGTGTTCTAGCTTTGGTGGATAGAGTTATCTGGTACATGTTGCTGGTGAGAGGTGGTCGGTATCCGTGGAAGTAGTCGAGGTGCGCGCAAGCTGGCCTGGACACCACGGTTATCAAAATAAAAAAAGAACCAATTTAAAGTTTTCTTACCGTCAAGAGAGAAACAAGTCTTCTTGTTTATTTTTTTAAACAAAAAAGAAGACTTGTTTTCTGTATATGAATGAGCATGAATCACTTCTTTTTTGTTGCGTATGGATGATTACTTAAGAACTTGAACATATTACTGCATTTTACTTCGATTAGAGTTGCATCTGATGGATCTGTGTTACCTTTGTTTGCTTTGTTCATGCTTTCCCTGTTTTCATTTTGTATGCTTCTGCTCTTGATGGTTCAAGATTTTCGGGTGCTGATCTTTTTTCACTTTTCTTTTTTGTGTATCTGTTGACAATCTGTACAGTCACGGTGACCCTCTTAAATTTTGTGAGGCTGTTCCGCAAAGCCCATGAAGAGAACTTGAAGCAGGCTGAATTAGAAAGGAAGAAAGTTCAGAAGGAGGCGGAAATGGAGAATGCCAAAGGAGTTAATCTAACAAAAAAGGGTCTCAAGTGAATGAGAATGATTTCATTGTTTCAGGGAATATTGGATGTCTGAATGATCTGTCTGTCGGTTAACCATGCTAACTGACGATATCTTCCAGAGACTGAGCCGAAGCCTCCTCTCCTTATGTAAGTGCTTTGGCATTCTTTGGATTCAAGAAAGAATGTTCAGGCTTGTAAACCGGAGTGCAGTGAAATGCTTTGCAGATAGGAAGCTGAACCTGACTCATCATTGTCGGGGCTCTTGGATGATGCAAGCAACCAGTCGCTCCATAAATTCATCGCCTTGATTTTTGTTATTGGTAGGTGATCATGAATGCCATCCAACCTTGAGAAATTTGCTACATGATTAAACAGATGCTGCAATCGAGAGCGCGAATTTGGATAGAGCCAACATGCTGGACTCGCTGTGGCACAAATGTAGTTGCCACAAGGTCAACATTTACCAGCGACCGCCTTTGTACCATGCAAACTGTAAATTAGTAAGTGTAACATCAGTTTTGTATAAAGCCTAGCCAGTGTATCTAGATTCAAAGTTGATTCTTTTCATTGTAACATAGAAAAAGGGGTTCCCTATTGTGTCAGTTTATATGGGAACCTGCTCCGAAATTGATTGTACAGAAAGCATAGGAGAGGATAGGGATAGTTTCTTTTAGCAATAGTATTGTATCAATACGTAGGCTTTAGGATTAGTTCCCTTTCCTGGATACAAATTTTGGAAAATATTCTGATATCTTCATTTATTCATCACACAAATTATCTGCATTTCCTTCTTTGGGAAACCACAGCGTATAATAATCACATTAGTAGAGGTTTAATTGTGCTTACATAACACACATCAAGATTACTGATAATGTAGAGACCAAAATCACAAAGAAGTCTCTTCCTTATAAGTTGGATCTAAGGAAAATCACTTGTAGTTATATTTGCTTTACTAGATAGAATAAGGGTGTCAAGCCGAGAGAGAATTTCGTTAAATGGGATGTGCATTTCAACATACCCTATTAATCTGGAACATCGTTCCTCCATGGATATCCGATAAAATTGGCACGATACAGAGAAAAAAAATTGGATCCATAAAAATTCAGATCTTGCTAACCACTTCCCAAAATTTTGGAGGATTAGATTGAAATGAATCCATCCAAACAAGGGTTAATTTAGCATATATTTACTGAATTTGTCAATTGTATTACTTAAGTCACCACATTATTTTTCGTATCATTAAAATTACTGAACTACTTATTAATTTCTCAAGAAATACAAATGTTGGTGCTGAAAGATGTTGAGCAACAAAAGCCAGAAGGAGGGTATTTTTCCATGCCAGAAATTTGACTTTCCGCTGAGTTGTAGTATGCTGAGAAATTAACTCACAGTTCAACGACGTTAATGATATCGAAAATAATTATACGACGCTAGGGATACGAAGGATATTGTTCGGTGATCATTTATGAAATTAACCCCGAACCAACAATATTATGTGATATCACCCCCAAAGCAAGCATATGAACAGCTTACATAATACATATAAAGTTGTTTGGTTGGGAAAATGTTATCCCACCATGTATATGGGATAACTTATACCTTGCACCATTATCATGCAAATGATGGGATAAATAATTCAGTACTAACTAATGCCTCGCACCAAAAATGTTATTTTATCTAGAAACTATTTATCCCTTATACCTCACACCAAATGACAGAGCTATGTACGGTGAAGAGGGTTTCAATTGAATTTCCTAATCTTCTTTAGGTATATATATAGAACTTTTTGACCTAACTCCCTAGACGTGACTGTGAAGGAATACACTAGGTACAATGTTGTCATTGTTGTATAGAGAACTTTTTGAATTCCCTTTATATAATTTATAAAGAAAACTTAGTGTTGTATTTGTTTAATCACATTATTATGAGTGCATTTTAATAAGTTGATGGGAGTTATGAGGAGGTTAGCTATAATAACAATAAATGTACTTTGTTAGTATGATAAATATAGAGAAAGTTTTAGTTACCTTTAGTCTTCTTTCGGAGGTGGGAAGAAATAATACTTAAAATTGACACATTGTAAAAGTTTGGAAGAAAGTCGCTTTTCCCTTTAACATAACTATTATCATGAGATAATATAATAGGATTCTAAGTAAAATGAGGATGCATGACTTGTGTATATAATACTAACCATAACCTCTTTTCTTCTTTAAGCAGTTTAACTAAGATTTGGTCAAAGTAATGGGCTGTGTCTTAACTTGAGGTTAACAACCTCTAGGTGATATATTATAGCACATTCTTCCTTTTTTACTTTAATCATGTGGTATTGGAAGTATACATACTAGTCTGAATAATTCAGATTCATGTCGAGTAGGTCTACTTTGAGGTAAAACTTTTCCTACGAAAAGAATCTCATTTCAAGGCTCAAACTTCGAACAATGAGTTAAGGGTGGAGGAATTTCAGTCATTCCCCATAATCGTCCCGACTCGACGAAGCCAAAGAGCACTTCGTCATCTCCCATTAGTTCCATCCCTGCAATATGTGTTACTATCAAACCATCCATAATGCTTTAAGTGCCCCTCATTGCAGACTCAATAGCTATCTTTAGATCACGAGTAACAAAAATAAACATTTCATTTCATCCACCCTTAAAGAGAGGCATGAATAGATATGAAATCTTCTATTTTTACCTCTTTTAATAGTATTTCAGATTTCTTGACGGTGATAGATTATAACACTTTACATGTTGGTCAACCATAACCTTTAGCCTTCTAGTAAAAAATTACTTTAACTAGATAAATAAATAATTCTAGCTTACCAAAGACCTCTATGAATTTTCAAACTCCCAACCCCCATTTGGGGGAAAAAATAAATGAAATGAATCTTAATACTTCCAAAATAAAGTAAACAAACAAGTCCAAGGATGATCAACTCTCAAACATTAACATTTGGTTTTTTCTTTAGCTTTACTTGGCATTATCTCATGATTTTCCGTGAACAAATTTGCTAAGTTTTCTCTTAAAAAAGTTATGAAAATGTTGTCCTACCTACCTTAACCCCCACCCTCCTCCACATTGAATAAATTGCACCACTAAAACTAATACTAATAAAGTGCAAATGTATACAGTATACACGTTACTTTTTGATTATATGTGACCAAAAACAAACTTAGCTTGACTGCTACGTTGTGCAAAATGAAACCTTGTCCAACTTTAGGTACATGACAAGCAATCACCTTCAACATGCCTCAATCGAAAACTTTTTGCTTTTCTAATTTTGTGTTCGATACCTGATTTGGAGCCTTTATTTAATTCAAATTCCTACGGCATACAAAACCAAGACTTCTTGAGTTCTTGTTAAACGTGGAGTGTTACTATCTATTTCAGTATAAATAATTCTTGATGGTCGATTGAAGCTATCTAAGTTACTACATTGAGAAATCTTTCTTTTAGTTTTTTTTCTTTTCCTATTAAATTAGTTGATTAAATAAACGGAAAGGAGACGGTAAGGAAATTGAATTCACACCTATTATGTGAAAAATACTTCCAATGACATAACTGGACTAGGGGAAAGGGGAAAAAGGAATTGTGTGAATTAAACCTACAACAATTATACATGATACTTCTACCGATATCACTAGTCTATAAACTTAAAAATGACAGGCCAGTGCACTATGCTCGGGGAAAAACTTGACCACAAAAGTCTATGGTAGACAAACTATAACTTGCATTAATCCGTAACCTCCTAATCACATGGCTAGTCTATATACTTGATTTCAGAAATTAACGTTTTTTCCTCTTTGCATTGCAAATTGAAATATAAACAGTTTCCAATTGTTTATTCCGAAGTTTCAGCTAACTGTATACAGAAAAAACTGCGAGAGAATATGATGGGGCTGTATAGCTTACATCAATGGATATTCTCAAGATTACCTTAAAAAAAAGTACATTAATGACCCTAAGTAATTGCTTGGTATCTTCCTATATCCAACAATATTTACTCCTGCAGAGACCAAGACTCTTTCTTTATTATCCAATTGAAAAATTAATCAAGAAAACATAATCCTCTTAACCACTTGAAGAGAAAAAAAAAAAAAAAACTCAAGGGAATTCCTCTAATGTCTTTATCTTCACAATTGTATGTTCATCTCCGTCTTGAATTTCATCTTGATATGGAGAAATTTGCAAAATTGGAAAAACTCCCAGTTCGTCTGTTTTGCAGATTTTGTAGAAAACACAGCTTGCTATAGTATCAAGAACCAGAAGAACTGAATACATATAAGCAATGAACATTGCTTCTAAAGCAAGAAGAAAAAACGTGGTATTTTCTTGATGATAAGCTCTTACGATTCTGTATTGAAACAGAGCTTCGACTGCAGCAAGAGCTAAGTTCGACGGCACTGCTAGTGATAATGCTGTTGCTGTTCGTCCTCTGATTAAAACACAAGATCTCAGAATGGCCATGTAGCCCCCAATTTTCTCGTTTGCTGATGTAACCGATGCTAAGTTACAAATGATTAAAGTGTTTGCGAGAATGATTGAACAGATTACTGCACCAGTTGCTGACAGTAGAAGCACTGATCTGGGAGACGAGAGGCCGAATACGCAATCAAAAAGATTGAAAATGAAGAAGAGGAGAGTGAAACAGGCGGCGTATGTCGAAAGGATGAGTAAAGAGTTGCAGAGTTGGGTACTGAGAAGGTCGAAATACGAAGGAAATGTAGTTCTATGAGATGGTTTTGAGTAACAGAGAGACTCGATGACTAATGATTTGCTGAAGAGGAAAAAGGAAATCGTGAAAGGGAATGCAAGAAAAGATAGAACAATTGTTTGAGAAATCTTGGAATTGAGAAGAGTGAAGAATTCTGATGAAGATGGGAACCCTGCTGCGTCGAAAACCAAATGCAAACGCTCGTAGATTACTATTGAAAAGGATAAGGTGGGGATAACTGATTGTAGCAAAAGAACTGAAGCAGCAAAAGGGAAGGCAAAAAAAGCCGCTGTTGTTGTGAAGAACTCATAGTTCTGTAGAAAAATAAAGATTGATTTTCTGATGATTCTGCTTGTTTTCTGCATTGGAATAGAGGAGTAATAATCTTCCATTTTTTAGATTGATGGCAAAATCAAGAAAATGAGATATATATTGATGGCTAAATCTTCAATGGCAGTTTGGAGAGTTTGGTGTTTAGGAAGGAATAGATAGGCCAACAACTTTAAAAATTACTAATAAAAGCAAGCAATAGAGGAGTTTGCAGTGGGGAGTTGTTTTGGCTTTGGTTACAGAGTGAGTTTGTTGGGATTTGGTTCTCAATTTTGTCTCTGTGTTCTCTTGATAAAATTTTAGGAGGTCATTTTTTGATTTCTTTTTTCGGAGATAAAAATTTATGGAAGGTCATTCATGTTTGCACTCATTACTCAAAAAGTTAATCCCCCATCCATTGTCACTTATCTACCCCTGCATGCTTTGTAAAAAGAATCATATAATTTAACTTGATACGGAGTTTAATAAAATAATAAGATTTTTAAATTTTATGGTCCTAAATTAAAATTATATCAAATATAATAAAATGTACTTTAATTTTATGATCTTAAACATGTCATGTGGAAAGTTGAATTAAAAATGTTGTCAAAAAAAGAAAGGATCATTCTTATTGAAACAAACTAAAAAAAAAATAGGTCATTCCTTTTCTTAACGGAGAAAGTGTTTTATTAAAAATAAATATCTAATAATATTTAATTAGTTTTAAAAATTAATAAATAATTTATCAATTTATACTATTTATTCTTAATTATTAATTACAGTCATTACCTAATAGTTGGTGATATGAAAAAATCATTCTTTCTTAATATATGTGTCAAATCAATAATAAACATTTATTGATGGATTGGCAAAGTATTGTTTTTCATCCTGAAAATCCTCGATTTTATATTATTTGACCTATCTGACACATTTATTAAAAAAAGTTTAATGGAGATATTTTACTAAATTAATTATGCATTCAATGAAATTCTAAATTTGATTATTCTCTTCCTTTTCTTTTAGCTGTTACACTTCATTTCTTGAAAATCAAACTTTATGAATTTTGATCAATATTTTAAAAAATATCTTTTTATCATTTTAATATGAGAAAGATCACAAGTTACAGTACTTTTAAAATAACTTAGGAACATCTAAATTTTAAATTTAAAATATTATATTAATCTGATTTAATTTAATTTTATAAATTAATTAAATTGATCCTCGTAAAATAAAATATGGAAAAATTCTTTTGATCATAATTTTTTTATTATAATTTGATCATAATAAAAAGAACGACGGACATTTTCCTTGTGCAGGTTAAAAGAGCTGAACCTTTTTCAATTTTGTACCTTTGCTATAACTAGACTTTTTCCAGGTCTTTGGTTGTTGATGGAAAAGAGAAAATTTCTTTTGGGTTTTCTTGGAATTTACTTTAATGTTTTGAGTTGGAACACCAATTTTTTAATTGGAAATTGTTTTATCTTTATACTACTCTTGTGGGCACATAGGCACAACCTAGCATAGGAAATAAGCAAAGTGGAACATTTAATATTTTCTTCCTTTTTTTTGGAGGTATTTTCTTTTTGGCCAAATGCATTGATAGACAATTAAATTTGTTGCCAAAATTTACTTAGACATTTAAATTAAGGTTTGTTCCTATCAGGCTTCTAAATTCTCCCATATTTTGTTTCAATTAGGCTTTTTTTGCCTATGTGGCACTGCACATGCAGTATCATCGTGAGAAGCGCGTGAGGAGCATTTTTTTTATTAATTTGCAAATAAAAAGATGTCAAGTGGCATTGAGGATCCAAAATTTTTTTAATAACACTTTATTATTTTAAACACTAAAGGCCCTTTTTAATAAAACAAAAAACATTAGGGGGTCCCAATCTTTTTTTTTTAATAAAACAATACGCTGGGCTGGAGGTAGGTGGAGGAGTTTTATTTTTATTTTTTTAAAGAAATTATAATTTTTGTTTAATAATTAGTTTTTTATTTTTAAATAATTTTATAATTTCTTTTTTTATAATTAGGTAAAAAAGCATTAGGGGGTCCCAAGTTTTTTTTTTTTAATAAAACAATACGCTGGGGCTAGGGGGGCTGGGGGTAGGTGGGGAAGTTTTATTTTTATTTTTTTAAAAAAAATTATAATTTCTTTTTAATAATTAGTTTTTATTTTTTAAATAATTTTATAATTTCTTTTTATAATTAGGATTTTATTTTTATTTTTAAAATACTTTTATAATTATTTTTTCATAATTTATATCCTCAATGCCATTTTTTATTTTCATTTTTTTAAAATTTTAATAATTTTTTTAATAATTAAATTTTTATTTTTTAAATATTTTTTTAATAATTTATTTCATTTTTTTAAAAAAAATTATAATTTTTTTTAAATAATCAGTTTTTTATTTTTCAAATAATTTTATAATTATTTTTTCATAATTTATATCTTCGCCATTTTTATTTTCATTTTAAAAAAAAAATTATAATTTTTCTTAATAATTAATTTTTCTAAAAATAATTTTTTAATAATTTATTTCATTTTTTAAAAAAATTATAATTTTTTTTAAATAATCATTTTTTTAAAAAATAATTTTAGAATTATTTTTTAATAATTTCCTCAACGCCATTTGTATATACTTTTTTTTAAAAAAAATTATAATTAATTGTTAATAATTATTGCACCTACAATCCCACGTGTCAACTTTCAATTAGCTCATTTTGCCATGTCATCGCGTGTGTGCAACACACACTTTGATCTTTTTGCTGATAGGGCAAAAAAGGCCCAATTGGAACAAAACGTGGAGGGTTTAGGGGCCTGATTGGAACAGGCCTTAGTTTAGATGTCTAAGTGAATTTTGACAACAAGTTTGAGTGCCTATCGATAACTTTGGCCTTTCTTTTTCTATTTTTGAAAACACTATCATATCAGTGGGATTGTGCCAAATAGGAAAATTCTGAGAGGATCCCTTAAACAAGCATCCCTCTATACTATATTAAAAGTGTGAAGAGACTTAGAAATATTATTTAAACTTTTTCTTATTTATTTAAAATCTTTGTTTTAGATAAAATTATTTTTTCACTATTTTCATAATATTTAAGATAAGAGTAGAAAATTAATTAAATATTTATAATAAAACTTTTTCTTATTAGAAGTCATCAAAATTAATGACAACTAATACATTTTTCTAGAAATAAATATGAAAGCATTAGAATAAGAAAAATATAAGAAGTATCAAACTTTTAAAAGGTTTAAGTAAGTAATCAAAGATTTAACTTTAAAAATAATAAAAGACTTTGAATATAGAATAAATAAATAAAAATTAATCATACTACAACTATGTTTTAAATCGATGCGTCTCTATTAGCCTCTAGCAACAAGAAAGAAAAGGTACTGCATGACAAACGCAAAAGTAACAATTCATCAACCACTTGAAACTTTTGATGGTAAAATATATACGTGCTTACAATAAAATATATGTTATGTTTACGTTACTATATTGAAGTGTGAAGGATCTTTGAGAAGTAATTTGAATTTTTTACATTTCATTATAAATCTTTGCAATAAATAAAATCTTCTAATTTTAAATCATTAAAAGTTACACGTGCGAGGCACATGCGGTTAAACTAGTATAAAGATTAACATGAGAAAGACTATTCCAACTACTCCCTCCTTCTCAAATTATCCGTCCCAAGTTTCCTAATTTGATTTCTCATTTTACTTGTCTTTTTTCATTAATCAAGAAGAGACAAAATTTTCTTTTCATGTTTACCCTTTGCATTAATTATTTTTTCTTCAAATTAAAATGTAAACATCATTTAATATGGGTACTATGGTAAACTAATCATATTATTAATTAATTTTCTTAATCAACATGTTATCTCAATTTGGGATGAGTAATTTGAAATGGAGAAAGTATATATCAATAGTTAACTAGGTAAAAATGTACCAAAAATATTCTTTAATTTGTGATTTTTAACATATTATATAAAAAGTTATATTAGTAATTGTAAAGACTCGTTAGACACTTTTTCTTAGACGAACTATAAGGAAATAAAACAAACTAATCAAAACGAAGATAGCAATATACTTCGTCCGTTTGGATTTATTAGTCAAATTTCAACTTGACACACCTATTAAGAATATTGGTACAGTGAATTTATAATATTATCCTATTAATTAATATTTAGTAATAGATACTCCCTTTATTTGCTTTAACTTATCATATTTTGACTTGACACACTCATTAAGAAAAATAATTAATTACATAGTTATTTTACCATAATATCTTTATTAAATGATGTTTACATTGTTTCTTAAAGTTAATTTGGAGAAAAAAACAATTAATGTTAAGGATAAAATAGAAAAAAAGTTGTCTTTTCTCGATACGTCAAAAATGACAAGTAAATATAGAAATCCAATTAGAAAATTAGTGACAAATAAAAGCGAACGAAAGAAATATTACAAAATGATTTAAAAAATAAGTAATTAATGATAAAAATAAAATATGATCATATTTTATCCTTAGCATTAATTGAGAAAAAATTGTCTTGATTTGTAAAAAGTGAAAAATAAAAATAAAAATTTAATTAAAAAATAAATAACAAGTAAATTCGAACGTATGGAGTATACATGCAAAAGTAGAATGGTTTGATGAGTGATGAGTAAAAATAGATGAATGCTGTCAATTTGGTAGCTGACATAATCGTTAATCTCTTTTTGGATTCGTAATAAAAGGCAAATTAATTTGCAATTTGTTTGCTAGCTTTGGTTGTCATCACTTGCTAATCACCTTTACACGGCGGCACCGATCGATGACAAAATTGCGATGGAATGAATAAATTTTTTTTATCATTATTAAATTAAAATTTTCAAATTTGGATTGGATATAAAAAAAAAAATCATGTAAGATAATTTTTTTATATCATATAAATTTAAATTAATCGATCGAGGTCAGCCAAGCACGAAACTTTTGTGCTCTTTCTTGGACTGAACGAACAGAGAAGAAGTAAGTGAAAAAGAGTTCCAAACGCAAGCAATGTGTGCATTTAGCAATTCAGCTATCAATATAGACAAATTTAATTATGCAACACTTTTCTTTAATTTGTCAAATATTTGCTCATTCATATGTAGCCTTCACAATACTAATCCTTTTATGATGTTTTTGATGACCTTGCTTTCTTGGCATTTTCCTCACCGACTACTGTACTATAATCAAAATCACATTTTCCATCTACATATATATTGAAATTTTAATGTAGAGGTAAAAGGGATTTAAAAGTTGTTTTAGGTCACATTCAATATCAAAAGTGACATTCTAGTAACTTTTTGAATCCATTTTATATAAATTTTTGGCTCTACCTAGCTCTCAAACTATTAACTAGCTAGTCTATTTTAATGCATGCTGGCCATTGAGTATAGAAGAGTTGATTGGGGCTGAAGCGAAAGAAGGAAAATATATTGAAGTAAAAATGATGATTTAACATAAGGTGCCATCATTATGAAGTTGGTGCAAAGTCTTCTAAACTAAAACACTTGAAAATGAGGGTTGATAAGAAGATTAATCATTAATTAGTTGAGGGTTCATATTCCATCCTTGTTGTTTAGGTTGTAAGGAATATTAATGTATTTACGTTCCCATACTTGCGTGTTGCGTCAATTGTTATTCAGTCACTTTACTAATGATTTTTCTCCTAACTGAAAATAATAGTAATTAATCTTATCATCACTCCCATATTAGTCCATAATTTAATGAATTTATATTGCATGTTAACTAATCCTTATATGTAAAAAAATAATGCTGCGTGCTAACTAACATAAGTAGTTCTTAATAATCCACTAAGCTTTAATTTTAGAGTTGTAGATTTGGTAGCACCACTACATATAGTAGTCTTATATCTTGTGTAGTCAACTTAATTAATAATTCTTTTAGAAAAAACAAACAAATTAAGCTAATCTAACCTTTAAACTAATCCCCACCCGATCGAGCTAAATAAGATTTTATATTACGATTTAGAGCATATTTGAGGGGGGAAAGGACTTTTGTGCAGCCCATATTCTTTTATGCGCAACCCTTATATATAATTCTAATATAATTTTATTCAGATACATTTTTAAGATATATCAGAATTTATACATATTTTATTAGATTCTTATGCAGGTTAATTTACTTTATCATAATCACAATGCACATACATACACATTTTATATACAAAAATTGAATGCATTTTCTTTAGAAACGGAGCATATACAAAATTATTCATGTATATATACATTTCATACAAAACTTATATATACATGCAATCTTTATATGGTTTTATGTACGTTTTGAAAAACACAAAAAGAAAACTTGCTGTATTTGATAAACGAAAAATATATGCTATATTTGGTGCTTATGAATCTTATTTTATAAATATAAGATTGTTTTATGAAAAAACTTTTAAGACTGACCATTTGGTGTTCAGATGCGGAGCCAGCCTTCTTTAGGGGTTCGTTCAAATCTCTTCGACGGAAAAATATACTATACATAATTAAAATTATTTTTATGTGGTTATAATAGATGTTGATGAACCCCCTTCAACTTAATTTTCCTTGGCTCCGCCTATGTTGGTGTTGCGTCATTGAACCTGTGCTGAATATTTTTTACTAGCACGAAATAAAAGTTTGCACACATAAGTTTACGTGCGACAGTAGATAAGCACAAAAAAGATACTCTATAGTAGCACCGCTGCTACAATAGGAAGTGGAGGGAATGTCACTAAGGTGAAGCTACTTGTAACGTCTAATGGTCCTCCATCGGTTTGGATTTTGTTGGCTGCTCCCTCCTTCATTTTTATTTATCATATTATATTTTTTGTGCGTTAAATTTGACCATTATTTTAAAATATAGTTCATTTTTTTTGTTATAATTCAGAAAATTAATTTAATTAATTTTTAAAATTAAATTAAATTAATATTTTATATTTTAAATTTAAATATTTAAAATATTATATATATAAATTGCAATTTTTTTCTTATTAATTTGATGAAAAAATATGTCATAAAATAATAATTAAAGTTCATATAGTTTGACTTTAATTTCAGAAAGTAAAATAAGTAAAAATGAATCAACCATGTTTTTTTTAAGCATATTAATGTAAGAAGAATATAATTTTTAAATATTTAAATTTAAAATATTAATTAATCTACTCAAATTTTAAAATTTCGTGAAATTACTTTTCATCAGCCAAAACGAGAAAAGTATTCTCGATGAGTTTGTGATAGTTTTAGCTAAGCATTCGATCGCGGTAGGACAGCGTGTAAGCATAGTATCGCGGCTTGTAGACGCGTGTCATTCTTCTTACTGAATCACGGCTGAGTTGCCCCTCACCTCTTTTCTCTGAACCGCCGCGTCAACATGCACGCGTCATCTACCTAACCCTATTGGGTCCATATAAGTAGCAGGTGTTTCTTCAGGTTGTTAGAATGTAATAGACCGTGTCTGCTTTGTTTTGTTTCTGTTTACCACTACTACTACTACAACTTTGCATTTGCAAAAGCTAAGGAGAGATCGATACTAAATGGCGTCACAGCAGGAAAAAAGGTCTGAGCTCGATCGAAGGGCAAAGGAAGGAGAAACAGTAGTTCCTGGTGGCACTGGTGGCAAAAGTCTTGAAGCTCAGGAACACCTTGCTGAGGGTATTTCTACTGATTTACCACCAATATAATAATGAGCATCTTTCTTCTCCAAATGTATATTTACTTTTTAGGGTTTCATTATATTATATTATATTATATTATATTGTTGTATTATTACAGGGAGGAGCCGTGGAGGTCAGACGAGGAAGGACCAACTAGGAACTGAAGGCTACCAGGAAATGGGACGCAAGGGAGGTCTGAGCACGGGCGATGAGTCTGGTGGTGACCGTGCGCAGCGAGAAGGGGTTGAGATAGATGAGCAAGTATAAGACCAAAGGTTGATGGCTTTCAGTTAGTTTTTGCAGTCTGTCTATTGGTCCCCTTTTTAATAAAAGGGTCTTTGCTTGGGATAGTTTGAGTCTTTTATTTCAGTCGTCTTTAGTCTACGGTACTAACGTTATGGGGACCATGTAGTCTAGACAGGCACCTGCATGTGTTTTGTCTCTCTCTGTATTTCGTCTTTTAACTTGAATGGATTAGGAGTCCTTTCAGTTTTCTGTTCTTCATGCATGGTTGCTTTTACATATATTTATATGTGGATGTTTTTCATCAGTAGCATGTCTACGGTGCGTGCCTCCATCTCCCACGTGAGCGAAGCAATATAGGGTGCTCGGGCTCAATTAAATAGGGATAGTGCCTGGTCTATCCATTTATTCCAATAAATATTTTTACTCATGACGCACCTAAGTTATTTAATTTTAATAATCAAAAGTTACACATATGCAAGTTGCGTGCAGCTAAATTAGTTTTTTAATAAAAGGGTTGAGTAAAAATAAAACTGATACAGTTGTTAAAGTCTTAAAAAGGGCAAATTAGCAATTTGTCCGCTAGATTTAGTTGTCGTCACTTACTAATCACATTTACACAGCACCGATGACAGATTGTGGTGCCATTTTGAAGATTTGTTTGGCTCTTATTTGAAAGTTTTGGGTTGGGTTCGAATACGAAAATAAGACTTTAAATAAATCTTATAAAAGTACTAAGATTATGGTGGAACTTTTAAATAAATCTTATAAGTACTTATAAGATTGTGGTGAAATGGAGAGAATTTTGTTTGCTTTTATTGAAAGTTTCGGGTTCAAAATTTAAAAAATCTTGTTAAACAATTCTTTTCCTTTAAATAAATCTCATACAAATTATGTAAATTAAATTAAATCGAAATTTCAATACAAATACTTATGCGTTGACTTAGACATGAAACTTCTGTGCTCGGACTTAAACGAACAGAGTAGAAGTAAAGTGAAAAAAGGTTCCAAACTCAAGCGGTGTGCATTTAGCCATACATTTGTCAAATCTCAACATAGACAAATGTATTGTGTGCTTTAATTTGTCAAATAGTTGCTCATTCATACATCATAGCCTTCACCTTCACGATACTAGCTAATACTTTTATGATATTATTTTTGATGACCTTAGCTTGCTTTCTTGGCTTTATCCTTAACTACAAGTGTATGTAACTATAATCCAAATCACATTTTCCATCTACATACTGAAATTTTAATGCAGAGATAAAAGGGATTTAAAAGTTGCTTTTTCTATTTTTAATCCACTTTATATAATTTTTTGGCTAATTCATTTCCATGCATGTTGGTCATTGATCGATATAGAAGAGTTGATTAGGGTTAAAGAGAAGGAAAGAAAAGACATTGAAGTAAAATGACGATTTTAATTTAACATAAAGTGCCATCATTATGAAGTTAGTGCAAAGTCATATAAACTAAAACACTTAAAGGGTGGGTAATTATATTGATTGTAAGATTAATCATTAATTAGTTGAGTGTTCATATTCCATCCTTGTTGTTTAGGTTGCAAGGAATATATATATATATATAATCTATACAAGTTCCCATACTTGCATGTTGCATCTATATATTGGTATTCAGTGACTTTACTAATGATTTTTCTCCTAACTGAAAATAATAATTAGTCTCACTCGCTCCAGTATTAGTCCATAGTTTAAGGAATTTATGTTGCATGTTAACTAATCCTTATATGTAAAATAATGCTGCTAACTTATAACGTAAGTAGTTGATCTTATAATCTACTTAGCTTTGAGAGTTTAGATTTGGTAGCACCAGTATATATTGCACTCTTATTTTGTGTAGTCAACTTAATCAATAATTCTATTTAAAAATAAGCAAAATAAGCTAATTATATTTAACCTGTAAGCTAATCCATGATGAGAGATGATATATTTCACAGTTCTCACTGTAGATGGTCACTCAATTTATATCTCATAAAGCTATTTTTTTTTTAAGAAGTTTGAAATCAAGAATAAATGAAAGATGACTTCAATTTATGATATAATAACTATAAATGAAAGATGACTTCAATTTATGATATAATAACTATAAGTTGAGTGACAATTGAGAAATCTCGGGGTGAATACTTAGGACAACTTATTTATTTGATAATTAATCCTACTCACTTATCAGTCCATACTTTGATCGACTCATATTGCATGTTAACTAATACTTGATCTATAAAAATTTAAAAGTGATGCTGTTAGTGCTAATAACTAACACAATTAGTAGTTCTTAATCCGCTTATAAGCATTGGGAGGTTAAGATTTGGTAGCATGCACCAGTACATATTGTACTCTTATGGGTGTATAGTCAACTTAAATTAATAATTCTTTTAGAAAAATAAGCTAATTTAACCTTTAAACTATATCCTGGATGGTGATAGTCCAACTCACAGAACAACTTTGTTTATTTGATGCCCTGTGCATTACATTTTATACTATACACCAACATACAGTAACTGGGTTTTAAAGTATAGGATGACAGGTATGCAGATTTTATTTTAGTGCATTGCATAATTGGGTTTGGCATGGCAATCAGAATAAAATGTATGAAGATTTTTTCTTCTTTTGGATCGAAGAGAAAAAAATTTACGCAAATCTTATTTCTGGACATTGTATTTATGTTATTTTAATAAAGGAAAAATAGTCTCAAATATACCTAAACTTTGAGAAAATTTGTTGCAACACATCTGAATTTTGCTGGGGTCCTATGACGACCCTGAATTATTTATTAGTGTATTTTAGTAACATTTTTAAGTTAATAAAAAAAATAAAAACTGTTTTTTAAAAAAGAATTAGTACAAATGAATGTTAATAAAATATGCTAATAAATAGTCTAGGGGGTCATAGGACTCCCACAAAGTTCTAGGGGGTCATAGCCTCATAGGACCCAGTGGCGGAGCCAGAATTTTAATTGAGGGATTTCATAAGTAAATATACGAACCAGTCGAAGGGGGTTCAACCTCTATTATATATGAATAAATAATATATACAACCATGTAAAAATAGTATAATTTTCCGTCGAAGGGGGTTCGGATGAACCTCCTGAAACACATGACATGTAGCACCGCCCTTGATAGGACCCCTGCAAAGTTCAAGTGTGTTACAATAAATTTCATCAAAATTTAGGTATATTTGAGAGCATTTTCCCTTCAATAAAAGTAGAAACGGACTTCTAAATTTTTCTTTTTCTAAACTAGTACAAATTTTTGAGTTAAGTACCGGCCGATTAGACTAATTAATGGAGGTTAATTAGAATTGGTGGGTGCGACGTGGATATGATGCAATAATCAAATCTGTGTTTATCCAAAAAGGTTAGCAAGAAAGCACTTAACTATCAAACGTCGAAAAGAAGAAGGAAAAACTGAAAAACAAGGGGAGCTAAATTGAACTAAATCAATCCAATATATATTTTAGAATCTAATTTAAATATTTAAAAATTACACGATAAATAATAATTAGATTGTGATTTTTCTACCGTTTAAATGCTGGTCCAAGTACAAATAATTTAAATCTCAAATAGTGAAAAATATCACGTAAATGAAGCATTCGGTTTCGAAAAAAGGACCAACAATATACTTTCGAAGTATTTTTGATCTTTTCCTATTTGGAGTGAAGTTTACTCTACATTTTTGTTTATGATAAGAAGTACAGCAAAGTGTCAAAATATTCCTGGGATAGGATAGTACTACTCCATAATACTTTAATCTTTGCTTAAATGAGTTGGGTGGTTTGTCGGAGGTTATGCATTTAATGATTTCACAATTCAAAAGCATCTTATTAGTGTATAATTAATTAAGCTGACCTTTATCCTCAACCTAATCTTCTCGTTTATCTGATATATATATATATATATATATATATATTTTGGATTGCCTCAAATTTAATTAAGGCTTCCCTATTTTGAAATTTGAAACGTTCAAATTTGATAGGCCGACTTGAATAAAAATTATCATTCGTCAGGCTTGTTTCTATAGTGTGTGTAAAAAGGGGAAGAGAAAAAAGAACTTTGACAAATTAGTACTACTATTTGCAATTATTAAAATTAAAAGGAACTGGCGTCCAAGCAATCGAATAAATTTTTTATTAAAGTGTTAATTTTTTTATTTTATTTTTTTGTATAATTAATTGTTTGACCTGAGATTATTTTTAAGAATTGTTGTATGCACAAATACACCTCCGTGTTTTCTTTTATAGATCTAGTTTTATAGCTTGTGCAGAGTAATGTATTTCACTATATTATCCTTATCAATTGGTAATTTGATTTTTTCTTTTTTTTTACTTCTAATACTATAGTGGAGTTCGGAAAAAAATTATTTGATTATAGCAGTAAAATTGAAGGAAAACTTTTTGCTCTCAATCTTCTAAAAGGGTTTTTTTTATATATAAATATATTTAACATTTAAAAAAAAAAGAGGGAATGTAATATATTTCTATTTCCAAGGTCAGACTTTGTGTGTATGATTAAGTATTCCACCTATATAATTAAAAAAAAAAAAAAATGTAGGCCACCATATTATTTTGATTGATCAAATAGAAAATTATGGATTGGGATAATGAGCACATAAATTACTTTTTAAATGGACATTTATAGAAGCTGATACTGTCTGTACTTAAAGAATAAGACATACAGGTTAGCATCTTCCATTTTGTCTTTACATTATTTTTATGGCATATAAGTTTGGATTATGAAATGAGTGTGCATTTTAATATGAATGAACAAATCTTGGTTATGATATCAAAACAGCAACTTAAAAAAGGACGTCGCATCCTCTATGATTGCTTGAAAGGGGCACAGTTGTTACGGTTTACTTTTTAATATAGTAATTATTTAATCGACTGATCATCAAAGCAATCAATTTATATAATTTCTTTAAAGTAGTATATTTAATTTTGACCTTAAGAAAAGAAAATTTGTCGAGAAATAATATTCAGCTAGAATTTCTTTTCCTTCTTCTCCCTTCATCTCATCATTCCTCTTTCTCCATCTCTGTCTTCCTCTCTTTTAATGCCTTGTAAAATATTAAAATTTCGTTACTTATTTATGGTTGAAAATGAATAGGTAACCTTTCATTAATTTTATATTATCTTCTTAATGATTTGGATAGTTTGACCGGAGAAAATTGAAAAATATCATTGTAGAATTTTATTTGTTGAACTTGAAAAACTTGTTGAAAAATACAAGTGGAGTTGATATGCTAATTTTGAAATGTTTAGGTTGAATCTAACCATTAGAATCAATATTAAAATATTGTACATCAAATTTAAATTAATATTTAAAATCGATATTAAAGCGATATTAGCATGCGTGTGCGCCAAGCAAATTAAATCCCAATGACTCGTCAAGACTCCTCTAGTTATTATGGCTACAAATCTATTTTTTCAAAGCTTTTCTTAGAGAGATCAATAGTTAAACTGTGCCAATAGAAATGTCTATTTGTGTAAAGGAAAAATTTCTCAAATAGCAACTATAAAATCTTAATTGTAACTTTTATAGTAACAGTTTCATAATAATGAAAAATAACAAATTGTATTTTGTATTTAAATAAATTGTTGTTATATAAATATATATACAACAAGATTTACTATCCTTGTTTTACTCAAATTAGTTGAGTTAAATAAGAAATAATTATCCCATCTAATTCAATTTTCATAAATTACTCTTATTTAAATTAGTAGATTCCTTTTCCAAATCAAACTCAAATATGAAGATTAATATTTCTATGATCTTCAAAATTTCAAAATATCATTCTCTTATATCTCTAATTGTTTTTTCGTGTTAGTTTTTTCATTTTTTTAAACTTTTTTTTATAATTTAATTTCTTTTTTCTTTTCCATTTTTTTCTTTCCACTTTATTTTCTCTCTTCTACTTCTCTTCTTTTTTTTCTTTTTCGTTTTTTTTTCATTTTTTTTCCTTTTCTCATATTTCTTTTTCGTTTTCGTTTTCTTCTTCTTTTTAGTTTTTTTTTTCGCTTTTGTTTTTACATTTCTATTTCTAGTTTTTATTTCTCTTTCTTCTTCTTTTTTTTTTTTTTCTTTTTTTTTATTATTTTTTTTTTTAATTTTTTCTTCTTTTTTTTTTCTTTTTTTCTACTCTTCTATCTTTATCTTTATTTTAAAAAGACAAATATCTATATCATATATTCATACTTAAAAAATATACAAAATAAATAATCATACAAATCTGCATATGTATTTATGGTAAAAAACATGCATATATATCCGCATATGTATTTACAGAAATACATATCTGACTCATATTTATATATAAGCATATAAGACACAAAATTTCTATAACAAAAAATGACAATTTATACATATATATATAGGTAATAAAAAAAAATATGATACATATATTAAACAGCAAAAGAAAACAAATAAGTACACATGTTACCCTCTAAAATGATATATTAAGTACAGTTCAAAGACAAATCCAACATCGTATAAATATATATAGCTCTGCATATGTATTTACAAAATACATACCTGATTCATATGTATATTCTTATTTTATATGAGTCACCTTTGTATTTCGCAAATACATATAAAGATATATAGTATAGTTATGTTTGTTACTGTTTAATATGAATATGATATATATGTTTTGTACTGTAAATACATATCCAGATTTGTATGTCTATGTATTTTGTATGTTTTTTGAATATGTGTATGTGATATACATATTTGTTTTTTCAAAATAAAAGTTAGAGATAAAAAAGTAAAAAAATATAAAAATATAAAAAGAAAAAATGAAAAAAAGAAGAAGTGAAAAAGAATAAAAGAGGAAGAAAGAGAAATAGAAGTGTAAAAAAAAAAGAAAAAAAGAAACAAAGAAACAAAATAAAAAGAAGAAGAAAACGAAAATAGAAAAAGAAAAAAAAAGATATGAGAAAGGAAAAAAAACATTAAAGAAAAAAAAAAAAAAAAATAGAAGAGAGAAAATAAAGTGGAAAGAAAAAAATGAAAAAGAAATCAAAATAAAAAAAATAAAATGATAAAAAATAAGATGAAAAAAGACTAACTAGAAAAAAAAAAGGGTAGATATATAAGAGAGTGAAAGACAGTAATGATGTTTTATTTTGAAATCTTGAAGATCGCGAAGATAATTATCTTCAAATATTAAAAAGAAAAAAAAAGAAAACAAAAAAAAAAGAAAAATAAAAGAGAGAAAATAAGGTGAAAAATAAAAAAAAAATGATAAAAAAATAAGATGAAAAAAAAGAGGTAAAAGATATTGCTACATTTGGGGGAGGTGAAATAGTGGAGTGAAAATAGAAAATTGTAAAGTAGTGAGAGTAAAAATATACATTTGCCTAGTTAATGAGTAAAATAATACTACTATTTTTATAAATTGTAATTTTATAAAAGTGATACTATTTATTGTAATTATAGTTCTAATTATGTTATTTTATGTAATTTTTTCTTTGAGTAAACCTCCCCCTTGTTGAGAAGTGCTACGACAAAATACTAGGCCCGTCAAAAGAGTTGAATATGTATAAGAAATGGGCCGTGTGACAAAATAACAGGCCCGTAGCCATTAAAACTGTATATCTATTTTTATTGTCTAGAATAAATATTTGTATATGATATATATTAGTATTGTATAAAGCTGTCAACAAATGATTAGAAAATAAAATTAAAATTTAATGACAATTTTTGTGTCAATATTTTCATCCGAGGTGGTACTTATATCCTTTCCCCAATTACTTTTAACTATGATTGAACTTTTGTTTTGTCTGACGTAGGTTATATAATATCTTATTTATAAGACACAAGCTAGGGATTTTTTGCCTTATCGGGCAAAAGTTGGCATAACTTTTTGAGTTTTTAAACTGTACTTATGCCTATAAGACATAACTCATGCCTAGTGAATTTTCTTTACATATCTTATTAAGATATGTATTCTATACAAATAAAGATACAATTTCTATATGCACCTTACACACACATATAATACATATATATTCTATGCACGTCATATTAAAAAATGCATCTTTCATATAACAATGATACATTTTTCGTCCATAAATTCGTCGCTTTGTTTTCTTATGAACTATATCAAATACATGAATTGTATCAATATGACATATGGACTGTATCTGAACTATCTGAGCCAAAATGACCCAAATTATAAAATGACTATAATATGAAATTTGTATCAGTTGATTAGCCATGAAGTCCAGTGGCCCAAAACTAACCACTTGTTTTGAAAAGGGTCAATCCATGTCCTTTTTTCTTGGGAAAAGACATCGTTTTCACCTTAAACTATACCCGAAAAGTTTAAGTCACACCTAAACTATACTAGTGACCTATTACACACCTTAACTATAAAAAAGTGATATTAATACCTCCCTGCAACCCCCATTCTAAGGCGCGTGTGTTACACTTATTTTAGGCGCGTCCAGCCTATTAAATAACAAAAGTAAACGGCTAAAAATATTAAGAAAAAAGTCATCGTTTCCACCCCAAACTATAGTTGAAAAGTCGAATCCACACCTAAACTATATAAGTGACCTATTACACACCTTAACTATAAAAAAGTGATACTTTTTACCGACGTGGCAGCGCGTGTAAAACACCACAGCACATGCAAGTGGTGATAGCCTGACAGGGTGTAAATGGTTTCACTTTTTTATAGTTTAGGTGTGTAATAGGGCACTAGTATAGTTTAGGTGTGACTTCGACTTTTCGGGTATAGTTTAGGGTGAAAATGATGCCTTTTCCCTTTTTCCTTGGGCAAAAGGACATAAATGACCTATTCGCCCAAACATTTTCCATTCAAATAGCCTAAGAATTGAAATTCCATATTTTAGCTGATGCGTGCTGACACTTTTTTTTTTTTTGCTTTGTTACCTTTTAATTGGCCAATGTTTCTTTTTTCTTTTTGTCTTTTTTTAATTGGTCAGTGTTTTTTCTTCTTTTTTTCTTTTTTTTTGTCACTGATTTACCTTTTTTCTTCTCCTTTGGGAACAATTGATCTATTTTTTTTTAAATAATATCAAAATAAAAAACAATCAATAATTATAAAAATTGGATTATTATTGTATAAAAGACTCTCTTTTTTTCAAATGCATATTTGATATCAAATACATAAATATATAAATACATATTTATACAGATAATGGTACAACTTACATACATATTATAACAATAATTGTATAGTTTCTATATGCATCCTATATAATATTTAGCTATAATAATTATTTAGATACAAATTTTATACGATATTTATGTAGTTTATACACATCCTATACATATACATACTCTATACAATAATGATACAAATTCTATACAGATCATATATATAGGAAAATATATTATATACAATGCTTTTTTGATTTTATTACACATTATATACAATAATTATATAAATTTTATAGATTCTATACAATCTTTGGCTATAATTATTATTCAGAGACGTACTTTATACAAGAACTAAACTGTTTCTATACACATTCTATACATACATATTTTACACATTCTATACATACATATTTTATACACCAACTATATAGTTTCTATATATTTTTTATCTATGTTTTATACATATACCTATTTTATATAACTATACAATTTTTATACATATATCATATATAGGTACATTTTTATATTACAATTATACTATTTTTATATAATTATATTTAATTATTATTTTTAACACATTTTGTACAGTTTTCATACATATATCTTATATTAATACATATTATATTTAATAATTATATATTTTTTATATAATTATATTTAATTATTATTTTTTAAAATAAAAAAGCAGACTTTTTAGCAGTTAAAAATTTTATAGCAAAAAAAAAAAAAACTGTAATATTTTAAAAGAATGGTCGAATGGCCCAAAGTGCAAAAACAACTGAAAATGGCCTAAATGGTCCAACAGGAGCTGAAGCAGCCCATGGCCATTAAATGACAGTATAGCCGAGTGGCCATTTTTTGTCAAGTAGCCCATGCCTAAAATAGGAGCATTCATGCGAATTTAGTGGTTATCGAGATGAATTAGGCCCAGGCCCAAAATGCTATTATGGACCAGGACAACCTTGTAATAAAAATTGGGCCAACTTTTGTCGTTGTTTTTGGAAAGAAAGTGGAAGAGCTGTAACAAATTTTGTCCATATCATATCCTTTACGTATTGCTGAGTCAGATTGTAAAACCGAGAAGTACAAAGCTCCAATCGGCAATTACTTTCATTCACTCTTAAAATTCTTCGCCCTCTTTTCTCCCTCTCTTTCCCCACAAAGATTCGCACATGCATTCTCACAAATTCAATTCATACTTTTTCTAGGTAAATTTTCTATTTTTACTTCATTTGTGTGTATTAGTTGCAAAATTCTGTTTTTTTTTTTTTTTCGTTAATTATTGAGCAAAGTCGTGCTTCGAATTAGAAATCACAGTTTATGAGTTGAGCAAGTACAATTTTAATTCAATTCTTTTTCTAGGTAATTTTTTAAATCCTTTTTACTTCATTTGTGTATTAGTTGCAAAATTCTCTGTTTTTTGATTTCCTTGTTTTTTTGGTTGATTATTTAGCAAAATCGTGCTTCGAATTGAGCAATCAAAAATTCAATCCAATACTTTTTCTAGGTTTTTTTTGCTTCTTTTGTTGTGTATTAGTTACAAAACTTTTTGTTTTTGTGATTAATTTTTTTGTTAATAATTGAGCAAAATTGTGTTTTTAATTAGCAATTATAGTTTATGAGTTGAGCTTGATTTGTGAGTTAATCGTTTTGCTTGATCATTAATTTACGGATTTAATCGAGTTGATTCCATGTTTAGCGAGGCGGAAGTTTCGAAGCTTTTAGAATCTGGTTGTATTTTTGTTAAAATTCTGCTTCATTTGATGCTCAATTGACCTAATTTTCCTATGTGAAGATTAAAGTTTTTAACTTTAGCTAGTCATCTGGTAAAGTTGTTGGCGTAACGGATAAATTTGTTTCCATGTGACCGGGGCTCAAGCCATGGAAATAGCCTCTTGCAGAAATGTAGGGTAAGGCTACGTGTACAATAAATCGTTGTGATTCCGTCCTTTCCTGGACACCGCACGAAGTGGGAGCTTTTGTACACTGGGCTGCCCTTTAGCTAGGTATCTAACTGTTTTGGCTAAATCGCTAGAGGTGTTAATCAGGTGCTCTATAGGAAAATGAGTGGCAGAGGTGGTGGACTTGCAGATTCTCCTTTTCTAAGGAACTACAGGGTTGGAAAAACTCTTGGACATGGATCCTTTGGTAAAGTCAAAGTTGCTGAGCATTTGCTGACTGGGCACAAAGTGGCTATCAAAATCCTTAACCGTCGAAAAATGAGGACTCCAGACATGGAAGAAAAATGTATGAATCTCATTCCTTGGTATCATTAAGTTACCAACAAAATTCGGTTTCTCTTTCTTTTTACTGTGATGTACTTTTATGATGTTTCAAACAAGTTCATTTGAAGTACATCTTGATTAGTTCCTCAAGGATTTAGATGGTCATCCGTGGAACTTCTAATTTACTTTATCTTTGTGCAGTGAGAAGAGAAATAAAAATCTGTAGATTGTTTGTGCATCCACATGTCATACGACTCTATGAAGTGATAGAGACACCAACAGATATATTTGTTGTGATGGAGTATGTCAAGTCTGGGGAGCTCTTTGATTACATTGTAGAAAAAGGCAGGTTACATGAAGATGAAGCTCGGAAATTTTTTCAGCAGGTGGAGTTGATTTTGTTTCCTTGGTCTTTTGATAGTGCAAATGACAGTTCTGACTGTGGCTCTAGGTCTTAATAGATTAATGTAGTTATTTTTTGTGCTCAAATCGTTATTGCTTGGATGTTTCACTGAGACAGATTATTGCTGGTGTGGAGTACTGTCATAGGAATATGGTGGTTCATCGGGACCTTAAGCCTGAGAATCTGCTTTTGGATGCAAGACGTAATGTAAAGATAGCAGATTTTGGCTTGGGCAACATTATGCGAGATGGCCATTTTCTGAAGACAAGTTGTGGAAGTCCAAATTATGCAGCTCCTGAGGTGGAAATCCGTACAGTTTATAATATTTAAGATGACTATTTCTCGTTTGAGCTGGAAGGCTGAAGTTCAATAAACAACATTTATTTGCAGGTAGTCTCTGGGAAACTTTATGCTGGTCCAGAGGTAGATGTTTGGAGTTGTGGTGTTATCTTATATGCTCTTCTTTGTGGTACACTTCCTTTCGACGATGAGAATATTCCTAATCTTTTCAAGAAAATAAAGGTACAGCCATTGATCTATATTTCTGTCTGGTTTCCCTAGATTTTCCAAGTTTTTAGGGTTCGTTTGGTACACAAGGTAAGGTGGGATATCCCAAGATTAAGCTTGAGATAAAATTTATATCATGTTTGGTAGGCGAATATAGTTGTGCCGTCTACCAAATGCGGTATATATATATCTGTGAGGCTTAATCTTGGGATATCCCTTCTTATCCAATTCAGCTTGGGATTATTTTATCTAATCTCTCGGGTGGAATAAATTATTCCAACAATTATATTCTCAGAACTATAATTCTGAGATAATTTAGCCCGCGTACCCAACGACCCCTTATAAGTTTGAGGTAGTGGTTCTTTACATGGTTGACCATATGTCATTCAGAGTGGAGTCTATACCCTTCCAAGTCATCTGTCACCTTCAGCTAGGGATTTGATACCAAGGTTGCTAATTGTTGACCCCATGAAGCGCATAACTGTACCTGAAATTCGTCAGCACCAGTGGTTCAAAAGTCATCTTCCTCGGTATTTGGCGGTTCCTCCACCTGATGCTAGGCAACATCTTAAGAAGGTAACTATAACATTATTATGATAATATCGTAGGTATCTTGGATTCTTCTATGGTGATGAAAGGGTTCCTATTGGCTTTTTATCTCTCTTTTTCGACTGCTACTTTCAAATAGAAGATATGTTGCTACATATCTGGAACTCATACCGGATACTGGCTCTTGTTGTTTCTCCACTTGTTACTCCTGTAATAATTCGAGTGGCGACATATCAGAATCATCAAGTATGCTTCCAAGAACATCAAAATACTGTTATCAATGTTCATTTCCTCTTACAAGATCAGGGAAAATTTATGTTTCTTGTTGTTGTGGCAGAGGATCTCATTTGACAGGAGATGTCAAAAAGTTGTCACATCCATCCCATAAACTCGTTCCTCATGCATACTTATTGTCTGTTCATTTAATACTGTGGTATGCAATTCTTTTTATTTACTCATTCTTGCTGTAACTATAAGCTGTCTTGCTGCAGCTTGATGAGGACATTCTCCAGCAAGTTATTAGGATGGGGTTTGATAGAGCCCAGTTGCTTGAATCCTTGCAAAAGAGAATACAAGATGATGTATGTTGCTTCTTAATCACTACCTACAACTGTCTATTGGCATAGCTACATTTCTGTTATTGTGGGTTTTCTCTATTGCGTATGCCTAATAATATTGTACTGGAAAAGGAAAAAATCTAGCAATTGTGTATATATATATATTTTTTACATTTCTGCATTAAAAATTGAGGCTTTTCAGTGTATTGCTGATCTTGATCTTGCGGGGGGGGGGGGGGGGGGGATATAAATTGATTGCAGAGGCCTGTGATATGGTAAACCTTTTAGTTATTTCAGTTTGCTTTATACCTTTATGTGTCTGTCTCAGGCTACTGTTGCATACTATCTGCTGTACGACAACCGTTCCTTGGCTTCCTGTGGCTATCTAGGAGCTGAGTTTCAGGAATCTGTGGTAGGCCCTCTCTTACTTTTATTCCATTATTTCTCAAAGCATAAATTTTTTGGGCTTGCGTTTTTTACCCATTCTGTCAAAAAGAATATGTGAACTACACAACTCTCTCTCCCTACCCTCTCTCTCTCTCGCCTCGGTCCCCGGCCCCGTCGCCGGCGCCGACTCGATCTGACCTCCGGCCCCGAGCACCGGTCAACGGCGCCGACCCCCGTCGCCAACCGCCGGTTCCCCCCTCCCCCCCGCTGGTCACCCCCCCACCCTTCTCTGTCCATACCCCCCACCCCCACCCTCCCGCCTCCGGCGCCGGTACAACAGCTGAAGCTCGGTCTTCAGCCGCAACTCCGTCTGCACCCGCCGCTCGGTCACCAGCAGCCGCAGATCCATCTCAGCAGCGAAATCCCCCGGCAGCAGGTCGACGCGGGGCTTGGTTGCCGGCTCGGTCTACAAGCGAAACCCGGTGACTTCTAACCTTTGTTATTTCATTCTTCATTCTGCATTCTTTCATGCTTCGTATTATACTAGTAATTGAGTATAGTTTGGTTGCTGGAGTAGTTCTTTGAATTTGTGTGAGCCTTGTATTACTTGTTACTTGCTATTACTTATTACTTGCTGCTGCTTTGCTATTACCATCGTTTATGTCTTTATATCTTTATATTATCTTTATATTCTCGTATACTTTCGTGTAGCTGTGGCTGTGGGTGGTAATGGGTGGATAGGGTCATGTCCGAGGGGGTTGGGGCGTGGGGCCGTGGTGGGGGCGGGGGATGAGGAAAGGGCGGGAGTGGGAGGGAGGCCAAGGTTTGGCCGCGGGGGGGTAGTGGAGGGAGTGCGGGTAGTGACGGTAGGCTGAGGGTTGGGTCGTGGAATATAGGGACCCTTCAGGGTAAGTCCATAGAGCTTGTGAAGACCCTTAGGAAGAGGAGTATCAACATTGCGTGTGTTCAGGAGACCAAGTGGGTAGGGCCTAAGGCTAGGGATGTGGATGGTTACAAGCTGTGGTACTCTGAGAGCGAGAGGCGTAGGAATGGAGTTGGCATCTTAGTAGATGAAGAGCTTAGAGGTCAGGTAGTAGAGGTGAAGAGGATCAACGATAGGTTGATGACTATTAAGTTGGTCATTCGGGGGTTTACCCTGAACGTGTGTAGTGCCTATGCGCCGCAAGTGGGATCGGAGGAGGAGGAGAAGATGCGGTTTTGGGAGGCTTTGGAGGAGGTGGTGAGAGGCGTGCCTAGCTCGGAGAAGATTGTTGTAGCAGGAGATTTCAACGGGCACATCGGGGCGCTACCGGGAGGCTTTGGTGATGTGCATGGTGGTTTTGGTTTTGGGGAGAGAAATGAAGAGGGGGCTACCCTATTGGAGTTTGCAAGGTCCTTTGGGCTGGTGGTGGTGAACTCGGGCTTCCCGAAGAAGGACGAGCACCTGATCACCTTTCGAAGCGCGATAGCCAGGACCCAGATTGACTTTTTGTTGCTTAGGAAAGGGGATAGGGCGTGGTGTAAGGACTGTAAGGTCATCCCGAGTGAGAATCTTTCGACCCAGCATAGGCTCTTGGTTATGGATTTGGGTATAAAGAAGAATAGAAAGAGGAGGAGTAGGGAGTGTAGACCTAGAATTAAGTGGGGCGGCCTGATGCCAGTGAATGCGTGGGAGATAGGGGAGAAGTTGGCGGGAATGGGGGTGTGGGAGGGTAGGGGAGACGTGGATAGTATGTGGGATAGGGCGGCTAGGTGCATCAGGGAGAATGCAAGTGAGGTGTTGGGGGTTTCTAGGGGCCGGGCCGGGCACCATCAGGGGGATTAGTGGTGGAATGAAGAGGTGGAGAAGAAAGTGGGACCAAGAAAGGGGCGTATGCCAAGTTGGTGGAGAGTAAGGACGAAGAGGAGAAGCGGGTAAACAGGAAAGAGTACAAGCTAGCGAGGAAGGAGGCTAAGTCAGCAGTCACGGCAGCTAAGACGGCCGCCTTTGAGAGCTTGTATGCAGGGGTACAGGGGAAGGGAGGGGAGAAAAAGTTGTTTAGACTCGCTAAGGCTAGGGAGAGGAAGGGTCGTGATCTCGATCAGGTGAGGTGCATTAAGGGGGAGGACGGTAGAGTGTTGGTGGAGGACGGCCACATTAAGAATAGATGGCAGTCGTACTTTCATAGGCTCTTGAATGACGAAGGGGATAGAGCTATTGTGTTAGGGGAACTGGAGCACTCTGAGGAGTGTCGGGATTTTAGCTATTGTAGACGTTTTAAGGTAGAAGAGGTTAGACAGGCTGTTCGTAGAATGCGAGGGGGTAGGGCGACGGGGCCGGATGAGATATCGGTGGAGTTTTGGAAGTTTGTTGGAGAGGCTGGTGTTAGGTGGTTGACTGGATTGTTTAATGAAATCTTCAAGACGGCAAAGATGCCCGAGGCTTGGAGGTGGAACACCATGATACCTCTCTATAAGAATAAGGGGGACATCCAGAGTTGCAATAACTATAGGGGGATTAAGTTATTGAGCCACTCTATGAAGATCTGGGAGAGAGTGGTCGAGGTGAGGCTGAGACGGATAGTGTCTATTTCAGAAAATTAGTTTGGATTTATGCCTGGCCGCTCGACGACGGAGGCAATTCACCTGGTACGGAGGTTGGTGGAACAGTATAGGGAGAGGAAGAAGGACCTGCACATGGTGTTTATCGACCTGGAGAAGGCCTACGACAAAGTCCCCAGGGAGGTGCTTTGGAGATGCTTGGAGGTGAGTGGAGTACCGCTGGCATATATCAGAGCAATCAAGGATATGTATGATGGAGCGAAAACTAAGGTGAGGACGGCGGGAGAAGACTCAGAGCATTTCATTGTCCGGACAGGGTTGCATCAGGGATCTACTCTTAGTCCCTTTTTGTTTGCATTGGTGATGGATGTGTTGACGCGGCGTATTCAAGGGGAGGTGCCGTGGTGTATGCTTTTTGCAGATGATGTAGTTCTGATAGATGAGACTCAGACTCGACGGGGTGTGAGTGACAAATTAGAGGTGTGGAGGCAAACCCTTGAGTCTAAAGGGTTCAGGGTGAGCAGAAGCAAGACAGAGTATGCGGAATGCAAGTTTAATGACGTGAGGCGGGAGAATGAGGTAGTAGTAAAGCTGGAATCACAGGAGGTAGGTAAGAGGGAGAGTTTCAAGTATCTCGGGTCCGTGATTCAGAGTAACGGTGAGATTGACGAGGATGTCTCGCACCGTATTGGGGCGGGATGGATGAAGTGGAAGCTCGCGTCGGGGGTGCTGTGTGATAAGAAGGTGCCGCCCAAGCTTAAAGGCAAATTCTACAGGGCGGTAGTCCGTCCGGCCATGTTGTATGGAGCGGAGTGTTGGCCAGTTAAGAACTCGCACATCCAAAAGATGAGGGTGGCAGAAATGCGGATGTTGCGCTGGATGTGTGGGCTGACTAGAGGGGATAGAGTTCGGAATGAGACCATCCGGGAGAAGGTTGGTGTGACTCCCGTGGAGTGCAAGATGCGGGAAGCCGATTGAGGTGGTTCGGACACGTGAAGAGGAGGGGCATGGATGCCCCGGTCCGTAGGTGTGCGAGGCTAGCGTTGGATGGTTTTAGGCGGGGTAGGGGTAGGCCGAAGAAGTACTGGGGTGAGGTGATTAGGCGGGACATGGAGCAGTTACAGCTCACCGAGGACATGACCCTAGATAGGAAGGTCTGGAGGACGTGAATTAGGGCAGAGGACTAGGGCCAGTTTGAGTCGCTAGTATAGGGAATTACTTGGTGGGGTTTTTTTCTTGTTAGGAGTCCGTGTTCCATGTTTTATTATAAATCTGTGTGCTTTCCTCTGTTTTATATTACTTATGGGTGTCGTATTTATGTTATGTAATCTTGTGCTGTGCTTTACTATGTGTTGTGTGGTATCTTGTGTCTTGAGCCGGGGGTCTATCGGAAACAGCCTTTCTACTTCTTCAGAGGTAGAGGTATGGACTGCGTACATCTTACCCCCCAGACCCCACTAGGTGGGAATACACTGGGTTTGTTGTTATTGTTGTTGTTGATTGTCAAGAGTCGGATAGGAAATTATAATTTGTGAAATTCCATCACAATGAAGATACTCTGACTAAGACATGCTGCTCTTTTTTGCACAAATAAGGAAGAAGAGATGCTACCAACTATATTCTAATTGTAATTCACCTTGTAATTTCTGTATCACGTCTGAACTTCTTACTGATAGTGTTGGAGTCTATAAGTAATCTTATTAACTCAGAAGTGGGAATTCTACAACCTCTTTTGTGTTTGGGGTTTGGGAAGAGCTAGCAGTCCCCTGCTATTTGCTTGATTGAATCTGTTGGCTTTCTGTAATATGAAGGTGAAAAACTGTAAAGCATGTCAAGAGATCATAGTCTTCTGCATATGACTAATTTCAAGATACACTAACATTGTTCACATTGTCACTCTTTCTACAAGTTTCATAAAGCTGGTGGTTGGGCTCTGGCTTTAAACAGTATTACTTTTTGACTTTCTTACTCTTCCCTTCGTTTAGTGCTATGCTTCTTCAAATGTCAGACAACTATTTAGTGTAGTCTTAAGTATTCCACGCTCATCAGGTGGTCCTTATAATTTCCATTCGTGTTTCTGCAGGATTGTTATTCCCCAGGATTGTTTCCGAATCTTGATCTACAGCTGTCTACTGGGATCGGAATTTCTGAAGAAGCGAGTTTGATAGACCCATTTTCCAAAGAGAAAATGTGGCGAGTTGGACTTCAGGTTAGTTTTCTTGCGGTATATGTAATGGAAACATTTTGTGAATTTCCTCAATTCATGTTGATTACTTTTCCAGTCTCCAGCAAATCCAAGGGAGATCATGAATCAGGTTCTTGGGACTCTACAAGCACTAAATGTTCGATGGAAAAAAATTGGGCACTATAATATGAAGTGTTTATGGTGTCATGATCTTAATCTTCATAGCATGGCCAGCAATGACATGAATGAGGATCATTTTATTAGCAATGCAACTGCGTTAAGTACACAGTTACAGCCACAATCTGCTGTGAAGTTTGAAATGCAGGTATGATTTATCTTTTCTTTCATCATCTTTTGCAATAGTGGTTGTTTGATAACTATGGCATGATTTTGGACGACAATTTTTAGCTTCTGATATTCAATTTCAGAATGCCATTGATTCTACTAGAAGGAGCCCTTTTAGTTTTTATACCTTTTTTTTTTATTTAAGTCTCGCTAATTTGAATTTTTCTTAAATACTTTTACAGCTCTACAAAACTCAGGACGAAAAATACATTCTTGATCTCCAAAGAATTAGCGGTCCTCAGTTCCTCTTCCTGGATTTCTGTGCTGTTTTCATTATGCTGCTGGAGGGACCACAATGATTAGAAAGGAGGAGGAGGATGTCTAGAGTAATTGTGTATTTTGTTGACAATGAGAAACTGTTGTACATACATAGCAGTGTTAGTGGGTTTCTAATCCTGCCGTATACACACAGAAAAATGTTCCGTTCCTGTACTCACAATTGTGTTCATGTTTCTGTAGTTCAGTTTTTTGCCAAATGTGCACACATGGTATTCTCTCAGTAAAATTGTGAATCGCTCATTACAACTGATTTTAGGATTTTGAACATTTACTTCTTGTGGCGAGTCCTTTCAATTAGAATTCTTGTCCTACTTTTCTTTGTAGTCTGTTCCAAAAGTCTGTTTTTATTATTTGAACAGTATTTTAAATCCCCAGTAACAAAGGAACTATATGTACACATGACACCCAACAAGAATTAGATTAACTCGTTTTCCTGTCAAATGTGAACAACGAGCAACTTCAACACATATTTTGCCATTTTACACTTTTCTGGTTTTTGAAGTTCATCCGGAAGCAGCACTACTAATTGAGAATTAACATCTGAGTAAAGATATACATAGATAAAATACTACTTCAAGCACTAGAAGGGAAAGTCAATTAGATCCCTCCATACAGACAAACTTCTGGTATGCCTCCAGTCATCATGAACTAAACAGGAAATTAATCACAAATAACCAAGATTGCTAGAAAATTAAAGTACAAAACATGAAAGCAGAAAACTCAAAAAATTAAAAAGTTTGATCATCCTGGGTCTTAGATGTTTCAGTTATCTTCCTTGAAAAGCTTCTAAAAAAATAGGAGAACCAACCACCACTCCAGAATCATCATTGATGTCAATGAGCTGAGCTTCTTTATTGCCCTTCGAATTCATTCCAGGCTGTTCTGAGGAACTTGGCTTGGAATTTTCATCCTCATTCTTCACTGGAACGCTAATCTGTGAGGATGCACCTTCAAGCTGCAAGGCATATTCTAAGTTCCACAAAACATCTCCCATTGTAGGCCTATCGACCCCATATTCTGCCAAGCATTTCTCTGCAGCTTCTACGTACTTCCTTAATGCCTCAGGGCTTATGGTTCCTGCAAGATGAGGGTCTATGATCTTCTCCAGAGAGCCCTTCCTGTGTTGCTGCATTGCCCACTCTGCCAAATTTACTTGTTCTCTTGGCAATGCAGGATCAAGTGCAGGCCTTGCGCATAGTACCTCAAAAAGGACTACCCCGAATGAGTACACATCAGATTTTTCTGTTAGTTGTTGTCTTCTGAAGTACTCTGGATCCAGGTACCCAAAACTACCTTTTACTGCCGTGCTAACATGTGTTTGCTCCAGTGAAGGACCAGTTTTTGACAAGCCAAAATCAGCCATCTTTGCGACAAAGTCCTCATCAAGGAGGATGTTTGTAGTTTTTATGTCGCGGTGTATTATTCCCTGAGTTGAACCAGTATGAAGGTAGTGCAGTCCTCGAGCAGCTCCTATGCAGATTTCAAGCCTTTGTTTCCATGTCAGGGTTGGCAAAGTGGAACCATAAATGTGGTCACGTAAAGGACCATTAGACATGTACTCGTAGACTAGGATCATTTCTGATTGTTCATCACAATAACCGATGAGTGAAACCAGATGCCGATGCCTAAGCTTGGATAGCAACTCAATTTCTGTTTGGAATTCGTTGATGCCCTGTGAGGACGATGAATTTCCTCGTTTAATGGCTAGTTTTTTTCCATCTTCCAATTCACCAAGGTACACTTTTCCGAATCCTCCAACACCAATGACTGCTTTTTCATCAAAGTTTTTTGTTGCACTTTTGATTTCATTGAAAGTAAAGACGCGGCCAAAGTTAAGGCCAGAGGATATGATTGTTGAACAACTAGTCTTGCTCTTGCTTGTCATGAAGCTGCAGTAACTGGCATTGAGAGGAAGCCATGAAGAGAATGTCTTCTGCTTCTCCCAACCCTTTGCTGGCTTCCTTCGCCAACGAGCAATGCCCATCACAAGCAGTACTAATGCAGTAACCCCCATTGCCAATCCAAAAGCTGCAGCAATTCTCATTCCGCGTGATCTTGGCATTACACCTGCATGTCCACCAGATGAGAACAGCCCATCCAAGCTGCCAGCCAGGTTGCTCATCTTCATGACCTCCAAGCCATTAAGGATGGCATTAGGGAGGACAGATTGAACGTTTGACGCTGGTCCCACCTGAACGATGATTGAGCCATTGGTGATGGCTGTGGCATTGAGCACAAAGTCTTTGTAATAAGGGGTGGCCAACTCTGAAGTCAGTGTTGAAAGGTCAAGGCTAGAGACCCCCACCATCTCATTAACATAGACATTGAAGTACAACTCGTTTAGGCCATTGCTCACAATGTCACAGAAATGCATTCTGATCAAGTAGGAAAAGCTCGAATCAACATCCATCTCCCACGTTAGCTTGAAATTCGAGTTTGGCACCCCAGCATCTGCCATCATATCAGCCGTGGCATAAACTGAAACCGGGGCAATCAAAGGTGTCGCCCCTCCATCTGGATATACGATTGTAGTTGGAGGAACAGACACATTCTTAGCTCCTTCTGGAAACGCCATGTACTGAACATCAGGCAACCATGTCCTCCACAATGTGTCATTTCTGGGTGTGATAATTGGCCCTCCAACATTTAACCGATAACTTACTTCAAACGCAAATTGATACAGTCCACTGAAATCACCAACAGGGGAAACTGCAGCAGCTGAATCAGAAATGAGATCATCTGGTGCCGAGACAAACTCAATGGCATTGATAAAAGCAAAAGATTTCTTCAAAGGTGAAAACTTGAGGGTGAATTGAGACGAAGTAACATTGATAAGGTATTCTTTGAACACAACTTTACTTGTATCCTTCACCGAGAAATCATGAAGTAACACAACACTATCAGAAGTGACAGTGAACATAGCACTTGTTAGATTGTAATTTGGATGTGGAAGAGGATAAAAGTACAAGCGCACCCAATGCCTGCCTGCTTTAAAGACAAGGAACCTATACATAGATTCACTTTCAAAGATTCTTGCTGTGTGATACAACAAAGAGGCAGAGGAAAAAGAAGTGACCTTTTCTTGTAAAGAGTTAACAGAAGCTAAAATAGTCTGATCAGTAGACAAGTAAGAAGCAGATTGAGGGTCAGACTTAAAAGTCCTTCCATCATCAAGCAAAGTCCTATCAGGGGATCCACAATTGATCAGATAGTTATCGGACGGCGTAAATGTTCCTTTTGAAGCTGAAGTAGCTACATTTGCAAAAACAAGTACAAGAAACGCAAAAATGACAAGAGGGTGTTTTCTTCCTCTCATCATTTGTTGTATGAGAGAAAAATGTTGGATGTTACAATACTAAAATTGTTGAATAGACATAGGAATAGCAATTCTTGAAAGACAGTATAGCACGTTTATGTTTGTAAGTAGTAAAGAAGAATGTTGTGAACATTTGTTGTTAACATGTTAGGACACAACGTGCCTTCTTGTAGTTTTTTCAAAGAGTGGACTTCTTTTTTTTTCTTTTTTTCAGAATTAGTATTCTGTTAATTATCCATCAACTGTTTCTTCAAACTGTTTTTTTAATTTTAAAAACGATGTGATTAACTGCCAATAAACACCAAAGTCCAAAGCGCGTATCCAGCTGGGAATATAATGCTTAAAGGGAAAACTTTTTTTATTGATTGACCTTTGAAGGGAAATGGCTAATCATAACAGCAGAATCAGTTAATTATCCTTTGTTTATGCAAATTGTAGGACCAAATACCGAATTTTTAGGTATGTTAATTTCTCTCTATTAGTGCCAAGAGTTTTAAGTTTTGACTAACCGACTTATCATGCGTGATATTTTTACCCTATCAGGTTAAGTCAACAGCAATAAAAGTAACCGTTTATGACATATTGATTAAATAAACTTTTTTTTATTTAGTGTATATGACTTCAACTCGTATTGGATTGTAGTCTCTCTTATGACACACATAATCAATTGTTGTTCTTTCTCATTCACATGATTTTCTGGGACCTTTATGTTGTCAAACTAAGTGACGGTGAAAAAAGTAAGAGCCTTACCATGTAAATGCTTCCTTGCACGCTAAAATTTGCAGCTGTAATAACCATAAAAATAAGTCCACTAGCCAATATTCAATGAACTAAATCCAACAATTTCGAAGAACCAGACACTAGCAGCTTAACTGCACAGTCAATGAGGACAAACGAAAACGAACAGAACTCCAATGCATTAGCTATCATAGCGATTCTACGCGAATTGAAAGCAAATGAAACAAGCCGGGATGAGAGCTTTAACCAAGCGTAGTTGGCGGATTATGATGCAGTAAAGTTTGTGATACAGCAGTGAGGCGTCCAAGTTGATAATCGTCCCTTTTCAATAGGTATATAAGGGCTTCTTGATTGGCGAAAAGACACTGGCAGAAACCATTAAACCCCTACAAGGACAGTAGGACATAGACCAGTAACCGTTGCACTGGAGCAGGAAAACACTACATATGCTAAAGGGGCGTTGGCTCGTGGGTCAAGTGTTCCAGTTGGTGTGCTGAGCGAGCTGCTTCGTCCTACTAAAATGAGAATGAGGTGAAGGAAACATAATATGGATTGTATCACAACAGCAACAACAACCAAAAAGGAGGAAAGATTCATTCTTCTTGAGCTAATGAGGCTACAAAATTCGTAGTTTTGGTTTTTACTGTATGTATTGCGGGGTAGACCCACAGTTTTACAACAGATGTATGTATTGCGGGGTAGACCCACTGTTTTACAACAGATGAATAACCAAATTCAACAACACTGCAGGCCTTTACATCAGAGAAAAGTTGAAATCAACAACAAATCTATATGAAAGAGGAGAAATGGGTAGAGGATCCACAAGTACTGGAAATGTGGATCGAAAAAATATTGAAATCAAATGAGCTTTACAGAACAACCAATGATAAAACACACACAAAATGGAACTAATTACAGGTTGGCCAAAAATTATAGCAGCTGGTAGCCTTCTCCATTCATGTAAAAGGAAACTAATTACATGTTCCGCCAAATATTATTGTAGTCGGCAACCTTGTTCTTCTTGTTTCATGTATAGAAGTCCTCGCCTTATCCTCTGCAGAACAAATTAAGCAAATGCACAATCAACAGATAAACAACAAATCAAGAAAGAAACAGAGAAGGAGGAGAACTCCGATTGTAATAGTTCCTCGAGTTGCTTTAGGAATGTTGGTGCATAGGAAAATGATTCTTAAAACAGATGAGAATAATCCAGGATTACAATTTGATGGGTTCAACTTATAATGTTCTTAAGCATCAAACTCATTGTGCTTTTAATTTTCACATAAAGATCTGTACTCTGCTTCTAAAATACAGAGCTCGGACGAACTCAGTGCTGAAGCACTAGATCCGCCCCGTATTTTGACTATATCTACATGTATGTCTCTAATCCTTCTTGTCCTATGTAGAATAACGCAATTTGCTTGAGTGCCTCAACTGGCCTTTAGCTTAGTTCTCATGACATGCTACAACCAACATCCGTAGTGTAGCAATACCTTGTTCTCGAAGAAAGGAGCTGAAGAAAAAATAGTTTAATGAAGTGTTGAAGAACACGTACCTCATGTGTATCTATTATCTGAAGCAGGTCTAATTTCTCTGTTGGTCTACGATTGGTCAGAGTGCTGAGCTGCATTTATTGAGGCACCAAAATAAATAAAAACCTAATTCATGTCTACTACTTGTGTTTTTAACTAGAACATGGATTCAAGTGTGTACCCAAAAACTTAAGCGCTCAGGATCCTGTGGTGATGGCATCAATCCTTCAGCTCTAAAAAGTTCTGCACGTCTACGATCTGTAGGCAAATTCTAGGTTATGATGTTTGTACTGAAAGGATACTAAACAAAAAGAATGATTAGGATGTACTACAATACACAAAGCAGAAACATTAAGCTCAGCCCTCTGCCGCCACAAATATAGATTAATAGGGACGACATTTTTTCCGGGTCAATCACTGGTTGGAATATCAAAGCTATCTTTTGATTCAGAAGAACTCATAGACAAGACGCCAATAAGGTGCAGCTTTTATGGAAGTGTCGTGGAAAGTACGTCAAGCATGCCAACAGTTTAACACCTATATATGCAAGTGGTACATCTACTTTCAAAACCTGTCTATGGAAGTGTTGTATGTATTGAAGGAGGATCAAAAAGGCATCAAATCTTAATCCTACAAATGGACCTACTACAATCATTTGCCCAAAAAAATGAAAAGACAAGGAAAAACCTTAATAATGACTTTACCTGCTGCTACTTCTTGTGCGTTCCTTAACCATTGTTGAGCAAATGCTGCTGCCTTATTTGCCGTGTCCAGTAACTATCAGCAATTGAAAAATTACATTTCAACATATATAAAGCTAATTCTTGAGTGAACAAGATAGAGTTCGAAAGTACTAAGCGCTTGACAATGAATTAATTCCTAAAAAGCAAGGCACACAATTGTCCATAAAGTATACAAGTATGACATACATGCAAATGCGCACAGTATATATCAGTAAGAGAGGAAAACGAGTTATCTCTATCATAATTCAAATTTAGAAGGCATGAATTACATGGTCAGTAAGAGAAAATGGAAAAAGTGCTCATATGAAGTATAAGGCAGTCACAGTAATAGTTGGATTTCAGAGGAATCTCAGAAAAACAATTTGCCCGAAAAATCCTCAAACAAAGCCACAAGAATCTTTCTTTTAGCAGCTAAATAAGAAACGATTAATACAGCAAAAAAAATAAAGATCATACACAAAAAGGATCAACAATCTCTCTCAAGGGAATTGCAGTACAACTTACTTCATGCCTCTCTCTTGTTCCTTCGGCTGGGCATATATCATGTATCCATTCAACCTCAGCAACACGATATCTTCATAATAATGGCCAAGAGAAAAAAATTAGAAAGCAAGCTTAAGGAAGCATAAACTAGAAAAATACTAGAAGAATTATGTCATATGTACTGTTTAATATTTTAGGATAGCATACTGGATTCAACCTCCTGACTCAATGCAAAGCAACAAACAGATCAACCCAGAGATTTCTAACATCCCCTCACTTTGTGGAATTTCAAATCTTTGGTCTCTTCTATAAGAAAGTTAATTGAGAATTTACTTTTAAGAAATAATTTAAAAAGGATAATCATTTTCCTCAGTCTGTTTGTATGAAAGGAAAAGGAAAGTTCAGAACAAGAAGAAACCAAGTCCTTCAAGTTTCCTACACTTATGTGAGGACTTACATGGAGAAACTTTTTTCTTGTGAGCTTTTTGAATTGCTTTTCCGACAAATCTCTAGCTTACATAACAAACAGAAAGGGTTAAAAGTTACCTTTCTGCATTTCATTTTCCTTTGGCAACCATAAAGTACCTGAACCTACCTTTCTCTACCCTTCTTACTACTGAAAACTTTAATTACCTATTTCCATCTCTACCAATAAAGAGCAAGTAATTGAACTAGAACTAACCCGTCTTGATCCCAATGGCGTATGATACGGCATCTACGTCGACTTTCAATCTGCATAAATTTGGAACAAATCAGATACAAGCTCAAAAAACTTCAAAGATTTTTTATGAGGAAAGAAAGCTTTGGCAGAAGCTCGTCTTTCTTATGGTGGGACATCTACACATGACCTCTGGTGGAAAAAATAGCCTTTTGAATTCATCAATTAAAGAGAAACAACCAAAACGTAAGTTACTCGGACTCTCCAAAAATGTTGCCGCACCCATGTCGGATCCTTAAAAAGTACACTATTTTTGGAGGATCCTACGCGTACTTGTCGACATTTTTGAAGAGTCCAAGCAACATAGTCCAAAACCATGGTTCATCTGGAAAAGAAATTAAATTCTAAATTTCAGATGGGAGAAAAGGTCAAGTGTTCAAGAAGAACATTTTCACTAGCTTAGGGGCAAAAGTAGCTACCACGTTCATTTGAACAAACCGTCAGGTGCACCAAGGATATTTTACATGGATACAATATTATACAATAGTGAGTGGTGAATAATGATTTAAAACTTAAAAAGTCCTCCTATAGCAGTTTGCACCCTCGTGTTAATGAACTTGTTAGTAAATAAGTGTCATGCTAATGGAAAGGCCCATGATACAAAAAGAAACGTATCTAATGGGACAAAAAGCTGATACTCACCTCCAGAAAGAAACGCCCATCTGGAAGTGGCTCACACCTACACGAAGTGATGCAGGTTATCAATTACTACAAACAAGAATAAGACAATAGATTTTTTAGAAGAATTAAACATAAAAGATATCCCCAAAATCTGAACAGGTCGCAGATCACATACTCTACAATCTCCACTTCACAAGCATAATCTGCTACTGAACCCGTAGTAGGATCATGAACAGCCTGCTTGATTAATTGTGAAGCCTCAGTCAAAAGTGAAAACAGAAAAACCAATTACAACAGCTGATGGAAAATTAAGGAAAACTACCATTCCCATTCGACGATTTCCTTCCATTATCCTCCTAACCTGTTTTAACAACAAAATTTTGTAAACTTTTGCAATACAGTATGCATGTGAGATCTATTAATTTCCATCTCAACTACTCATGATTGAAAGGCTTGTTTGCTTTTTAGGGAAAGCAAAAGAAAATAAAACTAAAAGAACGAGAGAGAAAAAAAAGTGATAGTATTATTAGTGCTTTTCATTTATTTTGTTCGAGTGGACAGTCTGAAAGAAAAATATACTCCCACGCTCCTATTCTATGCCCAGGGGAAAGAACTGCAAAAAGATCTCTATCTTATGTTGTTCCCTTATCTTCATACAATCAAATAAGAAGATTCTCAAAACTTTATTCCCTCTCTTTTGCTCCTAAATAGTAGAGGCCTGCTCACAAGTTACTCTGATGGACTTCTTGTTTTAACAAGATAGTACATTGACACGGGCATGTATAACTTCATAATACACTTAGATTACTTGCAGGAACCATATCCTAAAGATGCTCTAGATGTCTTTTCAGAACTGCACAAATTTGCAAAAGAGAATCCCAATTGCCAGATCTGCTCCTCCTTAATCAGGTAGACATTATTATATCATATATTTGAAAAGTTTAGACAAAAAAATAAACAATACCTAAAAAGAATAATCATTCAAAGTTCAAAAGACAATCCCCGTTGTAAAGTGTGACATTTAGAGAATCCCAAGTTTTAGAAGATGTCTAACAAATTAATTGAGTAGAGAAATGATACAGGTCCAAATGTGCGCAGGCTGGACATATAAGAATAATAAAGTAGATTCCAGTTTTACTTTGGCCCCGAAGCACAGTTGTTGTCACTGTTTTTTTCCTTGAGAATTAACTAAAATAGGATAATCATACCTCTTCTTTTTAATAATCGTGCTTCTTTAATAATACAACAATACTTCTAGTATTGGTGATAAGCTTCAATCATCCAAACATTTTTACCTCATCTTTTTGGCAAGTCAAAATAGCACTAAAGTTGTATTCATACCTTTCTTCTTAATCTATATATCTGGTCAACTAAAACATAATGATTGGGGCCATAGGCAATAAAATACTAAATAAATCATTATCCTCAAGATATAGAAAGTAAACAATGATGATTCATCTAGGTCTCACATGAAAAAGAAAAAAATGCACTCTACACTAATAGTCAGGAAAATAATAGTCAAGTAGCACTCACCATTAGTCTGTAACGAGGTTCAAAAATGTTAAGTGCAAGCTTCTCGCATGGTAGAATAACTTCCATGACAAAAAGAGGCAGCAAATCAACACCAAGGTTTATCAAACTGTCATTCTCAGCCTTTCTTTCAGCATATTCCTCAGGAAAAGTTTTTTGTATAATGTTATTCAATGTTACACTGAAAAAGTGGATATAAGAATGAGGATTATTAGCCAGATAAGATGAAATATAGATGAAGAAATCGCAGCCACATGAGACAAATGAGTTCAGTTAACTCAGTAATATTAGTGAAGAGTCATCAAGCAACGTAAAGGTACAGACACAATTTATTTTATTTTTTATGATAACCGTGGTGTCCGGGCAAATATTCTTTTTATTCTTTTTGCAGGAAGACTTTATTCTTTCAAATCAGTAACTTTCCTTTTGCAGGAAGACTTGTGGTCCAGAAAATCAATCTCTCTTTACAGCATTACTACTTTATCTTCCTATGAAGCAATAAAGGATGTGACTCAATCTCAGGAGGGGTCATTAACTATCCTAAAAATGAAAAAAGAAAAATAGAGAAGCTGCAGTCTCAGCAGTAAAGTGCAAAACAACTATAATGGGAGGATGTACCATAAGCAACTAACCTGATTGCACATGTTCTGGGACTAATGAAAAGAACTGTTCGGCACAAGGGACATCTGTTATCTACAAAATTTTAGTCCAAAGGGTGAGGAACAAGAGTAAGAAGAAGAGAAGATGATGATTGTAATTCAACATGTAAAAGAAGTCGGGTTTAGATTGGGCATAAAAAATCTAAAACTTACATCGGTCCATTGACTGGAAGAGGCATGCACGGCAATAAGAATGTCCACAGGGAGTTGTTATGGGTTCATACAATAGCTTTAAGCACAGAGTGCAGTCAAAATCATCACTACGCTGTGGTCTCCCATGGCTTCTCCTTCCAAGTGTAGCTGTGATTGATTTCTCCAAATTTAGAAGGGGATTGCTACATTGCATAAGAAAGGATTAACAACTCGCCACATAATCAAAGTTTACCATAATGCTTCTGGAAAAATACACATAATGCTTCTTTTGAACAGATACTGACATGAGAAAGCATACTATAGTTATGTTTATCATCATAATTTTCTTTACCTTACAGGATTCATTTGAAGTCCTGAACGAATTACCTCTTGGGCAAGCTCATATTTTTCCAACTGCCAATTCAAGAAATATGAGATGAGTGTCCAAAAAGATTATCAGCCAACCAAATATTTAACAAGAGATGAAAGTATTGCAATCTCCTTCACTACATTCGTAAAATTTAAAAACTAACAACAAGCAGAATAAATAAAGAAACGAACATTTGAAGAGATAACATAAGACCGTTGAGAGAATTAGACAGTTGAAGTATCTGCTACTCTCATTACAGAACAACGAATAGTAGGTGGTCCCAACACACTAGAACAAATCCAATTGAGTTATTTCCCCCCACCTTAAAGTTTAAAGAGTTTAGGAAACAATAAAAAAGGAGTTATAAAACAAGGCTTATGTTCCAAAGTCCACATATGTCAAAACCATGTGCTTTTAAGTTAATGATGCACAACATAAATGTCCTTACCAAAATGAGTGAGTTTGCCTTCAGGATGTATGAGGTAACTGAATTATTCTGCAGATGCATCACCTTCTCAGCATCCTTTAATGCAAGCTGATAATGATGTAAAACAATTAAAATTTGCTACAAAACCCTCTAATGAGAAGGTTGAATCATTGAATGATAGTAAAAAGTAGACAAACCCCAGCGTATGTTGTTGGATCCAACCCACTCAAAGGCCTGTATTCCGAATCTAATGCAGATCTACTTTTCAGAAATTGGCTGTACCTGGAAGTTCAGTCATCAAAAACTAAGTTAAGCAATTTGTGAAATGATTAGCAGTGAAATCAAAAACTCAAAGTAAAGATGGCAAGGTTGACAGAGATGAATCAAAATGGCAGTAAAACATTCAATTATGCATCAGAAATACAAGGCAGACAATAAAATTTACCTGAGGTATGAAGCACATCTGTTGCTAAGAATAATAAGATCATTCGGCTTAATACTGCTAGCCCTTGTGTAACTATTGATAGCCTGACCATGGAAACAGACATAGAGAAAACAATAAGATAAATGCAAGCATATAAGATCCTTTATGATGATGACATAATACAGTAGAAGTTATAATTATCCTTGCAGAAAGAGCACGTTTTCGAGTTAACTACACACTAAAGCTCCCGGTATGGGTGGGATTTTGGAAGGGCCGAACCTCAAAGGGTTTATTGTACTCAAACTCACCTTCCATTTCTGTAAGAGGCTGCTTCCACGGCTTGAACCCGTGACAAGAATTGATCACTAGCCTAGGCAAGGGCAGCCTGGTGTACTAAAGCTACCGCTATGTGCGGTGTCCGAGGAAGGGCCCCACCACAAGGGTGTATTGTATGGCTTACTTTGCATTTCTGCCAGAGGCTGTTTCCAAGGCTTGAACCCGTGACCTCCTGGTCACATGACAGCAACTTTATCAGTTACTCCAAGGCTTCCCTTGTGCCTAGGCACTCTTATGCTGTCCAAAAAACCTCAAGAACATCACCCAAATCAGAGCACCCAACCACCTTCAATTACTATGTCATGTAACTATAGCACATGCTCCTTAGATTCCTAAGTATTGTGGGTTTCAGATATATGTGATCAATTTACCAATTGCAGCGTTTGACACAGGATCAAATTAATAGATCCCTCCACTCCAGAATAACTGGGGAAACGCAGACCCAATATAAACCACTCTCTGTTATTTTTCCATTATACAGAAACGGAAATCTTTCTCAAAACCGATTAAATCAAACAACAGTTAAATTGCAAGACGCTTCCTTTTTATCTTCAGTTCTCAATTCTAGTATAATCACTAATCACCAGTAGCCAAAGAACAGTATTAATTAAAGGCAAGTATTGATTAATTTATGGAAAAAAAAATAAAAAATTGGGTTTACCTCATCCCATCTATTCTCACGATAAGCTTTGTTACCCATCTGGACAATCTGATAGAGATGATTGTATCTGTCCCGGGATATAGATGGCTCCTCCTCTCCTGGATTCGCCTGCATTTCGTCACAAAACAACTATCATCAAACTCCACTAAAGAAGAAGAACCAAAAAAAAAAAAAAATCACCAATAATTTAAATTCAGTTAGAGAGACATAGAAAGAAAAACAAACCCATGGATAATCTTGAACATCATCAATGCCTTCCAAATTAAACCCAGATGATGAAGAAGAAGAAACAGCAGCCTCGCCAGACATTGAATAGTAGTAGTAATCAAGAAGCGAAGAGAGGTTTATTAAAAGCAAAGAAGAAGAAGAGTAGTAGTAGATAGTAGTATCGTGTTCTGACAAGAATCCTTCATTACATACATGGACTCTATTTGTTTACGTGGTCCTTCTCTCTCTCTACAAATACACAGAGAGTTGAAAATTTTCCCAGTCCTACTTTGGAGTTATTACTAGACCTTTCGTTCTCAGGAATAAAAGGCAAATGTATTTTCACTTGGGGAAATAAAAGGACCAACTCATTAAAAGTCTTCCTACATATTTATACCCCACAGACAATAAAATTACATTAGTTGGAACTTCTCGCTACCTCTATTTACATTAAAGCATCCAAAAAGGTGAAAGGTGGTTATTGCTACCTCACGCCAGTTTTTACATGTCTTATTTTATTCGGGCAGACGCTAAGTTAGTAATACTTTCGATTACTACACTTTTGCTATCTACTTCCTCAGTCTCATTTTATCCGCTATTAAAAAATAATTATTAGTAATATAATTTTATTATTTTATTTCTCTTAATGATAATTCTTTTAAATAATATTTTTCAAGAATGGACTAATCAATTATACTAAGGGTATAATGAGGAAATTTTTTTTATCTTGTCTTGATATGTAAAAAAAAACAAGTAAAATAAAATATCAAATTAGAAAATTTGAGACGGATAAAATAAGACGGAAGGAGTACTGTATTCAGACTGTTTCGCTTTGTTGTACAACGCTCGTATTGCTTTTTCAAAATCTCGTTTTACAGTTTAGACAACTTCCATTTCCCACTATGAGAATCACCCTCTTCGCTTAATTAGTCCCAAAAAACAAAAAGGAACTTCCTTTTACGTTATAATTTTATATTTTGTTAACTTTTTATATTTTATAAATATAGATAATAATAATAATAATAATAATGGGATTTGGTTTATTAAATTTCTCACGTAGTATGCAGGTAGTGACAAAATAATTATGTGGCAATGACATGTTATTTTAGCCGCTGAAAATTAGACTTTTCGATGATTTTATTTGCTGCGCAAGCAATATATAGTTTTACATTTTATTATTACATATAGTTTGTTTAGTAGCTTTAGTGTACAAAAATAATTTTGTAATTTTAGTGTTACACAAGGTAAAAGTTTGCTTCCGGCGTTTTATTTGTGTGTTATACTTGATTATACTAATTCTTTTATTTTTAATATTTTTCTTTGATATACTAAAAAAAGTTTAAAAAGAAAAAATTAGAGTATTTCAAAAGTCACGTCGCTTAAGTTAGTTAGGAGAAGAGACTCCACACCCCTGAGCGCACTTTTATAGATTATTAAATCTTCATCGTGTTTATGTCCTTCGTCTAAGCAATCAACACATTGATTCACCTCTCTCCAAATAGGTGTCTTGCTGGCATTCATAAAAAATCTCCAACCTTCAATAATAGCTTGAAAAAGGATGACGGTGTATGTCCATATCCTTAATGAGCTTGATAGCGGTTTCACTTCAACTTTTCTCATATCTCATTAGTTTAGCTACGATGATCTTACTAAGTTTTATCGTAAATTTTATTTTGGATGAATATCCCAACGATATGATCATTTCTAAAAATTATTTCAAGAGAGCCATTTCAAAATTGTGTATTGACACTACCATCAGTATTCAACATTTTTTTTTTTGACCTATAACGACACTATCTAGTATCTCCACAAGATTTGAAATTGAAAGTATAATTTTTACATTAAAATTATAAGCACATGATGAAATTAAAGGAGAATTAATTAATTTATTCAGTGTTGTTTGGTTTCTAGTTTTTCTCTGGGAAGCCACCAAAATTGACAACTGAAACACCCTCGAAGTTACAACTCTTTTGAAAGCGGACAAGTGGAATTTGCCAACTCTTTTACTACTACAAGTGTTTGCCAAGTAAAACTCAAAAGGATGAGTTGGATCTTCAAGGAAAAAGCAAATGTCTTTTCTACCCCCACAGACATAAGATTTATCAAAAAAAAAAAAACAAATTATCTTTTTCTTATCAATTCATCTGGATCAAGATAATGATCAGAATCAGAGTAATCTAGGATAAGTTGTCCATACAAATTTAGCGAAGTCAAGTAGACGAATTAAATAAAGCAAACTTAACTAGATTAAAAATGAATCGAATTAATAAAAGGGTCATAACTTAATTTATTTAATTTTACTGAATGATGATGATTGTGTCACGTTAAACATAAAAAAATAATTCCAAACTTTGCTTAAACTCGAATTTGTTCTTTCTTTTACATTTTTCGTTGTTAGTAGTATCTAACTAGTATTAATCATCAACCAAACCCAAAAAGTTTGTTATTTTCCTTGTGGAGAGAAAGAGCATGTGTGTCGTTCTGCAAAAATTTAGAAAAGAAACCAAAGAAAAAAAAACACTCCCCAATCTAAGTTGTAGTATGGATCAATAACCGAAATCGTAATTCAATTAATTGGATAATTTTCGAGTTGATTCATCAATAAATTTATTTCAGTATATGATCGAGGATTGTGGTGGAATGAATAAGATCCATTTGCTTGTAACTAGAGATTTTATTGGAATGAAAGAAATTCTAACACAGGTAGATAAACGAATCCAAATCAAAGTATCAAGCAACAAGTATCTTTAGTCTAACGACCCGATTAAATAGGCTAAATTGGACAACTTTGTGCAGATTGAATTGTGACACCTAATAGGGAGGACAGCCACAAATTACGAATTTAAGTGAGGGTACTGAAGCATTTTAGGAATTGGTTAAAGAGTTGTCTGTGAGGACTTGTTTTATTACTATCAAAGAAAAGCCAAGCATTATCTACAAATCTGTCTTGTTTTCAACTACTTCTTTGTGATGTTCAATCAATTCTTGATTGTTTTCTGACCAAGGATCTCACCAAATTAAGAATCTTCTTTTAATGACATCCTCTTCTTCTCTTATATATGAGGTTGGTGTTCGCTGGTTCGATATTTTTAAAATTCAAATTTTATTAACTGATAATCCAAAGTAGGTATTACAATCCTATTTTCAAAGTTCGATCCAATGACATGTTATTTTATTAAATTACATATAGTAGTTAGATCCTTATGAATTTGACAGAAATAGGTCAATCAGATTATCCAAAATAACTTCTTTATGTTATCCATATAATATAATGGTAAAAGATTTCATGCCGACAAGCTTTATAGCAAATAAACAGCCAAAGTTCTCTAATTTGTATGTTAAATTAAAATATGTGTGATCAAAATGCTCATAAATCTGGTAGTATGTGTGGAAAGATACAATAAAAGAGTTGTAAAAAAGGGAAAGAAACGTGCTTTTATAAATGAATTAAAATGAAAATAAGACAAATAAATTAAAACGAAGAATGTGCTTGGTATGATGGAAAATGTTTTTTTATTTTTCCTTGTTTGGTTGTATTAAAATGTTAGGAAAATGTTTTTCAAAATGACTCATTTTCCTTTAGTTGAGGGGAAATGACTTCCTTATGGGCCGAGAGAAGTCATTTTCCAGAAAATGATAGATGGGACTTTTATGCCCCCACCCATCCCTCTTCCCCCACCCCCACAACACTCAAATTCACATTACTCAAAAATATTTTTTACTGTACTTCGCTCCAATTTTTCACTGCTTGAAATAAAAAATATTGAAGCCCGAATTTTCACTGTTTTCAATGTTCGTTGAATGTATTGTTATTTTCATGTGCATAGAGGAAGACTTACCTATATTACTTTTGCTAATTGCATATTCCATTTTGTCGGCGTTGTAGCTTGTTTCACAAGGTTGAATAAGTTTGTCGTTCAATTGTATTTCTATTGATTGTAGTATCTTGAGATTGTCCTGACAAAATGTTGAAAAGTGCCTCATATGCTTGCTAATTAGTAGTTGCTTAAACTTTAGTGACTTGTAATATCTTAATACTTGATATTGATATTATTTGTCATGCTTAAATTAGTTCAGGCAGCCACATACTAGTTAACCATTAATAGTATTTTCTAAAAAATATTTTTTCACTCACTAACCAAACACTAGAAAATATATTTCTGAAAAATATTTTCTACTTACCAATCAAACTCCATAAAATATTTTTCGAAAAATATTTTCCACTCACCAACCAAACATGAAAAAATAAGTAGAAAACCAACTTATTTTCTAGGAAAACTTTTTCCAGGAAAATATTTTCCATCATACCAAATACGCCCAACGGGGCTAATATTTTTTTATTCTAAAAAGTGGGTCCGAGCATAATATTTGATGGGAAAAGGACACTGTGTAGAACTTTTTAAAATAAATAGTCAAGTTTGTGATTTTGCCAAAAAGTGGTCAGTCGGATAAAGTATTTTCACTTTATAGCCATTTCCTTATTTGGGTCACTTTGACCCATGTAGTTCAAATACAATCCATATATAATACCGATACAATCCATATATAATACTGATACAGATTTCAACTTGGGTCATTTGACTTTTTTAAAAATATTTTAGTTTTTCTTTTTGCTATAAATTTTTTAACTGAATTTTTTTTTTTATTGCTTGAAAATAATAATTAAATATTATTATATAAAAACGATATAATTGTTATAGAGGAAGAAAAAAAAGGACAGACTATACAGGCTAACGTCTTTCTCTCTCCCCTAATGTCTTTCTCTCTATCTCCGACTAACATTTTTCTCTCTCTCCGGCGAAGCAGACGCCAGCGTAGTAACAACGCCGGCGACAGGTAAGTACGATTCCCTTTCTCTCTCTTCGTCTCTCCCTCTCTCCCTCTCCCTCATTCCCTAAAGCTGGTTCACTCTCTCGCCGGCGTGTGGGTTACCATTTCCACTCCGGCGACAGGATAGAATCAGAGAGAATTAAAAAAAAAAGATCAAATCTGACACTCAACCCAGATCTGACCCGGCGACATTCCGGCGGCGTTATTCCGGCAACCAATTTCTACCCTAATTTTTCGGATTTCAGCGCAGCAAGCAGTAGCTGAATACTTGATCTACGTACCCCGGTGACTTCTAACCTCAAAACTTTATTTTAATGCACTTTCTTGTATTGCGCCTTTTTCTGTTATCTTTACTGTTTATATTTTATGTGGGTTATTTTGTTACGAGCTGCCTGGTTATTTATGAGTTGTCTGATTATCTTCACTAGTTATTTCTAGCATCTGTTCTTGAAATTGTGTTGCATTGTGTGCTTTGTGTTTGCCTTTTATAGTTATTGCTATTTTTAGCCTTCTCTGTGTTTTTCGTGAGTGGTAGCTTGGGTGGCTAATGGAGGAGTAGGGTCATGTCCTGGGGGGCTGGAGGTGGGGTCGGGGTCCGAGGTTGGGTTAGGTTGGAGATGCAGAGTGCGAGGTATTAAATTAAGGGAGGGGATAAGAGAGATGATAGGTTGAGGGTGGGGTCGTGGAACATAGAGACTCTTCAGGGTAAGTCGATGGAACTGGTAAAGATTCTTAGGAAGAGAAGGATCAATATTGCATATGTCGAGGAGATCAAGTGGGTAGGTTCTAAGGCTAGGGATGTAGATGGGTACAAGTTGTGATACTCTGGTAGTGAGAGGCGTAGGAATGGAGTAGGTATCTTAGTGGACGAGGAGCTTAAGAGGCAGGTAGTGAAGGTTAAAAGGGTTATTGATAGGGTGATGACTATCAAATTAATCATTTGGGGGTCTTCTGTAAACATCTGTAGTGCGTATGCGCCACAGACGGGCCTGAACGAGGAGGAGAAGAAGAGATTTTGGGAGGTTTTGGATGAGGTGGTAAGAGGCGTGCCTATTTCAGAGATGATTTTCACATGAGGGGATTTTAATAGGCACATTGGGTCTCTGCCTATGGGTTATGATGATGTGAATGGAGGTTTTGGGTTTGGAGATAGGAATGTTGAGGGAGTGGGCCTTTTAGAGTTTGTGAGGGCCTTTGGGTTAGTGGTAGTGAATTCTAGCTTTCCGAAGAAGGAGGAGCATCTGGTTACTTTCCATTGTAGACTAGCCAAGACTCAGATTGACTTTTTGCTGCTTAGGAAAGGGGATAGAGCAATGTGTAAGTATTGTAAGGTAATTCCGAGTGAGAATCTTGCGACCCAACATAGACTTCTAGTGATGGACTTGGTTATCAAGAAGGGCAAGAAGAGACAGGGTGGGGTGGGTCATCCTAGAGTTAGGTGGGGTGGCCTAACTCCAGCTAGTGCCTTGGAGATAGGGGCAAAGTTGGAGGGGATGGGGGTTTGGGAGGATAGGGGGGACGTGGATAGTATGTGGGATAGGGCAGCGGGATGCATCCAAGAGTCGGTTAGAGAGGTGTTGGGTGTCTCGAGGGGCTGGTCTGGCCGGTATCCGGGGGATTGATGGTGGAATGAAGATGTTAAGAAGAAGGTGGAGATGAAGAATATGGCTTATGTTAAGTTGGTGGAGAGTAAGGATGAAGAGGAGAAGCGGGTAAGCAGGGAGAAGTATAAGTTAGCTAAAAATGAGGCTAAGTTAGCAGTTACAGCTGCTAAGACAGTAGGTTTTGAGAGTTTGTATAAGGGGTTAGAGGAGAAAGGTGGAGAAAAGAGGTTATTTAGGCTTGCCAAGGCTAGGGAGCGGAAGGGTTGGGATCTGGATCAAGTGAAGTGCATTAAGGGAGAAGATGACAGAGTATTGGTGGAGGACGCTCTCATTAAGAAAAGATGGCTGTCGTATTTTTATAAGCTTTTGAATGACGAGGGGGACGAGGTGTTGTGTTAGGGGAGTTGGAGCACACATGGGAGTGTCGCTATTTCGGCTATTGTAGGGGTTTTAAAGTAGAGGTGGTCAGTGAGGCTGTTCGCAAGATGTGAAGGGGCAGGGCGATGGGCCCGACGAGATTCCGGTGGATTTTTGGAAGTTTTCTAGCGGGACTGGGTTGAGGTGGTTGACCAACCTGTTTAACAACATTTTCAAGTTCGCAAAGATGTCTGAGGCCTGGAGATGGAGCACGATGATTCCATTATATAAGAACAATGGTGACATTCAGAGTTGCAACAACTACCGGGGTATTAAGTTGTTGAGTCACACGATGAAGATTTGGGAGAGGGTGGTAGAGCGGAGGTTGAGAAATATTATTTCTATTTCAGAGAATCAATTTGGATTTATGTCTGGTCTTTTGATGACTGAGCCAATTCACCTAGTGCGGAGACTGGTAGATCAGTATAGAGAAAGAAAGGGGGATCTGCACATGGTATTTATTGACTTGAAAAAGACATATGACAAGGTCCCTAGAGATGTTCTTTCGAGATGCTTGGAGGTGAAGGGGGTTCCAGTGGCGTACATCAGAGCGATTAAGGATATGTATGAGGGGGCGAAGACTCGAGTAAGGACGGTGGGAGGAGATTTTTAGCATTTTTTGGTCTTGACAGGGTTGCATCAGGGATCAACTCTTAGTTCATTTTTATTTACCGTGGTGATGGATGTATTGACACGGAGTATACAAGGCGAGGTGCCTTGGTGTATGCTTTTTGCGGATGGTGTAGTGTTGATTGATGAGTCGTGGCAAGGTGTTAATGATAAGCTGGAGGTTTGGAGACAAACCCTGGAGTCTAAAGGTTTCAGATTGAGTAGGATCAAGACAAAGTATTTGGAGTGCAAGTTTAGTGACTCGAGGCAAGATGAGGAGGTGATGGTGAAGTTGGATTCTCAGGCAGCTTGCTGGAGGGATAGTTTTAAGTATTTTAGGTCTATGATTCAAAGGAATGGAGAGATAGATGAGGATATATTGCACCGTATTGGGGCAGGTTGGATGAAATGGAGGCTCGCTTCGGGGATTTTATGCGATAAGAAGGTGCTTCCCAAGCTTAAAGGCAAATTCTATAGAGTTGCAGTGCGGCCAGCTATGTTGTATGAAGCAGAGTGTTGGCTAGTTAAGTATTCCCATATTCAAAAGTTGAAGGTGGCAGAAATGAGGATGTTTCGTTGGATGTGTCGTCTTACAAGGGCTGACAGGATTAGGAATGAGATTATTCGGGAGAAAGTAGCCGTGGTATCGGTGGAGGAAAAAATGCGGAAATTTAGGTTGAGATGGTTTGGTCATGTGATGAGGAGGGGCACGGACGCCTCAGTTCGTAGGTGTGAGAGACTAGTGTTAGATGCTTTCAAGCGGGGTAGGGGTAGACTGAAGAAATACTGGAGAGAAGTGATTAGACGTGACATGGAGCAGTTACAGCTCACTAAAGACATGACCCTGGATAGGAAGGTCCGGAGGAAAAACACTAGGTTAGAGGGATAAGGTGGGTGGATGAATCATAATCCGTAGTTAGGAGGGTTTTGGTGTCTTTTGTTTGGTAATGTACATTATTTTGTGGATGTTGTATCTATGTTAGTTTTATCATGTCTCATGCTTTGGATGTTTTTGTATATTGTCCTGTGTCTTGAGCCGGGGGTCTATCGGAAACAGCCTCTCTACTTCTTTAGAGGTAGTGGTATGGACTGCGTACATTCTACCCTCCCCAGACCCCTTCTAGGTGGGAATATACTGGGTTTGTTGTTGTTGGTATAATTGTTATATAGAATATGTATCTATATAAGATATACGTATAAAAATTATATAGTTTTATCAAATATGTATATGTATAAAATATATATAAAAATATATATAGAAAGTGTATAAAAAATATATAATTATTGTATAGAATGTGTAAAAAAAATTATAATTATTGTATAAATTGTGTATCATTTCGTATAGAATATTTATATGTATAATATATGTATAGATACTGTATAGAGGGTGTGTAAAAATGGTATAGAACAAGTCAACAAATTGAAATGGCTAGAAAGTGGAATTTAAATTCCATAGCCATTTTCGTGGAAATAGTTTAATTTGAAGTGTCGTTTCTATCTTTCTCCCTAGTTTGATTAATTAAGGAGTGTTTAATTGTTTTTCTCCCTAGTTTGATTAATTAAGGAGTGTTTAATTGTTTTTCAATTGAGGGGGTTAACAGCCTTCTTTGGATTTGAAGCTCTAAACTGAGAAATTAAAAAAAAAAAAAAAAGAAACGCCAAATGTTGAACTCTTCATACTGCACTAAACACAATATCCAGCACTTCTAATTTCCAATTCTGGCCACCCTAAATATGAAAAGCAAATGTACCAGCTTGGATTCTAATTGACTAATCTCTTAATTGTGATTTATTAATAATAATAATTATTAATATGGAAAAGGATCAAAAATATTTCTATAGTATGAAAAATGACTAGAAGGGGGTATTTATGAGCCATTAGTTTTTTTTATACTTGGTGGAAGGTGAGTATTGTTGAGTTATTTTTCACACGGGTTATTTTAACTTTTTCCCAATAAAAAATAACCAACTCGTGTTTTATTCAGAATGTCAAATCAAGCATTTAGCAAGAGCACAAGTTTGAGATAGGGCCAATTTCAATTTAATCCACACTATCATGTATGAATGGATATGCCTATGCCTTTCTAACTGTCAAATCGAGGAATTTACTAAGAAACCCAAGGTTGTGTTGAAGTAGTAGCTATTTAAGCAGTACTAGTAGTTCCATGACTAACAATTGTATCAACTAGATCAGTACAAAAGTGAAGTTTTAACTTCTACTCCTTCATACTAGTATAAGAATCCCCAAACGAAGAAGAAAAAACTGCTTAAAGCTTTTCATATCAGTTACTTTTAGTTCGGGCCAGAAGAAAATAGGAACTTAACAACCACAACAACATATCCAATAAAGAAAATCAACGTGTAAAATTGATAGGAATTAGTTGACCGTGTATCAAAATATACAAAATTTCAGGCAATTTTTCGCACATTTTTATAGAGTAATTTTGATTATGTAATTCTAAAATGCCTCAACTTAGGTCCCGTTTGGCCGTTCGAAACGTTCATTTTTTTTTCCCACTTTATTCAAAGAATGACGTTTGACCATAAAAATAAGTCTCAATCTGTTTTTACTTTTTTTTCAGCTCCAACTTCATCTTTATTATATTTTAAAAAGTCTCTCAAGAAGTATAACCAAACACAACTTCAATTTTGTATTTTTGCTAAAGCTTTAATGGGTTACCAAAATCAGCTCTCTTTGCAATTGCCCCGAATTCAAAGGCAAGCATATATAATTGGGCCATAGAAAGGCCTGGTTGGTCACGGGCCTCAATATGTGCGGGTCAATTTGGAAGTAGTGCGCTCTATTCGGCTCATTTCCATTTGGGAAAATGGAAAGTGGCCGTCACAAATTAGTTCAGCTTCTAATAGTGATGGCGGATCCCGATGTTGTAGAAGATCAGGAAGAAGAAGAAGATGAAGGTGCAATAACACAAGCCCAGCTAGAAAAGCGTAAGAAATGGGAATGTACCAGAGATTTCCGATCTCTTTCTGATCCACCACCAGTTTGCTCTTTCATCCCCATTCGAGATTATTCATTTCACAAATCTTCCGGTAACTTCGCCGTTTTTCCTCCGGCAAACCACGAGAACCTCTATCCCGTTCATCAAAATCACAGTCAGTCATCGTCGCCGCCCTCTCCGTCATCGCCGTCGCTGTTGTCGTCGTCGTCGTCATTTTCACCTTCTCATCGAGAGAACGGTGAATCTTCCTACTCATTTGCCGCCTCAGATTCCAATGTAGTGGATCCACCAAGATCCGTGACAGATTGTCCTCGTATACCAGCCAGAGGAGCTGGTTATCGAGGAAAATGGCTGAATTTGGGACTGCAGGTGTTGGTTTCTAGAGTCTGCGGTACTGGTATGTTAAGCAAGGGTCTTAGTTCAGCTCGAAGGGCTGTAATGATTATTCTCTCGCCGTTTGGAATGGCGGCAATGCTTGTGATGTTTGTGTATTTTCGTCGGCGACGGAGATTGATTAGAGGACAGAGAGGGGAAGAAGAGCTGAGACGCACCATTAGAGCGAAGGATGAGGTCTGTTAATTTTTTGCTTTCAAGTGTTTGCAAAAATTCCTATCTAATCAGTTCTAACTACATTTTTAGAGTTATACTAATACCAGTTTGTTCGTTTTTGCAGAGAATAAATCAACTTCTAAGTCAAATAGCAGAGATGAATCAGGTATTTGTGGCTATGCACAAACGTAATCTGTCCAAGAATTAGCTGAAAATTAGTATGTAATAGTACTGTGCTGTGGAGGGATAATGGTCAATAGCTGCTTCTCTAGTGACACACACCAATGTGGATGGCCAAGGTCCATTAATAGTGTGTATTCTGTAAGTTTGGAACTCAATTCTTGCAAATATACTATAAAATGGTAGAACAGCAGCTTCATTGTTTGTCTAGATACTCAGGCCGAAGATGTGAGTTGTGACTGCTAACTAAGCATCATATATCCTGTTATTCTAGAGATACAACACCGTGGACCCAAGAAGGTCGTTGATCTAATATCTATAAGCGGGGGTCTGTGTTCACTATCGAGTCTCAGCTTAATCCTTTCCATGTTGCTTCTAAGCTTGATCCTTCCCTTAGAATCATTATCTTATGCAATTGAACACATTGGTTCCATGTCCTGTTAGTTTGCTAGGTCACTCACTCTACGGAGAGGCAACAGAAGGCTGGTTGGCTAAAACCTATTATTCTTCTGTTTAGTGTAGACACTGGATACAGCTCTGTATCTGAAGGTATACTCCCATATATTGGAAAGCCTGTAATCTAAAATTGTGACGCAGAACAGCTTTAAGAACAAAATAGGAGAGTCGTGACAACGAGGATGAACAAAATTTGCAGTGAATTATGTAGATCGTTAAAAAGATACCTACACCTCCGCCAGGTAAGAAAAGTATTTGCTAGCCCTTGGCTTCCTGCCAGTACTCCATCCATACCAAAGTGAATGGCTTCAATCTGGTTCTTTGGCATTACTTCAGTAGCTTTCAAATGCGAGGGCTCGGTTGTATTTTACGTTCTTTCCTCTCTTCTAAATTCTATTTCCCATTCTCCCCCCAGGCACAACTCAGATTGATAAATAATTCTGTACGTAAAGTGTCTCATTTCTAACTATTTTAACAGATCATACAACATATCCAGTGTATTCCCTTCCCACCTAGTGGGGTCTGGGGAGGGTAAAATGTACACAATCCATACCACCACCTCCGAAGAAGTAGAGAGGCTATTTCCGATAGACCCCGACTCTAGACATTTTAATAGATCATCCTGTCAGTAATTAAACATTCTAAACTCTGGAGGAAATTTGAAAGAGATTAGCTGATAGTTGACTTCAATATAAAACTACGTTGACAGGAATACAGGATGATGCCTATGTGAATGCTTGCTTCAACAATTTATGTAATGGCATTGTAATTGATAATTTTGTGCAGAGGTTGGGGATAAACTGCAGAATTTTCGTAACCATCAAAAAGAAAAAACAGTTGCCCTCAAACCACCATCTGCTGGACAAATTATCAATTTTAATGGAACTAGTCAAACTTTGGCAGAAAAGCTAAAGAATGAAAGATGATGTATTAATACTGGTACATTTCCAAGTTCATATAACAGCATAATGGTCCACTATCATATACCAAAAATTCATTTAACCAAAGAAAGAACGACCAAGAATTGCAATTTTACAAGTGTGATCACATCTTATACCTCCCAAAGCTGGAGGTTGAGAGTAACTTATGTTGAAGCTATCTAGACAAATTCTGTTCATCCTATTTGAATCCAGCTGTTCTTTTCCAAGCACATCATTCATACAGTTCAAAAGTCATCTTGCCGAGAAACTAAAATGTTGCTAGAATTAAGTAAATCTAACACAAACTTCAACCGTGGGAGGAAAGAAAAGGCAAAATCCAATCCCCATGATGCAAGGCTTGACTGACCACCAAAGTATAGAACAAGAAGCACACCACTTCATTCCGAAAGTGCCATTCTCATCCAAGACAGGTCAAAACCTTAGTCGCACCCTGCAGAAAATCCAGAAATACTGGTAGAAGGTCAAGCAAACTGGGAAAATGTCTAGACCGCAAATAACAAATATTGTATAAGTAAAAAGTTCCGTCCGTTAGATCTGACACAATGCTTTATTAAAAGGCGCAGTAGAGAGGAGCAGCACTTCAGAAATAGGAAGTCTAGACAAGCAGTATTTTCAAAATCAACATCATCCGGCCCAAATCCATAGTTTCGCATCCACTAGTCATAACCCCAACTTGTATGAGACTAAGTGTAGTAGTTGTTATTGTTGTATGTTACTTTATCATACAGTTCAGACATAAAACGGAGGAACTCAACAAAGTTCAAGACATAGCATATGAAACATTATCATTTAATTGGTGACTGATATAATCATTGAATAGATTTCCCATGCTTGACTAGACCAATCTGCGAGACGAACCACATGATCTCGATTCATCACACATTAATCAGTTTTACGCTGGTTGTCAATATGCCACAACCCTCCTCCTTGTGATAATAAAAGATAATCAAAATAAGCCATAAGCGTTATAGAACATTTTAATTTGAAGGAGACATGCTCATCCAAGTTCTCAACTAAAAACAATACAGCAGTCCTCTAAACAAGTTGCCCTCACACACACCCGGACTCCAGCCTAAGGTAAAGCATGCTTCTCATTATTGTTAGAAAGATAAGGGCAAATCTTCAATACTACCAATCAGAAGATGTCCCACACCTCAGAGTAAAGAGGAGAAGGAAGAACTGTCAAGATTCTTAATCTCCCAACTCACAAACATGCAGAGTTTACAGATAAGAGGAAAACTCAAGCCTGATACGTTGACATCAATCGGGCAATTAAACAAGCATTTTCTGCAAGAAATTCCATTTTTACACTTTCCCTCCCTTTTTTTGGGTAGCGAGGGGGGCAAAAATGGAGATTGCAGTGAAGCTAAAAGGTCCTTTCGCAAAAGGGGAATGCTAGAATGTAGAGCTAGAGTTATGGCAATTAACACACTTATAACTACTTGGAAAAATCCAACAGCAAAACAGTAAACACAACACCAAATCTAATGTCAGACATTCAACTAACAAGCCAATTATGAGTTTTCATGTATTAAGCTTGACAACATAAAAGAAGATAGGGGGATGTCAGTTACACAACAGGGTCTGACCAAAAAAATGCTGATAATTCAGTTGGGAGGAGAAAAGAAATGAATATTGATTGTGCATCAACAATTCAACTGTTATGATAAACAAAAAAACTAATGATAAAATAAAATCTCATCAACACATTCGGGAGTACAAGTTATTCAAGAATGACCGTGTAACATTATGCGGAAGGGAACTATGGCATGTTCATATTACAGTGTTTACAGATCTAACCAACAAGTTCAACAAACCAAAATGACGTCTCATATACCTGCAGATTCCTCTGTGCATAAGCTGGTGTTGCCACTAGCCCTGAGTTTCTGTAGTCTGATGCTTTGCATGTCGAACATCTAACTGGTCTACATACTGCAGTGGATTATGTGTTTCATTCCTAATCCTTTTGATGTTAGGGCTCAACAATCCCTTATGTCTAAATCCATACAAGTTAAGCACTTGATTATCTGCAAAATTGAAAGCCCTCTCCATATTTTTCAAGCAACTCTCAACAGGGTAATCTCCATAGCTCCCACATGGCTTGCATCCCACAAAATGTGTCACAAATGGCCATCTCTCATCCCCAAAACCTGGATGGTACTTCTCAATCATCTCCTCGTACCAATCAACTAACCCCGCCCAATATCCATGTAGATAGTAGGAATTCTCAACGAACACCTTGTTCATCCACCGTCCCTTCTGTGACATCAGCAAGTATATTAGTGCAGACTGATCATCTGCTTCAAATGCTGGTCTACCCTTTAAGTTAGCAGTCAAAACCTTCCCAGCTTCTTCACGAACAGGACCTTTCGGCCCCATTGGGGCCCATGCATCCAACAAATCAAGTGACCACTGGCAATTCCTAATCAGAAAACTACCCGTGTTTAAAGCAATCCACGATTTCTGATCAAACAATAGATCTGGATAACCATGAATTACAAGATTATGATCTTTGTACTTGGAAAAAGGGATCTCAAATGCCATATCAGTGAATAGCGCATCGCTATCCATCCACCATATCCACTCCATTTCAGGGTGTGACAACATTAGCTTACGAATCAACGGCAATTTAGCCCAATACCCAGCCATTTCCCTTTCCAATTGAGCTAAATTATAAACAATTTCAATCCCATGGATCCTACAATAATCAATCTTGTTCTTTATAACTTTCAACAGGTAATGATCCCCAATTGCATTATCACAAGGGTTTGGTGGAGAACCAGTTACTAGCATAACACGAGGCTTACCTCGAACAAAATTAGGAAATTCCGGGTTCTTCTGAAGCCATAGCTTCCGTTCTTTATCCCAGGCATTAATCTTCGGGCCTAAACTGTACTTCGAATTACGGCCGACGAAATTATCATCCGGGTCCTTATCGGATCGGATCTCGTCAAGGATCCGATTAGTCTCTTCAATAAGATGCGCGTTTTCGGCGTCGGGTCCGGAGGACACGAGGTTTCCGAAACCAATAGTGCCACGTAGGACGAGGATAGTAACGAAGCCACATAGAATAGTAATCTTAATGTTGTTGAAAGTACGCTGGATCTGTCGGCCGCGAGGTAAAACGGAGCTCCCCCTGCCACCGACGCCGCCGTTGGGTGTGGCGGTGGTGGGTAGTGCTCTTTTTTGAGCAGTGAAGCTGCCGTCTGGACCCATTAATTTAATCTCAGCCCGTAAAGAGAACAAATTGGGGGTTTCAAAGGAGAGGAAAATAGAGTGACATGGGAGAAAAAGGAAAGATGACAGATAGGAACAAGGAAGAAGAAAGCACCGACGATGGACTGTAGTTTTTCTGGGGAACTACAGTTAATTCTACTACTAATACTATTTGAGGTTGTGCTGTGGAGTATTATTTAGTGCTGTAATGATTTGTTTCCTTAATTTTTAGCTTTATGTCTGTCGTTTGAGTTAAGTTTGTTACTCTCTCCTGTCTCAAAATTGAGTTTAGTTTATTAGGAGTAGTTTAAGGGGAGGTGAAGGTGAATATTGAAAAATCCCGCTGTTTGCGGGCTGGATTTAACGCGTTATTATGAAGCCCCACGTTCTTCGTCCTCCGTTTGTTCAACAAACAAACATTTAAATGACGAAATATTAGCAACTTTGACCTATTTATTTATTTATTTATTATGTCTGCTGATTCATACAAGAGATCAAGGTTTAAAATAGGATTCCCAACTGGAACAGTATAGGTGAAAACTTATTCTTTTGAGTTAAAATATGAGTACAAGTTTGACACTGGTAGAATTTATTTTACTGTTGATCCAACAATTTAGGTGTAGAGTGGATAAACATTAAAGAAGGTAGTCTAATTATCGTAGGAGAAAAGACTTATCGCTTATTTCAGTAATAAAAATGTAATGGGATTAGAAATGTGAAAACTAAAAAGCTTTCGATCTGGACTCAGTTTAAGCATCCAAATACTTGATAACTATGCTACTTATCTTTGTCTTTGCTATGTTAATGCTTCTGATTGTTACTACATAGTAACTAGTAATAATGCAAGACCTCAGTTTTCGACAATTAAAATATCAGTAAAGAATCATTATTTAAGGACGTTAATTCATTTTAAATGATCAATTAGTTTGCAGTGCTTACCTCTCTTACAGGTAGAGTTGGGATCCGTAATCTGATTTAATTGAACCCATATTTTATATATGTTTCATGTACCGCTGCTTAATCACAAAGAGTCTCAAATGTTAAGGTACATTAATAAGGTATGAGTACAGTGTAGTGTGTATTTGAATTTCATTTTCATCCATCTTATTGTCTTTGCAAAATGTGAAATATAATGTCTTGGGTCAGTATCAATCGTTTTAGTTCTAACTAAACTCGTCAATTTATGACTGTTAAAAGTCTTTGTGCACCTAGACACACTAATACATACATATAACACCAAATCCAAAAGTGGTTGAATAGGCTAGCCATGAATCATTTATATTTGGATTTTGGATATAACTCATCTTAATTTGACTAATTTTAGGCCAACCTTTAATTTTCTTTTACTTTCATTTTTCGTATAAGAATCTTAGGTACTATGTTTTCACCATATTTTTTGGGTATTGCATTGATGGGGAGTTTCAGCAACTCTGAAGAAGTTGATGGAGGGTCATATTATTTATTTAGATCTTGCCTTCCTGTCTCACTTTACCATGTGCAATGTGCCCGAACTACCGCTTAGATCCCATCCAAGTAGACAAATAGAGTATTATTTTTAGGGAAAATTATGCAAAATATTAATTGAGTTAAATGTCTTACACAAAAAATAACCCATTTTTAACCTCTTCAGACTCCACTATATGAAAATACACTGGGTATTATTATGTTGTTGTCATTGCTCTTTTTTAAAAACATTTTTATTTTCTAATTATTTCACTTCTTTTGTGGAAAACATGAATATTTATGTTGTTTTATTATTTTTGTTTATACGTTTATTTATTTAGGTGGGAATACATGATAGTCAAATAAATATCAATATCGATATATTACATAATTATTTATATAATATTGATATATGATTATACACTATTTATACAATATTGATACACGCTTGTACGACATTTATACAATGTCGATAGAGCACTTAACTATTTATACAACATCCATACATGTTTATACACATTTATACAATAACAATATATTACATATACACTACATAATTATTTGTGCATCATATATACATGTTTATAGATCATTCATGTAATATCGATACACGTTTATATATTATTCATACAATATCGATACATTACATATACACTACATAACTATTTATGTAAATTCGATATATTACAAATACACTACATAACTATTTGTATATCAATATACATAATTATACATCATTTATACAATATTGATACATGAAAAAAAAAAATTAAAAAAAGATTTTTTTTTTTAATAAATAAAAACGCAACAAAGGAAACAACAAAAAAGTTTTTCTTTTCTTTTTTCTTTTTTTTTTTTAAATAACTGTTGTAAAAAGAAAAAAAAGGAAAAAAATTGCCTAATCCATTATAAAATAAGAAAGAATAAAGAAGAAAAGTAGAGAGAATAGAGAGAGTAATTGTTATTTCTCTTGACGTATGATTTACAATGAAGAAAGCTCTTATACTGATAGACATTCACTACAATTGATATACATTAATGTCATAACACTCCCCCTTGAATGTCTAGAAATACGCATATATATATATAGGTTGTCTCATTAAAAACCTTACAAGGAAAATTTAGTGGGACAAAACCTCGTAAGAAAAAAAGAGTACAACGTATATTAACTCCCCCTAATAAGAACATCCTTGAACCTTTGCATCTCAATCTTGTGTAGCATCTTCTTCAAAGTTGCAATTGGAGAAGATTTGGTGAATAAATCAGCCACATTGTCACTTGAACGAATATGTTGCACGTTAATACCACCATTCTTTTGTAGCTCATTCGTTCTATCTCCTTTTATGAATCCTCCAATAAGATGTGCTATGTATGCTACATTATCTCTGTATAAAATTATGGGTACATTGTCATATTTCAAACCACATTTTTCTCAAATGAGATGTATCATGGACCTCGATCGTACATGATACACGAAAGACAAGAGAAACACGAAACAAACACCAAAATCAGTCCACTAGCCAAGAAATCGAGGACCCCTTTTGGTGACCCCTCTCGGATTCGCTACCAAAAAGAAGAAAACAAGGCACAACGGCGTAATAACACTAAAACAGTAGCAACACAACAAGAACAAGATGAACAATAGACTAATTTTGGATTCCACATTAACAATACAAACACACGGTTACAACATCAACCCTACTACACGATTACAAAGAAACAAAATGATAGATAGTTAGACAAATTGAAGATATAATATTAACAACCCAAAAGCCTATTCCACTCGTGGACCTTTAACATCACACACATCAAATACCTAACTCTTACGTTGGCACAAGAGTGACCCCGATCTCCCAAGCATCCAACATTTCCAACCTTGAATCCAACACGAGCGATTCCACACTTAAGTTGATTTCCCTAGTTACAGTTTTGGGTTGGTGGTGTTGAAACCTAATTTTTGCCCTCCATAACTAAGTTTAATTCGGAGTTTCTTCGATTTTCAAATAAAACTACAACATTTATTTTATCCAAATAAATGATTTTCAAAGTATTTATTTGGATAAATTGGTCAGTTTAAGTAGCAATTATATATTATCATGTTCAATTATACGAGACTATATAATGTTGTTACTTAAGTATTTATTTTACGAAATATCGGGATTTAATCAAGGTTCGTCTTGAAATAAATGGTCAAAGTCTTGATTTAATCTCAAAAATAATTTATTTGGATAAATATATGTTTGATTTTATTAAATCAAGAAGCTCAACATTAAACAAGGTGTTAAGCCGTATCAAATTTTGATTTGATTTAGCCAATTTATCAAATTCGACTCTAATTGAAATCAAATTGGCCCCAATTGTAAATGCAATTGACCAATTGATATTCAATTTGGCTAGAATTTAAATTTGATTGCCTAAATTGTAGTCCAAAATCAGAATCCTAATTCTCGAAACCCTCTACTTATTTGACCCAAATTGAAACCCAATACCCAGGCCCAAAAGCAAACCATTCACCAGTAACCCTTTTCTATTTTTGGGCCGATCACCAGCATCTTTAACAATAATTAATACACGGCCCAACAACATTTAGTAACCCCAAGCCCACTTCAACCAAAGCCAACCCGGCCCATCTCTTGCTCTTTCTTCAACATAACAGCAAACAACAACAGCGTACAAAATACGCGTACAACCAGCCTTCAACATGCCTCAACAATATCGATCGATAACAGCAACAAGGATTCGTCAATCCGAACCATACCCGCGAACCCAGTGATCGAAATCAACCCATTTTTTTTTGCCTCTGTTACGCGTCATATGCGCCTCCCAGCTAATTTGTACGAAGAGGATGCTCGAATCTTCTAGAACAGGGCAAAGGTGGCCTCTCAACACTTCAATTCCACGAATCTCGGGTATCATGGTACGAATTCGTACGTTGGTGGAGATTTCTCATTGGTTCTTGGGGAGAAGTGTTTTCTATTGGCTACTCCATTTTTGGATTTCATGAGAAACAACAAAAAAGGGTACAATCGAAGGGGGGGGGGGGATTTTGGAATTAGAATTTAAAATTCCTTCTTCCGAATTTCAAAAATGCCCCAACCCTTTCTTCTATATAAAGGATCTTGGGGCCACTGTTTTAGTGGTCTTCTTTCTCTTCTGGAAAGAGATTTTCTCTTTTGAGGCTCTTAGAAAAATAAAAAAATTAATTAGTCAAAAATGGGGGGATTCTTCTTTTGGGGATACTATTTCCAAAGCTAGGTTTGAATTTTGGAAAATTCTGAAAGTAAAAGTTTATTTCGCGAAAATTCTCTTGTTCATTCTTTTCTGGGAAGCTAGTCAATTGATTGGGAATTCCCGAATCGACAACATTAACCCCCAATGGTGACAGTTTTGCTGATAGCTCGTCGTCCAGTTTGCTACCCTTAAGAGGTTCTCAAAGTTTTTTTACGCCAGGAGTCGTCCAAATTGCTGCGAAGTTTCCATTTTCGGTGGTGGTGAAATCTTGACAAGAGCTCGGGTCCCGTTTGCTGCATCGAGACAGGTAACAATTCATCCCAATTAATTTTTTGACTATGTTCACTTCATCACAACCTTCTGTTAGTTGCAAATATTAATGATCTGGTATGCTGGGTGTTTGCTGATAGATGATTTTGATAGTTTGGTAGATTTTCGTTTTAATACTCTCACTTTCATGAACTGCGTAAGGTCTCTATAGCTATTCTCGTGTTGAAGTTCTATTTTTTTTTAGCCTTTTGGATTGATGATTTTTTATAGTGAATTTCACAATCGAAAGATCCATTTTTTATCATTTTCGGGCAAATGAGGTCCTGTTTAGTTAACCTCAGGTTAAAATTGCATGGTCTTCGATTCTGTTTTGAGTTGCTAGTACCTTGTTAAGTTTTGGTTTCATCGTTTAAAGTTTCATGTTTTCAATTTTGTTTTGAACTACGGGTATCATATTAAGGCTAGTTTTCGTGGCTAAGTGTGATTTTGTTTGGCTATTTTGGGATGCTTGTTTGTCATGGTTGACTTCATAGCTTAAAGTTGCGAGCGCTGATCATCATGGGTCGATGGCACCCTGTTCTAGCTGGTCTTGTCATCAAGTTCCATGTTTTTATTGTTGTTTCATAGTTTTTGGGCTGATGACATTGTATTTGTTGTTAATAGTCGATGTCATTTGGTTTGAACCAAAATGACGCTCGTTTGTCGATTAAACATGTGTTGGATTCGGATATATTGATAGTCCGCTAAAGCTTTTAGACTTACATCCCATTCAGAAGTAGATGTCTGTTTCTTCTCCATTTTGACCAGCCTTTCCATGGGTGGTGCGTCCGTCGATTCTCTTCGATTCCCAATATCGGTAGAGTGTTAATGGCTCGAAAAGGGAAAATAATTCTTTTATGAAAATCAAACTGATGTGTTCAAAGGTTCTTGTTTGTCTGCCCCCGTTAATTCAAGTCACAAATTCTCCTTACATGGATAACTAATTAGTCTTTGCCAAGGAGACTCTGATATGGTCTTGAGATCATCCTCGCAAAGTATCAGTTCGTATTCCTTTTCTTTTGTTTATATTGTTGAAGTTATGGTCACATCACTGAAATTTGTGCTAAAAAATTCAATTTGTTTCTCTTTGAGATGGACATCTAGTGGAAGCTTTTCTTTCCTTTCCCATTCAGAAGGAGTTTGGGTAAATGAACGATTTTTTTGGTGTCCAGTTGTTTACGTCTGTATCTACTTTGAAGGTTCTCAGCTTTAAACACCTCGGCGTAAGGGATAGTTTAAGTATAAACATGACATCATTTCACTTCTGAGTTCGATTGAAAGTATAAATGAATAGGACTCTTCTTTAACACTTATCCTTAGTTCAATCGGTGATCTGACTTTGGCCAAATTTTTCGTCTTAAAGGTGATTGAACTTGTTTGGGCTAAAAGTGATTGATAATAAGTTTTTATTTTATTTTATTTTATTCAATTTCTATTTTTTTCCTTTAATTTACAAAACCAATGATTAATCCTTATTATTTCTTTTGATACATATGACGTGGATGCGGGACAATTATGACTGCAAGGCACAATTATGCAGGAGTCACCTTATCATCAATAGGTATCAAATAGCACATGAGGTAAACAAGGCAAACAAGGCGAAAACAGACGAAGAAGCCTCCAGTAGCTAGCTTTTCTATTCTTCCCTGCACGGGAACTTATCTTCTTTCATGTCATTTTCCCTTTTCCCAAAAAATCGTATCCTTGTTTCGTTTTCTTTTGTAGGCATTTATGACCTTTTTGTGTCTATATGAGTTGGGGGTTAATGGATTGACTTTGAGGAAGCATGTATTTTCTTCAAAAATCGTTAGGCCTGAACCCTTGGCTAAAAAAGGGTCACCCCAATTAGGATACGCGTTATTTTAATGTCTTGTGTGATATAACTATTTTATGTGCTTATATGCGTTGGTTGAGATCAAAGGCAAGTTTATCTACTATGACCTACGGATGAATTTGGCTATGACTCGAACAACTCTGTGTGATTATTTCCTGTCAAATATTTTGCATTACTTATCACATACGGAAACTAACACATTTGCCTTTGAGTTGTTTTGCTTTGCTGATAACAGAAATTACTCCGTGTTGATAAACTGCCAGAACATCCCTACTTCACCCGATCGAAAGCACAGAAAATCCTATCCTCGGACCAACATTCAAAAATGACAGGAAATGATGAAGAAAGCGCACTGGCTATCCGGGATAATGTGATAGCGGAACAGAATGAGATGATTGCAGAACTTGTAAGAAAGTTTGAATTGCTTCAGGAGGAAATAAATCGCACTCGAGAATTGGCTAACTTGGCCATCACCGTCAATGCCCCTTCTCCGGGGGGACACGGGACTCCACTCCAAATACCTCCCCTCAGTACCCCTATTCTCGGGGACCAACCAACTAACGTATCATCCGATTCTGCTCCTCCATTTGTCCAAAACACTAATCGTGAAAATAATCCAAACGCCTACCATCCACAAAATCCATCCGCAACCCCACAGAACCCGTCTTCGAATCCATTCCCAAATCCTCAAAACACATTCTCAAATCAACAAAACGCATTCCCAAATCCACAAGATTTACTCCCAAATCCACAAAATACGGCAAACCTACCTTCGAATCCACCAAATTCATTACCAAATCCGCAAAATCCCTCTTATAATCCGCCAAACTACTTAAAAGGCCCACATAACCTTCCCAGTTTCTAAAACGTTCTCCCCACTTACCAACCAAATTCTCTCCATCTGTAAAATTAACCTTCCTTCCAAATCCCCCTCAATCCATCTTATCCCCTGATATTTATGAACCCCTTCCTAACCCCGAGATGGACCATTACGAGGAGAATGAGAAGGAATGGAGGGCTCAGCATGAAAGGAATTTACTAGCCATTCAAGAAGAGATCATGAGAATCAAAGAGTCTCACGGGGCCAAGGACCACGACGGTTTGGGGCATGACGATTTGTGTGTTCACCCAGGAGTAAACCTACCAGAAAGATACAAGGTCCCTAAGTTTGAGATATTTAACGGTACCGAAAATCCAATGGCTCATCTAAGAAGGTACTGCGAGCAACTAGTAGGGATAGGGAAAAATGAGGCGTTATTAATGCGCCTATTCAGTTGAAGTTTGAATGGTGAAGCCTTGGAGTGGTTCATGTCTCCGGAGCCGAAAAGGTGGACTGGTTGGAAGACATTGGCCAAGAGTTTCCTTGACCGGTTCGCATTCAACATTGAAATAGTCCCTGATCGGTATTCACTAGATCGGATTAAACAAAAGAGCGTTGAGAGTTTTCGAGATTATGCTTTTTATTGGAGGAAAGAAGATGCCAAAGTGCAGCCCCCCATGTCCAAGGAGGAAATGGTATCCGTGTTCTCTCGCGCTCAAGAAGGAGAATATTATACCAGGATGGTGTCCGCTGTCAAAGCGACCTTTGCAGATTTGGTAAAAATAGGAGAATCATTAGAGGAAGGTATTCGGGCAGGAAAAATTGCCAAAACCTCGACATCATCTGGAACTACCATATTTTCTAAGAAGAAGAAGAAAGAGGTAGGTGGGGTTTCTGCCAATTCTGTTATAAAATTAAAACAGCGGTTCAACTCTAGAAATGTTTTATCTTCCCCTCCATCACCTAACCTTCTGCACGTATTCTACGACCACCCCCAATACCAAACTCCACTCCCAAATATCCCACCATCATAACAAGCTCCACAGCCAAATATCTTTCCCCAATACCCAGTTCCACCTCCAAATTATCAGTCTCATTTTTAAATTACTCCCCCAAATAGCCGAACAAATTTCCAAACACCTCTAAATTACCAACAAATACCCCCTCCTACAAACCTAAGCCCATATAACCCTCAGCGTCCAAACCATGAAAAGAAACCTCTCCAAAACTTCACCCCACTAGCTTAAAGTCGCACCCAGTTGTTTGAAAGATTAAAGAATACTGGTCATTTACAACCAGTACAGCCAAAGCCTGTCAATCCTAGCTCCCGGTTTTATCACCCTGATCAAAATTGTGCCTATCATTCAGGGGCAGCAGGGCATAGTACCGAGGACTGTCTTATCTTGAAACACAGAATCCAAGATCTGATTGATCAAAAGGTCATCACGCTCCAGGCACCTACTCCAAATATTAGCAGTAATCCACTACCCAACCATGGGGGATCTACAGTTAACATGATTGAAATAGAAGGCGAATGGGCATCTGGCAAGACCATTACCCAGGTGAACTCCGAAAAGCGCAAAAGGGCGGAAGAGGTAGGAAAGATAGAGAAAGTTATAGTTGCCTTAAGTATCAGCGAGAAAGCCCCATTTATAGTGATGACTGTACCAACTCAACTGTGCACTCCCGCTCCAAAGAAGAAATTTATTGTGCAAACCACTGCTGCCCAGGGGATGACGCAATCAGGACGATGTTACATCCCTGAGGAATTGACCAATAAGAAATATTCACAGAAAAGGCCAATCACTAAAGAAAAGGCTGAGGAATTTTGAAGGCGTATGCAACCAAATAATTACTCAATTGTTAAACACTTGGAGAAAACGCCAGCCTAAATCTCTGTCTTGGCACTATTATTGAACTCACAACACCACCGACAGGCTCTGTTGAAGGTCTTGGAGGAAGCGTATATTCCCGTAGGAACGAGCGTTGAGAATTTCGCTGCGATGATAGGGAACATTGTGGGGAACCATCGCATATCATTCAGTGACGAAGAGTTGTCGTTTGAAGGAGCAATGCACAACAAAGCCATGCATATCACCGTCACTTGTCGAGATTATGCAATTAATCAGGTATTAATAGACGACAGATCTGGTGTGAATATTTTTTCCCTCTCCACGTTGGTCCAAATGGGCTATGATCTGGGAAAAATTCATCAAAGCTACGTAAATATGAGAGCATTCGATGGAGGGCAGAGAGATACCATAGGAGAGATTGATTTGCACGTCCAAATATGGCCTGCTGAGTTTAAGACTAAGTTTTATGTTATGGATATCCATCCTAGCTACAACCTGCTTTTGGAAAGACCATGGATACACGGGGCAAAGGCAATTTCATCACCCCTTCATCAATTATTAAAGTTCATTTGGAAAGATCATGAAGTAGTCATCCAAGGAGAAGGAAGTCGAGCGGACCGTCCCAATGGTTATATGCCGATGATTGAAGATGTTCCAAATGGTAGCAGTTTCTATACAGTGAAAATTGTAAACACTGCGGAGAGAGATTCGACACCCAAAATATCAATGCCTCCTGTCTACAAAATAATTGCAACTGTGATGTTAAGCAATGAGTTCGAACCTGGTCGAGGCTTGGGCAAGAATTTACAGGGAATTATTGAGCCTATTGTGATCCCAGAGAGAAGCTCTAAGCACAGGTTAGAGTATCAGCCTACCAGAAAAGATAGGGTTGTGGATGAGCCAGAAAAGAGTTTGTTTAGGCTCTTGCCACTCCCGTTCCAGTCATTTTCCGTACGAGAGATTTCAGATGATGATGGTCTTAGGGATGGGATAGGAGATTTGTTTGAAGGATGCAATGCTGTACCAGAAGATCTCCCAGAGTCCAGCGGGGTAAAACAGATTGTGCCAGGGGAGGCTTTGCAAAATTGGACCTCCATTGCACTCATAACTCGTCGCCCGTCGTGGTAGATGAAAGGGCAATTACTAATAGTTTTGAAATCGGTGATGATCCGAAGGAGGCCCCGCGATCCACCTTTTGTATCTCAAAACTTTATTTTCGTATCTTACTGCTTTCAAAAAAGGCGGGGGCTTGTATTTGTGCAAGTCACAAGCCATGTTTTTGTAATTATTTCTCAAATTTCAATGAAAAGTCCTTCATTTATTTGGAAAACTATATTAGTTCTAAAACGCTCCTAGTCATATGTTTTGTTATTTTCTTATCATCTAACTTAGTTTGTTTGTCCATACAGTAACAGTAGCTTAAAACCTGCCAATGTTGTGTCATGTCAAAGCCTGAACGAACAAAATGAAGGGGACGATGATGGTTGGAAGGACGATGAGAAGGAACGGTTAGTTTAAGATATGGAGGAATTTGAGAATCACAAAAAACCTAATCTGGAAGAAACTGAAATAGTCAACTTGGGAGATCACGATGAAATCAAAGAGACCAGTATCAGTGTCCACCTCGTGGCGCCACAAAGAGAAGAGCTCATCCACCTGTTGCGAGGGTATATTGACGTGTTTGCTTGGTCCTATGATGATATGCCAGGGTTGAGCACCAGCATTGTGTCACATAAATTATCGATAAATTCTGAGTTTGATCCAGTCAAGCAAAAAATGAGAAAATTCAAGCCAGATTTAAGTCTAAAGATCAAGGAAGAAGTGACAAAACAAATCCATTCTAAGGTTGTTGAGGTCACAAAATATACGACATGGTTGGCCAACATCATACCTGTGCCAAAGAAGGAGGGTAGATTCGAATTTGTGTTGACTATAGAGACTTGAACAGAGCCAGTCCTAAAGATAATTTTCCGTTGCCCAACATCCACATTCTTATTGATAACTGTGTGAAACATAAAATGCAGTCATTCGTTAATTATTTCGCCGGTTATCTTCAGATACTGATGGATGAGGAAGATGCAGAAAAATAGCTTTTATTATGTCCTAGGGTGTTTATCATTATAGGGTAATGCCGTTTGGTCTCAACAACGCAGGTACGACATATATGAGGGCCATGATGATGATTTTCCATGATACGATCCATAAGGAGATTGAGGTGTACGTGGATGATGTAATTATCAAATCCCGCGAGAATTCAGATCATCTAACTCATCTGGATAAATTCTTCAATAGATTAAGAAGGTACAGTTTGAAGTTAAATCCTGCTAAGTGTGCTTTTGGTGTGCCATCAGGAAAGTTGTTGGGGTTCATAGTCAGCAAAAAGGGGATCGAGCTAGACCCATCCAAAATCAAGACAATTCAAGACTTGCCACTGCCGAGGACCCAGAAAGAAGTTATAAGTTTCCTGGATCATATGAATTAGATTAGCAGATTCTCGCTCAATCAACAGTCAGATGCGAGCCAATTCTCAAGATATTGAAGAAAAATTCATTGAATGAGTGGACAGAAGAATGTCAGAGAGCTTTTGATCGCATCAAGGAATACTTGTTTGCACCACCATTTTTGGTCCTACCGAGAGAATGAATTCCATTATTGCTTTACCTGTCAGTCTCAGAAAATGCTTTCGGATGAGTCCTCGGGCAACATAATGAGACCGACAGGAAAGAGAAAGCCAATTACTACTTGAGTAAAAAGTTCACACCTTATGAAGCCCGTTACACTCTTATACAAAGGACATGTTGTGCTTTGACTTGGACGACACAAAAGTTGAGGCATTATCTATCATCCAACACAACTTACCTCATCTTGAGAATGGATCCATTGAAGTATATATTCCAGAAGGCCATGCCTACAGGAAAGCTAGCCAAGTGGAAAATATTGCTGAGTGAGTTTGACATTTTGTATGTAACCCAAAAAACAATTAAGGGGCAAGCCTTAGCAGATCATTTGACTGAAAAAACAGTTGATGAGGAATACGAGCCACTTCGAACATACTTTCCAGACGAGGAAGTTTTGTTCGTAGGAGAAGATATCACGGAAATCTACCCCGGATGGAGGCTATTTTTTATGGGGCGGTCAACTTCAAAGGTTCAGGAATTGGAGCAGTTTTGGTGTCAGAAATGGGCCAACATTATTCGGTAACTGCTAAGTTACATTTTTCATGCACCAACAATATGGCTGAATATGAAGCTTGCATCCTGGGGCTCAAATTGGCACTTGATATGGGTGTTCATGAATTGCTAGCCATCGGAGATTCAGATTTGCTGCTTCACCAAGTACGGGGAGAATTGGCGGTAAAAAACTCCAAGATTACTCCTTATGTGGAGCTGGTGCAAGAATTATGCGGAAGATTCAAGGATGTTGATTTCAAACATATCCCACGGACACAAAACGAGTTTGCTGATGCTTTGGCCACGATATTTTCCATGATTCAGCACTCGGATCAGAGTTACTTCGATCCTTTGGAAATAAACCTGAAGGAGTAACCCGCACATTGCATACACGTGGAAGAGGTGCCTGATGGAAGGCCTTGGTACTATGACATTAAGAGGTATTTGGAATCTGAAATATATCCTGAAGAGGCTAGTAACAACCAAAAGAAGACAATCCGGCGTTTGACAAAGAATTACTTTCCAAGTGGAGAAATTCTTTTTAGGAGGACTCCTGATTTGGGATTCCTAAGATGCGTCGATGCGGCGGAAGCCAATAAGTTGATAAACGAGCTACATGCTGGAGTTTGTGGGCCCCGCATGAATGGGTTTGTCCTTGCCAGAAAGATCTTGAGAACCGGTTACTTCTGGATGACTATGGAAAATGATTGTAGTAAAGTTGTGCAGAGATGTCCAAAATGTCAAATACACAGAGATCTGATTCGAATGCCTCCACACGAGCTTCACGGAATGAATTCTCCTTGGCCTTTCGTAGCTTGGGGCATGGATATCATCGGACCAATAGAGCCACTAGCATCAAATGGGCATAGATTTATTTTGGTTGCCATTGATTATTTCACTAAGTGGATTGAAGCTGCTTTGTACAGAGCCGTCACTAAGAAAGTGGTTGTAGATTTCGTTAGGAATAACTTTATTTGCTGATTCGGAGTGCCGAAATCGATTATTACTAATAATGGGGTAAACCTGAACAGTCACTTGATGAAAGAAATTTGTGATCGGCTCAAGATTGTGCATCGTAACTCGATAGCGTACCGTGCCCAAATGAATGGAGCCGTAGAAGCTGCTAACAAGAATATCAAGAAGATCTTGAGAAAGATGGTCAAAAATGATAAATCATGGCACGAACGCCTTGCTAGGGTATCAAACAACAGTTCGAACCTCCACAGGAGCAACTCCCTATTTACTAGTTTACGGGAATGAAGCTGCGATACCCGCTGAGGTCGAAATACCTTCCCTAAGCATTATTCAGGAAGTTGGACTGAGTAACGAAGAATGGGTTCGTGCTCGCTATGAATAATTCATGTTAATTGATGAAAAGAGAATGGCATGGTCAGCTGTATCAACACAGGATGGTTCGTGCCTTTAACAAGAAGGTAAGAACTCGAGCATTTAAAGTGGGGCAACTGGTTCTCAAACGAATATTCCCTCACCAAGAGGAGTACAAGGGAAAGTTCGCTCCAAACTGGCAAGGGCCATACATAGTTCACAAGGTGCTATCTGGAGGAGCTCTGATTTTGTCTGAAATGGATGGCACAGAGTGGACCAAACTAATCAATTCTGATGCGGTAAAGAAATATTATGTTTGAATGACGTTCGAGTTTTTTTGTTAGTTTGTTTGTAATCACCTTTGTAATAATGTTGTTTGCTAGTGTGTAACTGCCTAGAATCCTTTCCCTTTATGTACAAACTACGTTTGACCTGAATTCCCAAGAAAGAGATACGTAGGCAGCCTATGTCGGCTTCGGTCAACCCCTTAGGATAATTTATCATTTCTCTTTATGTACGAACTACGTTTGACCTCAATTCCCAAGAAAGGAATACGTAGGCGGCCTATGTCGGCTTCGGTCAACCCCTTAGGATAATTTATCGTTTCTCTTTATGTATGAACTATGTGATGACCTGAATTCCCAATAAAAAAGATACATAGGCGGCCTATGTCGGCTTTGGTCAACCCATTAGATTTTTCTATATATATCCCTAGCGTAGGCCTGAACTACGTTTGACCTAATTTCTGCTTCAACGGGATACGTAGGCGCCCCAACGGCTCAGTCATATAACCCTAGGAAATGGAAACTGTGGCATAATTTTGAAGAAGGAATCTCGAAAATTCACAAGAGAAGATCGACATCCAATAAAGAGAATGACGATTAGCAAACACTTCAGATCCACTCAGATTGGTATTATCTCAAACAAGTTTAAATTAGGTCAGAAATTTTGAGAAAGACCTTAAAATTTCCACCAAATGCCAGAACATATTCCAAATTCCTCAGCGCCAGAGGTTAAATCTTTGGAAACCACCAACTGTAACAAAGTCTGGGTAGACTCAATTTTTTGCTATGATAGAACTACTTGAAGAAACCCTCCAACAATAATCATGAGTTTTGAAAACCATCCATCGGATATAGTCAGAACCGCGAGGAAGACGTTCATTGAGCTAGTACATGACATGATTGGTAGAAATTTTCTAAAATTTTACAGAAGTTTTCAAAATTAGTTTCAAAATTTAAGACTATTTTCAAAAATCTTACGACTCACTTAGTACTTGCCTAGACATCATTTGGGATGGAGTGTCAGGGTGGAAGTCTCAATATGGTGGAATGCCCAAGATATGGCTCCAAAAAGGATGCAGTACAACGTGGAATTCTTTCTCCGCAACAAAACGGGACATAGTCTGGAGGGGGATGTCAAACTCTCTAGACGCGAGCTAAATGATGATCACCACCACCATTTAACCACGCATCTATTAGAAGGCATGTGGGTATTTTTCGGATATTCTGGTCTCACATTTACCTCTGGGATGTTTGTTAACTCATACTGAGGGGAGCTTTCTTTTTCTTTCAAATTCGGGTGGCAACACACTTAGAGTTTTGGAAATTATGCTTACGTAAGTTCTTACCTATGGATGTGAAGAGCTCCACATTCATGGTTAAGAGGTTACAAGCCTCTTTTCCACAACTCGATTAACTCGTCACTCATCCAATCTAAAGATAGTCTAAAATAAAAGACTATCTTTTCTATCGATTGAGTCGAACTACAAGCAGTCTTATTCCCTGAGTCTCGGGGATATGTGGGCTGGGCTCTATGTAGAAAACTCAATTGAATTCCAATCTCCCCCCAAATCCTTTTATTCCCCAGCTTCCCGGTTTAACCAAAGCACTCTAAAACCACGATAGTTGGTGTATTTTCTTGAAAGTCGTGCTTAAAATCAAGCTTTATGAACTACAAGTGGCCTGAATTCTCATGAAATCTGAGATATGTAGGAAACCTGATACTGAGGTTTGGCCATAACTCCATAAAACTCGTGCGAAGATTAACCCCTTTAGGATTCGAATTTGTGGTCAGACAAAAATTAGGAACATCAACTTCCCTTTGCCCAAGGTTGCTTGTATCTACCCTACCAAAAGGGAGGGGGCAGTTGTTGACACCTAATTTTTGCCCTCCATAACTAAGTTTAATTTGGAGTTTCTTCGATTTTCAAATAAAACTACAACATTTATTTTATCCAAATAAAGGATTTTCAAAGTATTTATTTGGGTAAATTGGTCAGTTTAAGTAGCAATTATCTATTATCACGTTCAATTATACGAGACTATATAATGTTGTTACTTAAGTATTTATTTTATGAAATATCGGGATTTAATCAAGGTTCGTCTTGAAATAAATGGTTGAAGTCTTGATTTAATCTCAAAAATAATTTATTTGGATAAATATATGTTTGATTTTATTAAATCAAGAAGCTCAGCATTAAACAAGGTGTTAATTCGTATCAAATTTTGATTTGATTTAGTCAATTTATCAAATTCGACTCTAATTGAAATCAAATTGGCCCCAATTGTAAATGCAATTGACCAATTGGTATTCAATTTGGCTAGAATTTAAATTTGATTGCCTAAATTGTAGTCCAAAATCAAAATCCTAATTCTCAAACCCTCTACTCATTTAACCCAAATTAAAACCCAATACCCAGGCCCAAAAGCAAACCACTCACCAGTAACCCTTTTTCATTTTTGGGTCGATCACCAGCCAACTTTAACAATAATTAATACACAGCCCAACAACATTCAGTAACCCCAAGCCCACTTTAACCAAAACCAACCCGGCCTATCTCTTGCTCTTTCTTCAACATAACAACAAATAACAACATCGTACAAAATACGAGTACAACCAGCCTTCAACATGCCTCAACAATATTGATCGACAACAGTAACAAGGACCCGTCAATCCGAACCATACCCGCGAACCCAGTCACCGAAATCAACCCATTTTTTTTGCCTCTGTTATGCATCATATGCGCCTCCCAGCTGATTTGTACGAAGAGGATGCTCGAATCTTCTAGAACAGGGCAAAAGTGGCCTCTCAACATTTCAATTCCACGAATCTCGGGTACCATGGTATGAATTCGTACATTGGTGGAGATTTCTCATTGGTTCTTGGGGAGAAGTGCTTTCTATTGGCTACTCCATTTTTGGATTTCATGAGAAACAACAAAAAAGAGTACAATCGATGGATGAAAACAGGCCGGGGGGGGGGGGCGGAATTTTGAAATTAGAATTCAAAATTCCTTCTTTCGAATTTCGAAAATGCCCCAACCCTTTCTTCTATATAAAGGATCTTGGGGCCACTGTTTTAGTGGTCTTCTTTCTCTTTTGAAAAGGGATTTTCTCTTTTGAGGCTCTTAGAAAAATAAAAAAATTAATTAGTCGAAAAAGGGGGGATTCTTCTTTTGGGGATACTATTTCCAAATCTAGGTTTGAATTTTGGGAAATTCTGAAAGTAAAAGTTTATTTTGCGAAAATTCTCTCGTTCATTCTTTTCTGTGAAGCTAGTCGATTGATTAGGAATTCCCGAATCTACAACATTAACCCGCAATGGTGACAGTTTTGCTGATAACTTGTCATCCCGTTTGCTACCCTTAAAGAGGTTCTCAAAGGTTTTTTACGCCAGGAATCGTCCAAACTGCTGCGAAGTTTCCATTTTCGGTGGTGGTGAAATCTTGACAAGAGCTTGGGTCCCGTTTGCTGCATCAAGACAGGTAACAATTTATCCCGGTTAATTTTTTGACTATGTTCACTTCATCTCAACCTTCTGTTATTTGCAAATATTAATGATCTGGTATGCTGGGTGTTTGCTGATAGATGATTTTGATAGTCGTAGGTTTGTTTTGGTAGATTTCCATTTTAATACTCTCACTTTCATGAACTGCGTTAGGTCTCTATAGCTTTTCTTGTGTTGAAGTTCTATTTTTTTAGCCTTTTGGATTGATGGTTTTTAATGGTGAATTTCACAATCGAAAGATCCATTTTTTATCGTTTTCGGGCAAATGAGGTCCTGTTTAGCTAACCTCAGGTTAAAATTGCATGGTCTTCGATTCTGTTTTGAGTTGCTAGTACCTTGTTAAGTTTTGGTTTCACCGTTTAAAGTTTCATGTTTTTAATTTTGTTTTGAACTACGGGTATCATGTTAAGGCTAGTTTTTGTGGTTAAGTGTGATTTTGTTTGGTTATTTTGGGATGCTTGTTTGTCATGGTTGACTTCATAGCTTAAAGTTGCGAACGCTAATCGTCATGGGTCGATGGCACCCTATTCTAGCTAGTCTTGTCATCAAGTTCCATGTTTTTATTATTGTTTGATAGTTTTTGGGCTAATGACATTGTATTTGTTGTTAATAGTCGGTGTCCTTTGGTTTGAACCAAAATGACGCTTGTTTGTTGATTAAACATGTGTTAGATTTGGATATATTGATAGTCCGCTAAAGCTTTTAGACTTACATCCCGTTCAGAAGTAGATGTCTGTTTCTTTTCTATTTTGACCAGCCTTTACATGGGTGGTGCGTCCATCGATTCTCTTCGATTCCCAATATCGGTAGAGTGTTAATGGCTCAAAAAGGGAAAATAATTCTTTTATGAAAATCAAACTGATGTGTTCAAAGGTTCTTGTTTGTCTGCCCCCGTTAATTCAAGTCACAAATTCTCCTTACACGGATAACTAATTAGTCTTTGCCAAGGAGACTCTGATATGGTCTTGAGATCATCCTCGCAAAGTATCAGTTCGTAATTCCTTTTCTTTTGTTTATATTGTTGAAGTTATGGTCACATCTCTGAAATTTGTGCTGAAAAAATCAATTTGTTTCTCTTTGAGATGGACATCTAGTGGAAGATTTTCTTTCCTTTCCCATTCAGAAGGAGTTTGGGTAAATGAACGATTTTTTTGGTGTCCAGTTGTTTACGTATGTATCTACTTTGAAGGTTCTCAGCTTTAAACACCTCGGCGTAAGGGATAGTTTAAGTATAAACATGACATCATTTCACTTCTGAGTTCGATTGAAAGTATAAATGAATAGGACTCTTCTTTAACACTTATCCTTAGTTCAATCAGTGATCCGACTTTGGCCAAATTTTTCATCTTGAAGGTGATTGAACTTGTTTGGGATAAAAGTGATTGCGAATAAGTTTTTATTTTATTTTATTTTATTCTATTTCTATTTTTTTCCTTTAATTTACAAAACCGATGATTAATCCTTATTATTTCTTTTGATACATATGACGTGGATGCGGGACAGCGTGTTCGAACCTCAAATGGGTTCCCTCCCTGTTGTATTTCATAACGGGCCAGTGAGGCCTACTTCTTCTAGTTGATATTTTCGAAAAAAGGAGTCAAAAAGGAGAAAAGAAGGGATTAAAGTCCCACATTTGAAGCGGCTACGAGACCCCAAAAATCTCATCTGTTATTTTGTTTACTTATTTCTTGTCATCTTTATTTAGCTATTTATTTTCTTACTTATTCATTCGGGCCTCGAAGCCAAAGTTGTATTTAATACAGGTGAAGTGAAAACTCAAGCCAAAAAGGGCTCGAAAACTAGATTAGGACAGGTGCAAATGGGTCAAAGGCCCAATTAGACTAGGACAAGTCTCATCGATTTGGGCCCAAGGGCCTAAATCCCTTACTTTCTCCCCCTTTCCCCGTTTATGTGTCTATTTTCTTATTTCATTTGTGTACACCTAGTTAAAACCCCTAGTAAGTCGTCTAAAAATTGTTTTACACAAATCCCTTCTAAAATCAATCATTTTTTGGCAAATTCATCTTTTAGAAATTAATCAAAGACTTTTTCAAACAGATCGGATAACCGCAAGTTAGCGGACGTTTTAGGTGCCTAACACCTTCCTAAAATGTTAATAGGAACCACTTATCTAGAATCTCTAACTTAAAATGATTTTCCTGTTTTGAATCGTTTGAAGTAAAATAAAAAGGTTTCTTAATTCCTTTTCAAAATTAAGTGGCGACTCTCTTTCAAAAGTCAAAATTTCTCCGCAAAATAGGTGGTCTTCTCTCCTTATAGAGGAAATGTTCCAAGTGTTATAAACTCATAATATTCAACAAAATCTCCCTAATGAAACCCTACATTATTCTATTTATAGTGTATTGCAAATAATAGGTAAAATGACCAAAAGGCCCCTTAGTGAAGGGGCAGCTCTCTAGTATATGTAGTGGGTTGATTTGGCCCATTTAGTGTATGTAGTGGACTGTTTTGGTGTCCATTTAGGTGCTCCTTTGCACTTCATTGCACACACCAAGCCTCGGGTCTAACATACGCCCTCATAAGTCCATCTATGTGATTGTACTCGTATCATCCCCCTTCTTGAAAAGGATTCAACCTCGAATTCATACCTTGCATAATGTGCATGAGGGTTAGGGTTAGCAAAATAAACAATTAGCACTATCATGCCACGGTGGTACACACTTGAAGTACAACCAAGGATCCTTTGTGTTAACTATGAAAAACTTTTGTACAACATCACAAACAAAAGGGCTCAGATGAACATCAAGAATTAAAGGACAAAAATCGAGACTATGCCTCTCATACGATGTTTATCTAACAACATCATGAATATCATTATATGCATATAGGTAGTGAAGAAAGGCACTAAAGACACAATTCTCATCTAAGATGTATTCACAAGTAGGAACACACAACGAGAGAAAGGGACATTGCAAGCACGTAGGACCTCTCTCCCTTCAACTACTTACCGAGGGAAGGCATTCCATCAAGGGAGTCATACCAATAGGCAGAATAGAGAAACTACCATGCAACAATCCAATCCAAGACAAGTAGTTTGCCCAAGAACTCGGCTTCTCTCTACAAATAATGTGAAGCACGCTCCCAAGAGTCCCACAAGATACTTCAACTTATCCAACCCCATGAAGGTGACAAGAAGTCTTTAACATCCTTGGACCCTTCCACAATCAAGAATACAACTTGGCATCCTCAAGTTGTGGTTCACATAACTTAAATACAAGTGTGTCAAACATGGATGTACGGATATGAGCAACACCCCAAAGAGACAATGACACATTTACCCTACGGTCCTCGAGTAGACACAAACCACCATTAATATCAAAGGGATCACAATTCAAGTAGCCATATTTATCAAGAACGGGTGGGGTGTCATGCAAAGGAGTACAAGCAAAATCATTTTTCAAAGATATGTCAAGCACATGATTAACCCTATGAGCCAAGAAAATATTAGAATCTTTACAACAATATAGGCTCACAGGTTCACTCCTTTGTCCTCGACCAACATCTTCAATTTCTTCACTCACTTGAGATTCATTAATCACATCACACATATTCTCAAGTGGTGGACAAGTTTTACACACAAGTTGATCAACACAATTTTCACATGACGATGTACTTCCATTCAACACAATAGCGTTAACACTAGGTGGACACAAATCGATCATACTAGAAGAATCGATTCGGTCATCTATAGGATCAACTAGTGTATCTACTCGCACAATATTTACATCATCCACAAGTGGTAAGGAATCAATATACTTGTACATAGGTAAGCTACTACTCACACTCAACGGTTTATTAGTCACATGTTCATCATTCAGATGTACCAAAGTATAAGAGTTAGCTATTTTTCCTTGACGTTCATGAGTATGTTCATCTTTACCTCGGTGTGAAAGTCCTTCACAAGTTTAGGAAGCAACTTCCTTCGGGAAGCTCTCACCGAAAGGTGTTTGGACCTTAGTTTTTGGATTTGTTGGGATAAGTGTGGATACCAATTGGCGTAGCCTTTCAACGTGCCCTTTCATGTCTTCAATATTGTCAGTGATGCGGTCAAACATGGCATTGATATTGGTGGTAGTCATGGTACCTAAAAGAAAAGACAACAACGAACAAAAAAATAACAAACTTGTTAGCTCAAAAATGCCTCACCACACTCTCACTCTTGATTTTTACCTCACACTTGGTTTCACAAGTGTTGAAAGTCGGCTTGTACTTCGTAAGTGATTGAGGGTCGAGTCTACTCTTGCCCGAAATAGATTTTCATTTGAGTTGACTCAAAGAAAATGTGTTTATGGGATTGAACCAACAAGATACAACGAATTCACAAAAAATAAAAGCACACAACAAACGTAGACACGAACAAACGGACTCTACAACTAACTTACAATCTAGTAGGAGATTACTAGTTTGTCAATTAGTGTTTGAACCAACAAACGGAACTAGGAAACAATAAAATGAAACTAAGAAATCTGAAATTTGAGCTTAAAAATTATCTGTGAATAGTAAAAACATGATGTGGCAGCCACGTATTGGTTGCGGTTATTATCAAATTTTATTTTCTAATTCAAGTCTTGATCCAATTGTAATTTGGAATTGGTGGAAATTGGTTAAGGAGAGAAAACAAGTCTTGAAATCCTCTTTCAAATTCAAAAAGCAAGACTTGACTTTTCTCCTCAAGACATGGTCCTTAAATCATGGAAGGTTGTTGGAAAAGTGGTTGTTAAAGTCCTTGAATGGTTAGAATTGGTTGTAAAAGTCTTGAGAGGTCTTAAATTTGGGAAATATGTCTTTCAAGACTAACAAAATACACACTCTCTTTCTTCAACTTCTAAGATCAAACATCCATTTTTTCTTCAACAATAGATGAAGATGTGAAGAACACCAAGAACACATTTTTTTGAATCTTGAAGTTCTAAGGTTCAAGTTGGACCCTAAACATCAACAACACCTTTCCAAGCTTAAAAATACAACACAATAACCACCATACACATTCAAAACTTGAACAAACAACACACCACACGTCCAAGCTTTGAATCCTCAACAACAATACCAACAACAATCACACGACCAAAGTTTAGGTTCATAACAACAACATCAACAATTAAAGCTCAAATCTAGATCTAGACTTCTTTAGTGTTAGAGGTGAAGAAGCTAACACTAGAAATAACAAAACAAATAAAATGAATCCTATATCTAGACTTAAAACAAGAAAAATCTCGATCATGACACAACAAGAACATAATTTCGGCCAAGACACAAAAATGGACAGATTTGCTTCTTTTTGGAATTTTCAGATTTCAACTTTTTTTAAAAAAAAATTCTAACAAGCAAGCCCAAGATTGATCTTGTAGGAACAGGATCTAGCCATGCTTTGATACCTAATGATACATGAAAGACAAGAGAAACACAAAATAAACACCAAAATCAGTCCACTAGCCAAGAAACCGAGGACCTCTTTTGGTGACCCCTCTCAGATTCGCTACCAAAAAGAAGAAAATAAAGCACAATGGCGTAATAACAACAAAACAGTAGCAACACAGCAAGAACAAGATGAACAATAGACTAATTTTGGATTTCACATTAACAACACAAACACACGGTTACAACATCAGCCCTACTACACGACTACAAAGAAATAAAAGGATAGATAGTTAGACAAATTGAAGGTATAATATTAACAACCCAAAAGCCTATTCCAATCTTGGACCTTTAACATCACACACATCAAATACCTAACTCTTACGTTGGCACAAGAGTGACCCTGATCTCCCAAGCATCCAACGTTTCCAAGCTTGAATCCAATACGAGCGATTCCACACTCAAGTTGATTTCCCTAGTTATAATTTCGGGTTGGTGGTCTTCTCTCCTTACAATGGAAATGTTTCAAGTGTTATAAACTCATAATATTAATCAAAATCTCCCTAATGAAACCCTACATTATTCTATTTATAGTGTATTACAAATAATAGGTAAAATGACCAAAAGGCCCCTTAGTGAAGGGGCACCCCTCTAGTATATGTAGTGGACTGATTTGGCCCATTTAGTGTATGTAGTAGACTATTTTGGTGTCCATTTAGGTGCTCCTTTTCACTTCATTGCACACACCAAGCCTCGGGTCTAACGTACGCCCTCATAAGTCCATCTATGTGATCGTACTCGTATTAGTACACATTCTCGGCTTGCTTCATGAATAGCTATTATCTTAGCATGATTCGATGAACTGGCTACAATAGACTTCTTTATATATCTCCAAGATATGGTAGTATCCCCACATATGAACACATAGCTTGAATGATATAAGATCATGTGTTTGGTCCCATTTCAATGTCTCCTAGTAGGAGCAAAACTATACCTTGCTAACAAATTAATTGAAAAGGCTGTCAGGCCTTGTAATTAGGGGTGTACAAACCGAACCACTAAGTCAAATCGAACCGATGAATCAAACCAAATCGAAAAAAAAATCGAATTATGGTTCAGTTTGATTGGTTTGGTGTTGGAAAAAAAACCCGGTCATTCTTGATTGGTTTGGTATTAGCAAAAATAAAATCAAATCGAACCCAAACCAAACCGATATAATACATATATAATTTTAATTTCTTATGCGTAAAAAAATATTACTTATAATCTACTTTCTAATTAGTTTTATTTATTTTTTATATTCAGAAAATAAATATATATTCTTGGCCTTTAATTATAATATTTGTCCATTAGTAACAAATTAATACAAAACCCAATTTTAATATAAAAAACTAAAACTCTTCAATTGCTTCACTTTACATTTTACTTTCCAAGTTTTCAGAGAGTTCTCATTATTTCCTCATCTTACTATCATCTTACTTTTCTCATTCTACTCATTCATCAAGTTGTAATTTAGGTTGTTTCTCTTCTTTCTCTTTTTTCTTATGGAATTATGTTAGAGTTAATTATTTTATGGAGTTAAGCTTTAATAAGTTGTCTCCAATTCTTCATTCTTTTGTATGCTCATATTTTATGTGAAGGAAACTTTCATACAAGCTACTATGACTAGTGACTTAGAAATTGAACCACCGGGTATCTACATAATATTATTTTGAGAGATAGTAGTTTAGACGTCTTAATAATTTGCCAACTTAATTTTTATTGGAACTACTCTATGACCATTATTTTATTTTTTTATCTTTTTAGTGAAAGCATTTAATTTTGCTTCAATCACATTATAATTGTAATAAAGCCAAGAAAATCGAAAAACCAAAAAAAATCCGACTAAAATTGAAATAAAAAAATCGATTGTATATTGATTTGATTTGGTTTATAGATTTAGAAAATTGACGTTATTGATTTGGTTATATTTTAATGAAAAATCGAACCAACCCGACCTATATACACCCCTACTTGTAATATTTGCAAGATGTATTTTGTCAAGTGACAATATTCAATATTTCATGTGTGACATCTTCAAGTGTGTGAAATGCAAATCAAATAAGTTTTCCCTTACCAAGATGCACCCTTTCATGTCACTTGATAAATGTTTCTACGTCAACATGCTTAAATTAACGTAGAATCCAGATCCTCGTAGTCTTTTACAATATTACGCCAATATTGTATCAAAGATATCATTGATGATATATCATTTCGTATCGGTTCATAGTGCGACATAACATTTTGAGATCTCATCACTTCATTATTTTCAGGTACCTAAACCTCTCATAAGGTTTCATGAAATATTATGTCGTAGGCTCTTCAAGAGCACATTGCCTTCTTATTATGATCATTTGCTCCTTATCCTTTTCAAGGATTATTTCATTTGAAACCGATTAGTCTACTATATTTCATGCATGCGTAGACTTTGTCTTTTAGGAACAGAAAATAGGAGCACTTGCAGCTTAATATGAGATGCTTTCGGCATTTGACTTGAATTATCTTTTGAATGAGGATCTGATGATAATTCCTAACATATTTCATAGTTGCTTATAATCTCCACCTTATGTTAGGAAAATCAAGGAACATCCTCCATTTTCTTTGAGGAATCCATCTTTGTGCATCATAGTATATTCATTAATCGTATACCGCACATCAAAACTATTAGATGGAATAGTTGGTTCCTGACCTTGAACCAATTGAGAGGGAAGAAATAATCATAATTTATTGGTCTAATGCATACAAGTGTTATTGTATGGAGCATATTATATTTCAGACCAACACATGATGCTCTATTCTCATTGACAATAGTTTTGCTATTTATCGAACGCATTCAATGCCAAACCATCATCATCAAAATAAATTGTCTTGATTATACAATCTGAAAGTTATGCTCTTAACTCAATTTTATTGAGAAACAACTTTATGAATGTCAAACTGCAGATTAACAATAAACGTACAAGTGATCATCTTATATCGATGCACCTTAATAGATTACTTTACTGGTGAACGGGTCCTTATTCACCTTTTATACTTTTCAGATTTTAAGGGATCCAATTCTAAAATTAGTTGTTCCAACAAACATATCATGAGAACAAGCAACATTAAAGTTCATGAAGAATTTTTGAATTATTCAATATATGTTTAATACTTAATATGCACATCTTTAGATATCGCAATCGTTCATGTCAACTTATGAACTTTTATGCTAGTAAACTCCAAGTATATCATGACATGTGTTTTTTTACTTTAGTAAATTTCAGATCTACTATTACATGCATAAATTTCAGATTTACTACTTCAGAAGTAGATATTAAAATAACTCTTCTTAGTTATTCTTCCTCATTCGGAGGTGGGTTGTGATTCTCAGTTATTCTTCCTCATTCGGAGGTGAGTTGTGATACCATCACTGACATAAACGATTTGTATTAGTAACTCCAAGTTACCATAGCATGTGCAAAAATTCTTTAGTAAACATCAGGTTTACTATTGCATGAATTTCGTATCAATAAACAATAAACTCTTAGTTTATTATGGCATGTGATTTCATCATGCTTGGGTAACTTTCACATTCGTGTTTCTTATCATAGTAACTTGGAGATATTCAATCTTTCAATTATTACACCTTTTTTGAAGGTGGATTGTGATATCTTCACAATTAAGAATACGTTCGAGTGTATATACAATCACATTCACCCCAGGGTATTGATCTATATTTATATAATCAAAATTCTCATTTCCAGGAATGGAATATAATCATGTCTTAAGCATATCAAATTATGATAGCTACTACAAAAGCAAATTGAGGCATATATAAAATTTATTGCTACTACATTCAATTCAAGGAATGAAACATATTTGATGGAACATGTTTCACTAAATACTCATTATTTTACCTTACCCATCATAGTATCATCAATATGGTGTATTGAGATTCAAACACAACGTATTATCCATATAAAGACGTCTTAGGCATAAATCGCTGGGACTTAAACCCAACATATTATCATTCCTTTTGATAATATTGTTCTTGGAGAATAAATTTAAAACATAAATGGTTCCAAACTAATTATTTTTCCTCAAATCCAACAATAATAATATTATTAGTAGAAAAAGACAAATAACATAAGGAATTACTAACCTTGAAATTACCTAGATTTATAATCTCACCTAGTTTGGCAGAGTCTCGTGCTGATAACGTGTTATAAATCAAGAAAGAATAAAGAAGAAGAGTAGAGAGAATAGTGGGAGTAATTGTTATTTCTCTTGAGGTATGATTTACAATGAAGGAAGTCCTTCCATTGATAGTCATTCACTACAATTGATATACATTAATATCATAACATAATCTCTATTTTTGTTGTAAACAAAAATTTGATTATTTTTTATTGTAAATTATTTACTTTTTTTTTATATATAATTGAAATTTCCCCTTATTTTTATGTACATTACTAGAGGAGCATGACCCGTGTCAGCACGGACCCAATATTAAGATATTTATTTATCTTTTCAATCTTGATATATTTAAATAAAAGTTTTTAATAAAAGGATTGCATATGTTTTCTAGGATTCATCCGGAATCTAGCATGAGTTCAACGTATGTTATTTTAATACGTATTTAGATAATTTAAGTTGTTAATTATTGTAATTTATAATATTTTTTATGTAATTTTCAAAGTAATATACATTACTTTTCTTGTCCAAATTTTTGTGGCATTGATAGTCAATTATATTTTAAAAATAATTTAAGTTTTTAATTATTGTAATTTATAATACTTTTCTTCTATTCCAATTTTAGTGACACTAATATAATTTTAAGAGTCGACCAAATATTTTATATCTTTTAAATTTTTTAAGTTGTTAATTATTGTGATTTCTAGTATTTTTCATGTGATTTTTTTTTTGAAATATATAAGATATTAAATTATTTTTAGATATTTTAAGTTGTTAACTATTGTAATTTATAATACTTTTTATATAATTTTTGAATAATAAATGCTACTCTCCTTGTCCGGAGTTTTGTATCGACGATAGCCAATTATATTTTTTAAAATAATTTTAATTTTTATCATTGTGATTTATAATATTTTTATATTTCAACTTATGTGGAACAATGCTTAAATGACCATAATAATTAATTAGGGGTGATATAGTAAAATATAATTATTATTATTTATTATTTTTATTATGTGTATGTGTTGATTCAAGAAGAATTTGAAAATATTTAGAAATGTGTTGAATGTTACAAATGTTAATAATCCATTTGGTGCTTCTTGATTTCTGTACATTTATCCCTTGTGTATTTTTACTCTTTTGCCCTTTGAGTATATGTAGTAATCTTTATTTAAAAAAAATAATAACATGAAAATTTTTATTCATAGTATACGTATAATATATATATATATATATATATATATATATAGTAAAATCGTGGATTCAATATTATTAATTTTTCAATACATAAGTGACTTATAATAATTAATTGCTGGTGATACATTAAAATCACGATTGAAGCAACAAAAATCAGTCATTGTTATTTACAGTACTTTTTATTTAATTTTCAAATAATATATGTTGCTTTATATCTTCTTCTGTCTCGTCCCAATTTATGTGGCACTAATATAATTTGATAGTCAATCAAATATTTTATGTTGACATATCATTTTGTTATTATTATTTTTCTAATACATAAATGACTTATAATAAGGAGTGATATAGTAAAATCATCGTTCGAAAGACGAAAATTTAATTTAAAACATTAAGAGTTAATTTTGCATTTTATGTCTATTTTGTTTTCATTAAATATTATTTATTTTCTTAATACCTAGATGACTCATAATAATTAATTAAGAGCGATTGATTATGTTATTACTATAAAAATTAATATAATTTTATCATATCCAATAGTAATCATCGATAATTCACCGAAATAGTATATTAATTATATATGGGATGGTATATTTGCATATGCAAAATATGCTATTATTAAATATTATTGGATAGTGCGTTATATTTATCTTTCACAATAATAAATTTTACTATATATTTTTCTTTATTTCTTTTTAACTTGATACATATTGACCCAACACAAATTCTAAGAAAATAATCATTAGAAATTTATTTTATTAAATTAAATTTATTAATTTTGTACTTTAAAAATTTAAAGTTAAGTTTAATTATTAGTATTTCTATATAAGAAAAAAATAATTTTAAAATTTAAATTTACTAAAATAAATAAATAAATAAAAATATTAATTTTCTATATAAAAGTTAATTAAAATAATAAAATTGATTTACTTTAAATATTTAGTTGCAATTAATTAAGATAATTTTTTATTTTTTCATGATTTATGGTGCATCGATAAAATTTTGAGAGTTGAATAGAACTTTTATCTATTTTTAAAAAAGTATTTTAACTTGTTAATTATTGTGATTTATAATAATTTTTACGTAATTATCAAATAATATATTTACTCCTTGTGTCCCAATTTATGTGGCTTCGATACAATTTTGAGAATAAACTAAAATTTTTATATATCTTTTAAATATTTTAAGAATTTTGTACTTCAAAAATTTAAAGTTAAGTTTAAAGATTAGTATTTCTATATAAGAAAAAAATAATTTAAAATTTAAATTTACTAAAATAAATAAATAAATAAAAGGATTAATTTTCTATATAAAAGTTAATTAAAATAATAAAATTGATTTATTTTAAATATTTAGTTGCAATTAATTAAGATAATTTTTTATTTTGTCATGATTTATGGTGCACCGATAAAATTTTGAGAGTTGAATAGAACTTTTATCTATTTTTTAAAAAATATTTTAACTTGTTAATTATTGTAATTTATAATAATTTTACGTAATTATTAAATAATATATTTACTCCTTGTGTCCCAATTTATGTGGTTTCGATACAATTTTGAGAATAAACTAAATTTTTTATATATCTTTTAAATATTTTAAGTTGTTAATATTTGCAGTACTTTTTCTTTTATCTCAATTTATGTGGCATTGCTAAAATAATGAGAGTCAATAAAATTTCTATATGTCTTTTAAATATTTTAAGTTATTAATTATTATGATTTGTGGTAACAAATTAGTTTTGAACATGATTGGCAATTAAATAAATAAAAAAAAATTACTTTCAATATGTAGTTATAGTTAATTAATATAAATTAATAGAATATATTAAATATTTAAACCATTATAATGAAATAATAAAATTATCATATATTAAGGTATGATATATAATTAAATAGAAATAGAGGAGTTTTTTGGTAATTTTAGGAGCGATGGTGGAAACCACCTCTTCTGTAATAGAAAAATGTCCACATCCTTTCAAAAAGTTGACAACACATGTTCTGATATCAGATTAGACTACTATGGAGAGAAATGTAAAAAGTCCATGAAGGAAAAGCTAGCCTGTTCGGCCAAGAATTATCTCAAGCAAAAAGTTTCATATGTTAGTTAGATATTGGGTACATGCCCTTTCAAAAAGGTGCACTAATGGGCTTCTTAGGGTAATATTTGAAGGCAAAATTTCAGAAATAGCAATTTTATAGTTTTAATTATAATTTTTATAGTAACAGTTTTATAATTATGAAAAATAGTAAATTGTATTTTGTATTTAAGTAAAATGTTGTTATATAAATACATATACAAATATATATGTATTACTGATAAATACATATGCATAATTAAAAAATACATATTCTTTTATTACTATGAAGTGGATAAAATATTGCTACTTTTGCTATAAATTGCAATTTTGAAGAAGTGCTGCTATTTATTGTAATTATAATCTTAAGGATGCTAGTTTCTGTAATTTTTTCATATTTCAATTATATTCTCGTTAATTCAGTTCGTTAAATTTGTCTGCAAACAAAAAAAAAATCATCAAATTATTATTAAAGATAGAAATGTATTAACTCATAAAAAGAGAGTTTAAACTTTAAAGTGAGGTTCAAAAGTGGTCAGACTAGTGATAGAATACATGGATCCAGCACCCGTAGCATGATGTTGGGCTTTGGCTAATTCGGTCCACAAATTGGTGAAACTTCTGAAATCAACTTATTGTATAAAATATTTTTTTCAAAAGAATTTTTTATGAAAAACAGTTTGTATTTGACCAATACAACACTCCTTACCCTACTCTTCTTCCGTCTTCTCCATCTTCTTTATATAGGATATAGAAAATCGAATGACTGATATGGTTGTAGAACTTTGAAGAACAACATTATTATTGAATCTTTGTTAAACTTGATTGTTGAAGAAGACAAACTTTAAGTCTAGTAATTTTTGAATGTTTGGTTGGATCTAACAATTGAAAATTGTACGTTGGGATTGATATTAGAATGTTATATATCTAACTTGGAGTTAATATAGAACAAATTTGAAGCATATACAAGTTTATTGATGATCCACCAACATTTGTGTATAATTTCTTTTGTGGATATGACACGATTTATACTAAAGTTATAGTGATCCACCATGATTTGTGACAAGATAAGTAATCACCATTTGAGCCGCAAGCTATTTTTGTTAAAGCTTATTCAAAAGGTTTAAACTTAAATGGTGTATGCAAGTGTTTTATTATTTCATAACACCCTTCATACAAAGAAATATATATAGAGTATAGGTATGTTGGATCTCTTCAATTATGTATAGTATACAAATTTTACTGTCTAAAACTTTCTAAATATACTCTATTATATACTCCCTCCGTCCCAAACTATCCATCCCAAATTTCTCATTTTACTTGTCTTTTTCCATTAATCAAGACAAGACAAAATGTTTTTTTTATGTTTTACCCTTTGCATTAATTACTTTTTCTTCAAATTAAATTGTACACATCATTTAATAGGGGTACTATGGTAAACTAGACATGTTATTAATTATTTTTATTAATCAATGTGTCATCTCAATTTGAGACGGAGGGAGTATATTATTTTCTTTCCAACGAGTTTACATTTTTACGTCATTGAATTGGATATAGCATGTTTGTTACTACTGTAGTACTATTAGCAGTCCGGTTATGTTTGGATTATATATATCACATCGATTCCAATAATTATTTAGTTGAATACTTGAATATAGTACTATAAAGATGTGAGAGAGTTAGTTAAAGAATTGATCTTCTTCACACGTGGCCTAACCAAATACAAATTCAGATTAATGAAATTAATTGGATCTGAAAAGTGATCAAACTAATCACATGCAAAGTCCAACAAGAACAAGCATTATTATAGCATCTTACCTCCCTTAGTTATCTACCAAAATCATCAAGTTAATCCTTTTTTCGTCATGATCAAAGCCAAAAAGTACCTTTTATGCTCCATAGAAAAGGGATAATTAGATCAAGAACATTTATAAAGAAGATGGATAATTCTCTCACAACGAGATCTCGCAATAAATTTTGGTTTGTTTTCTTCTTTTTGTTTGTTTCGTGGTACTTATTGCTATATGGAATTGATTGGTCTTCTCTACCTGGTTTTGTAACAACCTCCCGATACGAAGCGAATTCAATTGAATCCGCTCGTCAGACGTTCATTCCACCTCCACCTCATCGCGAAGATGATAATGTTAGCTTCGATTCCAATTCTTCGAGTACTATTGATGATGCCACCAACATTGATGATACAAAGGACGAGCCGCGGTCCAAGGAGGACGAATCATCCTCTAATGATAACGACAATGTGGTGGTGCCTGATTTGGAGGAACTCGAGAAGGAATTGGAACCTTTGTTAAGAAAAGACGAACCTCAAAAAGAAGAAGTAAAAAAGGTTGAGAAAATCGAAAGAGAAGGCGATACAAAAGAAGAAAAATCGTGTACAGGACGATATATTTATGTTGCAAAAATACCTAGTAAGTTCAACGAAGACATACTGAAGCAATGTAAATTGTTGAACAAATGGTATGATATGTGTCAATACTTGGTGAACATGGGACTTGGTCCTGATCTTGGAAACCCCCAAAGGGCTTTTTCGAATAAAGGTTGGTTTACCACGAATCAGTTCTCGTTAGAAGTCCTGTTTCATAACAGAATGAAGCAGTACGAGTGTCTGACGAATGATTCCTCGGAAGCATCAGCAGTTTTCGTGCCATACTATTCAGGGTTCGATATAGCGCGGTACTTATGGGACGACTTGAATACAACAAAGAGGGATGCAGGCTCAGTTGAGGTAACGAAATTTCTTAAAGAAAAACCCGAATGGAAGACAATGTGGGGCAGAGATCATTTCATGATTGCAGGGAGAATTACTTGGGATTTTAGGAGAGGTGTTGAAGAGGATGCATCTTGGGGGAGCAAGTTAATGTGGTTGCCCGAGACAAAGAACATGACAATCTTGACAATCGAATCGAGTCCTTGGCACATGAACGATTTCGCGATCCCATACCCTACATATTTCCATCCTTCGAGTGACAATGATGTGGTCCAGTGGCAGAACAGGATGAGGAGGTTAAGGAGGAGGATGTTGTTTTCGTTCGCTGGGGCTCCACGTCCTCAGATTGATGAATCAATCAGAGGCGAAATCATGGAACAGTGCTCGGCCAGTAGGCGAAAATGCAGGCTCTTGGAGTGCAAGGACACAAACAACAAATGCAACAAGGCGGTACCTGTCATGAGACTCTTTCAAAGTTCAGTTTTTTGCTTACAACCCTCGGGAGATTCATTCACTAGGAGGTCCACATTCGATTCGATTTTAGCTGGTTGTATACCGGTGTTTTTCACTCCGGCTTCTGCGTATGTTCAATATATATGGCATTTACCAAAGAATTACACCTCATACTCGGTGCTAATTCCGGAAGATGATGTTAAGGAAAAAAAAGTGAGCATTGAAAATGTACTGTCAAAAATACCAAGACAACAAGTAGCAGCAATGAGAGAGGAAGTGATAAAGCTTATACCAAATGTGGTTTATGCAGACCCAAGATCAAGATTGGAGACTGTTGAAGATGCATTTGATTTGGCAGTCAAAGGGGTTCTTGAACGGGTGGATGTAATGAGAAAAGAGATGAGACAAGGCAAGAATTCTAGTATGGTGTTTGATGAAGAATATAGTTGGAAGTATTTTACTTTTGGGACTATAGAAAAACATGAGTGGGATCATTTCTTTTTGAGAACCAGCAAATGGAAGAACTAAATCATTTCTCAAAATCCTTGCAAGTTAGTTGTAGTCTCTAGCTTGCTAGTTTTATGTAAAGTATGTATATTTTATCTCTATCTTTTTTGTACCCTATCTCTTATCTTTTTTGTACCCTACAGAGTTTTTTTTCCTTCTTTTAAAGATTTTTACACGGTTTGAACAGTCGAGGAAGTTCTCCACATTATTTCTATAAAGACACCGCGATTCTCGAGTATTCAAGTCATGTTTCTAATTTGTCAAAAATTGAACTTTTGGAGTATACTCTACTGCTCTAGGGATATCATGTTGATCTTCTCCCTAGAGCTCACATCCATGGAAAGATTTGGCGTTTACATGTTGGCTCTTCCCCATCTGGGGTTGTAGTATCGGCCATTAAAGAGCGGAAAGAATGCACATCTAATATCAGTTCGGTCAGTATCAAGAGTGATCTTTAGATCATTGAGGGGCCTTTTCCTAGTACAAGAGGACCGGAAAGGACCCACATTGATAAACGTCGAACAACCGACTGACTGCATCTAAATAGTAAGCTCATCCTGAGATGAGTGCTTCCCTATTCCGACTTTCATGTTTCAACATATAGATGATAATGCTTTGGTTTCAGGTTATCAACCAAGTGTGTCCCTATAGATCGCCCTTGTCAGAACAAAACAAATGTTACAAACAACTACATGGCCCAACAAGCGTGGCCTGTCGAGCAGGTCCTACACAAATAAAGGGGACACGAGCTACCTCACAAACAAGAGGGCCATATTACAGGATCAACCTTTGTATACTAGCAACTTTATTGAACTGCACTAATAGTTAGTTACATCTACGACAATTCATGCAACCAGTTCAGCTCCAACAAGAGCCATAGTATAATAGTCACGCGGTAACTCAATAAACTGCTCCGACTACCATGTAAGTAGATTAAGAATTTAAACTTGACAAGTTGAACCTTTACAATTCTTAGCATTAAATTCATTCTACATTTAAAGTTATGAGTTCAAATTTGAAATTCGCAGACATCTTAAAAGATTTTCCTAGATATTTATAAAAAAGGGACAGCTCGGTGCACTAAAACTCCCACTATGCGTAGGTACTGTATATTTATAGTTTTCGTAAAAGAAAAAAAAAAACTTGATTTCAGTTATCAGCAAGAAATGAGTGCACCACCACGAGTAACATGACATGAAGTGCTCTAGAACATTAGATACAAACACAAGGAACGAAAAAAAAAAAAACATTCTTTAATTAATTAAATTCATCTTTTAAAGTGATATCATCATCCGTCCAACTTATTTGTTTTCACTTTAGTTTAGTAGTTTGCTCGTCCCACGCGATTTACCTTAGTTGTGGTTTGCCTCTTTTATGTGGTTTCTCGATTAGTATTATGCTAAAGTAAGATTTATCTTATGCGCATTCAAAGAATAACAATGACATGTGTTTTAATGTAATAAAAAAAAATGGAAAACGAAAGGTGTATAAAGGTATTTACGATCCTTCGAAATAACTCAATTGATTATCTACACGAAGGACTCAAAATCAATTTCCCTCAATGTATTATGAGTCAAGCCTGTAGCACAGAGCTTGCCTAGTGCAAATTACATCTTATCTATAGTTTGCAAGCTATTACATAGTGAAAGATTACCTAGTGCGTACAAAGTGCTCACTCAAGTTGTAGCAGCTACTAGGGTTTAAAAAAAAAAAAATCTTTCAGAAATAACTACATTTTGCTGTAAAACTCACCTTCTATAGACATATTTTACATAATTACCATTTATAGCCGTTGTATTCAATTTACACCTGTTGTATTCGATTTTATCAATAGTCTGTATTCATATAAAATATAAAATACAATACCCATTTAGCAGTTGTATTCAATTCACAGCCGTTGTATTCACTTTTACTCTGTGGTCTATATTCATAAAAAACATAAATACACTATATATTTAATCTCGCCAAAAACAGTACCATTTTTAAAATTATTTTTTTATATTTTTTTTTCATGTTTTCCTCGTTTTTTCTTCTATTTTTTTTCTAATTTTATTTTTTAAATTTTTTTCTCTCTTCTATCTCTAACTTCTATTTCTCTTTCTTCTTTTCTTTTCTTCTTTGGTTTTTTTATTTTCTTTCTTGTACTTTTTTTTTTTAATCATTTTTTGTATTTTCTTGATTCTAAAATATATAAATATGTAATGTATCATTTGATACAAATATACCGTTTTGTATTTGTATGTTAAAATTATCACTCATATTTGTAAATAAACAAATATCACTTGATACAAATATAATTGCAAACAAATGAAACAAATAATTTTACAAATACAAATGCAATATGCATCTGTGTAAAAATTTAAATTGTATTTATTTGTAAAAATAAATACAACTCGTATCAATAAATACAAACAAGTATTCGTAGAAAGAAAATCAATCGTTTCTTTTCAATAATTAAAAATACAAATGATAGTTCACACTTGTATCTATATGTTATATTTTGTATTTATATT
>NC_061113.1:256282756-256284608 GCF_002878395.1 Capsicum annuum
GATCAACTTTGCTCCACTTACCTTCAGCCAAAGGCGAATTTCCAATTGTGGGCCATTGATGAGACGTTGGCATTTGGCCAGGTCGTAAGCATAGGCCCATAGGGTAGTAAGAAAATGATGCCATCCCATGCATATGAGGGGGACATGGTGGCATATGATTGTATTGAGGGGACATAGCTGAATTAGCATGGTTGTGGAGATCTTGCATGTTCCTCTGATAAAGTTGTGCTGATGGTGGCATCATGACTTGATTCATTGTTCCAGACATGAAATAGGAATAAGCAGTTTGAGCATGACAATTCACAGCATCACGCTGGGCTTCATTGCGCGGATGCATGTACACCTGTGAGAATTCCTCCATCTTTGAGTTCCTCTGTTGTTCTAGTGATAAAGGGGGAGTAGAGGACCTTTCCATGGAATATGAGTCCAGTAAACTGTTGCTACTTGGATAGTCATCGGCATGTGAATGATTTTCAACTGCATCTCCATTAACTTGCATTTGAATTTCAACCTCTAAATGTCCTACGGCTGCATTAGTCTTCTCTTCCATCCTTGATTGATGAGCCACATTTTCATGGGTAGAGTTTGTTCCTTGGTCATTGCTTTTAGGCATGCCTGATTTGACGTAGGTAAAGAATGCTGAGGATTCACCTATCTTCAGTTCACTCTTCTTAGGAAATGAAGAAATTTGTCCTGTTCAATAAGCATTACATTAAATTTAAACTCATCTGTAGAAATAGGAGAGGTGAGTCAGATTGTTGTGATTCTCAGGAGCATACAAGGCAAAGCATATTACATATAATAATCAATCTCCGGATCTGTTACATATTACTACACAAGTGGAGCACAGAAATTGCCATTGAAGTTGCTTATTAGTAACTCATTTGTAAGGGCTACTTGAATATAAAAATTTAAAGGCATTTGTACATCCCTCAACAAGTATTCAGGGATTGCCCCAAACCATTCCAACTACAATATACCCAGTGTAATCAAACAAGTGGGATCGGGGGAGGGAAATGTACGTGGGCCTTATCCCTACCTTTGTGAGGAGGGTTAGAGAGGCTGTTTCCGATAGACCTTGGTTCAAAAAGGAAGTTTTCGAAGCAGGATTGTACGGAAAATATGATAGCAAAATGGTAATGTACAAAGCAAATGCAACATCAGATGGTAATACACAGAGAAGAATAACGAGACTATGTGACTACTACCAAAATAATACTACTAATAAGGAGAGGAGGAGGCCAGCCCCCTAAACCATTCCAATGATAAAACACATCAAAATCTTAATATCTTTCTCCGACTTTAGGCAAAGGAATGCAGTAGGAGCTCAAACTTTTCCTCAGCATATGCCAAATCTACTGACACAGTTAAGGCCTGCTTCTATAACTTGTTTACACTGACACTACCTTAGACATGCCTTGCAGTTACTAGTTTATGTTCCAAAATGTGAGTGGTAAAAGACAAAATAAGTTGCTCGGGCTCTCCATAAATGTTGTACACGCGTTGGATCCTCCAAAATGCACCACTTTTGGAGGATCCAACGCACCCATCGATGTTTTTGGAAAGTCCAAGCAACATATCACTGACTTCAGGCTAATGTAACAGCAATATACACATACCTAGTAGATACCTATCAAGCATAGGGGAAAATTGAAAAAAGAATGAGTTCAGGCTAAAGCAACAGAAATATACACGGATGACTAGATATTTAAATACCTCTCAAGCATGGAGGAAAATGAAAATGCAGCCCAAGTAACAAGCTACACTTCTCTCTCTCTCTTCCTTATTTGGATTGAGAAGAATGTTGTGTGTGTGTGTGTGTGTGTGTGGGGGGGGGGGGGGGGGGGGGGGG
>NC_061113.1:256284708-256304646 GCF_002878395.1 Capsicum annuum
AAACGAGTGACTTAAAGCCATATGAACCACTGACCTCTCTGTCGATCATTAGTCCCTGACACCTTAAACTGACATTCAAATGGAACCACATCCATAGTCTCTACAGCAGCAGCAGTGATGCCAGCATTGATCTGAAAATACAGTAACCAAGAGACAGGAAATGCAAAACCATCATATGTTAGTTTGTTCCTCTCTAATCAGGAAGGAAACTATTGTTGTATGTTCGAAAACAGTAACAAATTCATAGGACTGGCATGAAGAAAGGTTACTATATCACGAATAGAACGGTCAGAAAGCCACATTCCTAAAATTTGCAATGTGAATATCATTCTTTTAAATTTTGCATCAGATAATACTGTTTGATAAATAATTGTCTGATAGGAGTAATGATTACGTATTAAGTCTTTCGGAAAACATCTGAATGTTGCGTGTAAGGATGCAAAAAAACCCCTATACTCGCTCTAAATAACGAATGCTTTCTCTCTGCCCGTTGCTTGTCCCTTGGAATTGGTGAAAAGCCAATGTGCATTACACTTGTTATATACTGTATTCAGATGTTAAAGATTTGCTAGCGGGAATTAAATTGCTTTAGCAATTTCTTTTGTTGTTAATAAAGTGAAATTGCTTCAGCAATATTACTACCCTTTACAATGATATGGAATTATTAGTGATAAGTCAACAATTTTTTTCTTTTTTTTGATAAGTTGGATATGCTCAACAGTTAAGCAGTTACAGCTGGGAAAAGAAAAGAATACTCTAGTAAAGGGTATGGCTATATCTGTTAACGACATAAAAATAATAGCTTAAATCAGCTCTCATTAGCATTAAGAAAGGAAGAACAGAAGTCTTAGCTTTATCAAAAAATTTAATAAACAGCACATCAACAGATGGAAGTAGACCCCAGAAAAGGCTAGTTGACTGCTGAATGAATTTGGAGCTGCAGCTAGAAAACAAAATTTGAATGTAATTTTCAAAACAAAAGGAGTTACTGGTGCTTCCGGGAATTTAGGTTCATCATGCAGGTATTGGGATATTAGAACTGCAAGCTACCATGAATTATTCCAAAAGATTTCAGTTTAGTCCATGACCACTCTAGAACATGCCATATTCAAATTAAAACCTCTATTGCTGAAGAAGCCATCTATATGTAGACCTAAAAGTTGCTGAAGAAGCCATCTATATGTAGACCTAAAAGTAACACCCACATCAACTCAATTAGTTAAAGGTCTGATTATAGTTTACCTTCCAGTTACCTGGAAGAGGAAACAGAGTGTGTCAGCACCAGCAGAGTGGAGAGGCATTACTGCCCTCCCACCCCCCAACCCCACCACCAACACACACACACACAGCCAAGAAAGAAGCCACACGTAAAATTTCAGATACCCCTTGGTTATGTCAACTTTCAATTATGAAGCCTCCACACTTTCATGGTTTATCTCCAAATACAGACTTACACAAGAACAAGTTATTGATGGACACGTAACAGACACCTTGAATACTGAGAAAATTTGAAGGTATAATAATAAATTTTAATAGTAATGTTATGAAAATTTGGGCTTCCATGAAATGTTACCTCGTCTTCTAACTGAATTATGGGACATGCTTCCAGATTGGCACTCTTCCGGGATTTATCATCAGTATCATCAGAGAAAAGTGTAGTGCTGTTTGTGTTAGGATCACTGGGGTCTGATACAACCAAATCAAAGTCATAACTTAAGATGTTCTTCTCTGCTAGTCCAAGCTGCAGATGAAACAAAAAAAAAGCAAGGAATATTACATGGATGTTTGTCATAGAGCAGATAAGAACCCGAAAATTAGAAGGGGTAGAGAAGTTCCATGCATGCATCTAAGGAAAATGATGTCAAAAATAAAAAGGGTGACATTTTTTGCTTCTTTATTAGGAACATGCGCCCAGACTCTTCTATTTACCTTTATGCTAAATCTACCAAAATCTTTCAAGTAAAAGAAGTGCAATTGCTCAGAAGAATTGTAAAATGATAAAATAAAGTACATGCCATTTGCCTTCTTCTCCACATGTGAGTCCACAAGTTCAACAGCTCATTAGTGCGCAGAGGTTTCACAAGGTAGTCAGCTGCTCCGAATTTGAGGCACTTGACGACAATAGAGACTTCATCTTGTGACGACATCACTAGGAAAGGAAAAACAAAGAAATATTTATTGCTCTTCAGTGCAGTCGAAATCAAGTTACAGTTTATACAAAGATATGCTTACTGATCACAGGAATGCGCCGCAGTTCTTTATCCCTCATAATGTATTTCAACATCTTGTATCCTTTGGACATAGGAAGGTCAACTTCAGAAAGAATGATATCTATATCAGGTCCTTCAGCATTCAGTGCATCAATCACCTGTCTGGGTGACTTCACTGAAGTCACTGCAAAGAAACAATTACCACCATCAACACAAGAACAGGTAAGTGCTGCCTTATAAAGTACCATGTGTTTTATAAGACAAGTAGACAACTGCAGACTGACCTAGGATCACAACAAGGGAACTTACAAAACAAAAGCATCTTACCCCAATCACCACTAGCCCCCAGGTGTCCTCTTGTCTTTTAGTTTGTTTTCATTATTTCATCTTTCTATTCTGAGATGGGAATTAATTGTACCAAAGATACCTACTATGTACAAACTATTTCCTTTCCACAGGTCCAGTTCTACTCTCCTTTCCCTTTTCTTGTCATTTTGTTTCATTTCTCGGTTCGGGAAGGGGGTAGAACTGGGAAAACTGGGAATAGCTGAACCCTTTGGCAAGATTGCAAAATTGAACTCTGACCCCACCCCCCATCCCAAAACATCCCAAGACATTCAATAATTAGTTGAGGGGAGGGGGGAAAAAGCCACTATTACAATTAATACAAGACACGGCAATTTAATTTAAAGTGGGAGCTAAGAGATGAACTTAATGAACATTAATCTTCAAAAAATCAGGGCAAAGGAACATGCTTAAGTTAGGAAATCAAAGCTCATGTTAGATAAAGCAAGTGATCTATCATCTATAAACAACAGGAGTTAAATTGAAATTGACAAAAAGTTTCCATCCAGAATCCAGAACAAGAGTACTTGTTCAAGAATGCTTTTGACCCCGAATTTGGAGTATGGTACTTTCTCGGAATTCACAGGGTTCGACAAGCAATCAACCAGACCTTAGTTCTCATTAATTCTATTACCTGCTTTAGGAGAAAAAAAAAAACAAAAATCATCTCATATCAAGTTGTACACAACACATCCATAAGACCATCTAATGAAATTAATAAATACCATAATCTAGGAGCTCCAAGAACTGCAATATTACCTTGATAAGAACATTTGCACAAGAGAGTAAAAACTTCCTGTGAGCTCTTTGCATCTTTATCACACAGTAAAATCCGCACTTTACTCCTATCAATAAACCCATCCCCACTCTTCACAATCTCATTCTTCTCCATAATCCCCAGCTCAAATACTCAAATCAACAAACTTCAAAAATTCCAGCTCAAAACCCTCCCACTCCCCCAATACTTTTACTACTACAAAACCTCCATTAGAATCCACCTTCCACTCTTCACTGCAAGTAAAAATTACTACTTAGGGTTCCTAATTTAGCCTGTTAAATTAGCCGATCACCTAGTCAAATCTTATCCAATACAAGTTTATGCATCAACAACAGTTCTTCTACTCTTATGCAAAGTCTCCGGCAGACGCGCGGCGGAATCCGGCGCAAGTTAGCAAGAACTTACCGGAAAGGAACAGAAATTCACAAACAGCGCCGTTCTCCAACCGATCCAGCGCACGTTAGCAAGAACTACTTCAGAAAAATCTGTACACAAACTTTCCTAATCGGTTATACCTACGTAAAACTCAAGTTAGCAAAACAAAACCAAAAAAAATTAGCAAAAAAAAAGAAAAGGAAGAGTCTCTTCTGGCTATTAAAGTTCTGAGTGGTCGTCAAAAAATTCCCGTTTTTTTTTTTTTTTCCATTCAGGCCGACGAAAAATATTTTAATAGCACTTTTAAGGTAGATGGTGAAAGCTAAAGTGCGCCGAGTTGGGAGGTGAAAATATCTTAACCGATGAATAAGGGGAAAACGAAGGGTTGAGATTGGATGAAGTAGGCGTAGGTGGCACGCGGCGTAAGATAGTGGAATGTAATTACGTGGAAAAGGCAAAAGTTCAAAAAGGGTGAAAAAGTGAGTGGGAGGATATTTCCATGAGGGAGGATATTTTGTTAGAGATAGAGGAGATGCCACGTCACGTGGGGGGATCTGTTAAAGGTGTGTTTGGATTGTCAATTTGTGAAGGAGAAAGTAAAGAGTCACGTGGGAGGGGGTAGTTTGTGCTTTCTAGGCAAGCAATATATGTATAAGGTTTCTTATTGGTTTATTGGATTTTGGGAAAATAAATTCGAAGGTCCAATTTTATTCACCACTTATATATATATATATATTCTCCACGTGTTAAACCAACTTGCATTCAATCCACAATTTACATTATTGGTCATGAGACGCAATTTGAATGAATCCATGATGAGTGTTGTCAAGCTGAAGTCAATTTGTGAAAGGGGGGTTAAAAATTGAGTCGGTTAAGGTTAATTAATAAAAGACAAGTCTATTAAGGTCAATCAAGTTCATTCTCTTTAAGCCAAATTGTCAAGGAAAAAGGGAAGAACAAGACATAATATGCTTTTTTAGGATTGTCTCATGTCTTCTATTCTCCGCAAAAAGCCTATTGTATAGGTGTAAAAACAAAATCAACACCGCAATATGAAACGATGACACACTTATGACTAAAAAAGCTATTTCATAGCTCGTGACTAAACTCTGGTGCCTCAATTGAATCTGATTGGGGTAGGTCGACACACCTAAAGATAGATTGTTAGGCTTCTGAGGGTAGTTATGACTATTTCCAACTATAAGGTGTTCTACTCTGGATGAGGCTTCTCTCGAATGCTTGGCTTCAAGTCAGTCTAGCTTAAGCAGGTGGTCAAGGCTTCTTGCATCATATCAGGGAGAATCTGCTTGATTCTCTTCGAATCTCCTATAGACGTCCGTTATCCGATTACTCTAAGTGTCGTGGTGTGATTCATTTTTTTTCATTAGATTAATTACCCCCCATACAGATAGTTCCTCACTTTCTGGATAACATCTGAAAAGTGGAAGATTCTTTGCACTAGTTTCGATGATTACTTCTCACTAAAAGGTGTGGATTTTGATTAGCTATGTCTCATTGGTCCAGTAGCTGCATTTTAAACCTGAAAACTTGCGGTCTTAATTGGTTACTACTTAGTAGGATATATGATGTCCTACACTCGTAGTCTCGTTAAAAATCTTGTTAGGGTATCTTATGGGATTATCACTCAATCCCATATAGGGAAACACTTAGCCATAAGGATTAGCCACCTCTGTCCTCTTATGAAACCGTGTTGTTTATTAAATATTTCTAGAGAACACTTTAGTTGTAAAGATCAGTCGCCACAGTATTTTTTCGAAACTATATTATGTATTGAGCAATTGAGGGAAGATGCTCCTAGACGAAAATGTCTTGGTTAAGTACTAAAAAGGCTATCTCGTAACACGTGTATATTCTTTAACACCTCACTTAAATCTACTTGGAACGGGTGAGTGCATGTCTTTAGATTGATTGTTGAGCTTCCTAGGATAATTATGACTACTTCCAGTTGTAAAGCGATCTTCTACGGATGAGGTTTCTTTCGAATGCCCAACTACAAGCATGTTCAAGACTTTTTGCATCTTACTGAAGAGAAACGTCTTGATTCTCCTTAAATTGCATGTAGACATTTCATTATCTTTGATCTCACCACATATTATAATATGATTCGTTCTTTCCACTGGATTCGATTATTCCTCATACCAATCGATCGAGGAGCTAGTAAGGATAATAATCCAAATCCATGCATAATAATACCCCATGTAACTCAATTTTTAATTTAAGTACACAAAAATGAAATGGAAACAAAGAAAGAAGGGGAATGGAGAAGTCGAGAAAAAGAATAACATGGTTGAAGAATAATAATATATAAGTGGTGGGGATAATTGGGACTTGCAAAATCATTTTGGACGAAAAATCCAATAACCAATAAGAAACCTTGTACATATTGCTGGCTTTCCTCTTGTGAGATCCTTCACGTTTTTTTGTGTGACGTGGCATTTGCTCTATCTCTGACAATATATCCTCAAATATCCTCCCACTCTCTTTTTTACGACACCCTTTTTGATCTTTTTCCTTTCACTTTTTCTTTCCACTTTCCATGTAGTATTAAATTCCACTATCTTACGCCCCCGTGCCAGCTACGCCCACTTGATCCACCGCATAAAATTGCGTTCTTTCACCCCTTTGAAACCAATCAAAGTATATTCTCCAATGAAAGGCTTGTTCGCTATTAGCGGAGATGATTAAATATGATATGATATACTCTAATTTAACATGTTATATTACTTGTGATGTATCTTTTCGTAATACTTTTTATTTTACTATTATACTTTGATTTACTTCTCGTTCATCGAATTGAGGATACAACCTCTTTATTACATAGAAAATAGAGATAATATTTACTTGCATCCTACACTGAATATGTTATTATGATTGTTTAAATAATAATCATTTAGTATATGAAATTAACTCGATTATACTAAATAGTCTGAATCATATTCCTCGATGTAAATTTAACCTTCGCTTGCATACACCAAATAATTTAACTTTAGCTTACAAGTGCTCCTTTCATTTTTCACTTATTCATAGTAGACTTTGTATATTCTTTAAGAAATAATAAATGGCTGGTAAAGTTGTTGTCATGTGATCAGGAGGTCACGGGTTTAAGCCTTGGAAACAGTCTCTGACAGAAATGCAAGGCACGGCTGCGTACAATACACCCTTATGGTGGGATACGTCCCCGAGCACCGCGCATATCGATAGTTTTAGTGCGCCGAGCTGATCTTTTTATCTATATTTATTGATATATATATATACTACAAATGGATTCGGAATTTTCTGCATACATCATTATCTGCTTTTACTTGCAGTTGTCTTTTAAAACTAAGATAATAAGTTTCTTCTTAGTAAGGATTTATTTTCCTAGAGAGATTCCCAGTTACCATGTCCTTTTTCCCATCCTTCAATTTTCATTAGCAATTATTTTTGCCAATATGCCTTTGCCTTTTCGTTCTCGAGTAAAGCATTTCCAAAGCTAAATAAAAGAACAATTTATAAACTCCAGCAACTTGAAGTTTTAAATGTCCAACTAGAGAACAAAAACTGTAGTAATAATCGTACTGCAGAGGACCACATAAAGGCGTGCCAGTCACGTGGTCATTTGGTAGACAAAAGTCGCAACACAAAAAGTAGATCACATATTCTGTCTCATACTCATTGATAAGATAATTGATTAAATGAAAAATTAAAAGCAGGATTAACTCATTCTTTCTAACATGATTGATCTTAAGAGGTATTTTATTCTATTCATAAATTATCGTATTTGGAGAATCTTAGTTAGGTTAGGCACTCCCTGTTATTTAAAAGAAAACAAAAACAATCTATTCCAAATCAGGAAAAAATTGATTCTTCTCGTCCATTTTAAAAAATGAAGAGATAATTTATCACTTAGTTGCTAATTATTTCAGCATTGGTGTGCCAAGTCAATACTGAACAACAATTAAACGTAGAGAGCGAGAAAATCATTTGCAAAGTCAAATTAGGACAAACCTTTCATTTTTCAACTCATCCTACAAGAGAGAGCTAATTAAATCTCACTCTAGACAGATAATCACAGGAATAACAGCAACTTTCCTGTGAGATATTATAAACAGTCCAGGTTCAACCTAAGTTTCAGTTCTACTACAAGTTAAATCTGGGAACTGATGCACAATCAACTTGCTTGCAACTAAGCGGATGCCAGCATTCTGTTGGACGTCATATGAATCCATTGAGAAGTAAGCATCCACGATACTTCCCGCTTTTATCAAGGATTCCAGTTCTTCCACATCAAATTTACTAAAGATCACGGGCTTCTGTGTTGTCGAAGATTCTTTCTGATATATCTCCGTAGTCCAACAGAAAGTATTACCATCTATAACAGTTGGTAAACTGCATGTGTACAAATGTTAGAAGTTAGTTTATAGCACAAGAGGATCATCATCAGTGAAATGAGGCTGCTTGCTCCAGTAAATGGAACAGGATTGATACAGACGGTGTAAAATATCACAGCACCACTTTATCTGGTGTATTTTACAACTCTCATGTCCTAACTTCTAATAAGAAACTTAGGATAACCGTAAACTAAAGAACTCATGAGTCACTCATGTAGTGACTAGGATAGAAATTCTGAGCGATAAGGGTCCGACCACAAGGGTCTATTGTACGCAACCTTACCTTGCATTTCTGCCAAAGGTTGTTTCCAAGGCTTGAATCCGGGACCTCCTGGTCACATGACAACAATTTTACCAGTTACTTCAAGGCTCCCTTCAAGGCCATGTATTTACCCTCGAGGCCTCGAACATTTGAAAGACTGAGGGGAGAATGGATAAACAAAAAATTAACATGAACTATACATGCAAGAAAATGGCAAGCATAGGCATAACCTTTCCTGGTTTTGAAAAACAGGAAAACAATGCATATTCACTTGTAGGAGATGCGAAAAAAGAAAGATCTAAACTTACTTTAAGCGGACAGTAGGGTAGTTCTTAAATCCAGGCTTTCTAGTCACCACGGGCCTCCACTCTGAGCTGCTACCTGAGTCCACAGATAGCTTTTGAGCATAATCATCAACTACATCCAAGATTTTGCACAGGTCCGAGGATGCATCAACCACAAAACTCAGTCGCGGCAAACCAGCTTTATCAACATACTTTTTACTAATATCAAACCGCACCTTCATTTGTCTACAACAAACTTGTAGTTCACCATTGTCGTGCAATACTTTTATCTTCTGAGACCCACGAAAAAAAGGGGCAAGACTTACAGAGATTGAAGGTATGGAGATTTCATTTGGTTCTAAGAAGTCAATGTAGCCAATGAAACTCTCAGTTGCAGTTGTGGAAGATTCTGGTGAATATGAACCAGATTCATCTTCGATAACATCTGACAGAAGGGATTCTTCCAATTCGTCCATGTTAAAAGGAATGATTTCTGCTGTAGATTTGACAAGACTTTCTATCTTGATGCTTGCTGAGGGTGTATCTGCACTGAAGTCCAGCTTTTCTAGTGAAGCTCTCCCATTACTACGGCTTCTTGTCGTAGCATTAGGAGACACCCAACTATTCTCTATAAATATGTCTGGTAGGCTGGATTCCTGCAGCACATAAATAATTCATTACTCTGTTCAGCCCAAATAGAAGTTCAGAAAACAAATAATATCAATCCTAAGTTCTTAAAGCAAATGCAACTGGGTATTTGATTGATCATAACAATTACCAATGTTATATAGAGTTCCTATGCTGACAAAAATTGGAAAGGAACCATGGAAGAACAATATTATAGTGCAATGCATCTAATTTAGATATATTCCACCCTACATGGCAGGCAAAAGACACAAAAAGGAAAATAATATGAGAAGAACTTAGCTTCACAAGTAATGCTACCAATCATGAACAAGACAAAGTCTTACGATCAGACAAACAAACAAAAAATAGTGAAGCTGTGATGTATGACTAGCTTACCAAAAATAAGACAGTTGAACAGTACTTCAGCACTTCAAGATTCATGCGGACATCATCCAAACTCCTGAAAATAACACAAGGAATACTGCAAACTATCAATTGAAAGAGTAAGAACTTGCAATTGTACACAAAAGAATCATCAAAAGTATGAAATGAAGAGCACATTACAATTCCTACAAGCTACAACAGTAAATTTCCCGGGTTCTGTGACAGTTAAATAACTAAATCCGTTACAATAACAAGTGACCCTCTCAATCCCTGCTTCATCATGGGCAAAGAAAAAAGGATGCTAGAAACATGGCAATTTAACTTACAGAACAAAATTAAGGAACAGAAGACACAAACAAACTGTATTAACATATTTTATGTTGCTTACTGCAGTAAATTGAGCAAGAACTAGCACATTGAGAAATTACAAAAGAGGTAAACAAGAGGACCAAAGGCATTAATCTTTAGTTAAAAAAAATAGAATAACTGATACTTGTTTTTCGACAAAGAGGAAAAGCATCCAATAAAAAACTCTTTACCTATGTGTTTGCCGTCCAAGTCCAAAATAAGTAGCAAGAGAGGCCATCTGGAAAATGAAATTGAAAAAAGAAAAAAGAAAAAGAAGCCAATCAGCAGTAATGTCTTTGAGAATTTTTATCCAAACAGTACCCAAAACTTCCGCAAGTTTTCCTATTAGCCCAAGTGGCCTAAACAATTGTCCAATATGCAGAGTAAAGCATATATCACAAAATTAAGTAGTACTTTTGTTTTCAAAGAACTGCAAATAGAAGACGCAGAGAAAGAAACAGAATACCAGTGCTTCTCTTAAACAATGTCTGGTACTTAATTATTGAATTTTTTTTCCAGTTGGTTCTGTTCGTTTTTTTACTTCCTAATAAGAGTAAACCATAGTATAGAGAAATAGAACAGCATTACATTAATCCATTTTACTAGCCAATTAGAAAGGTGAGGGCTTTGAGAGGATGAAAATTATCACATTTAAGTTCTAAAAGAAAATCCCAAAGCTAACGAAAGAAAGTATATGCTCCTAAACATGCTTCACAATAATAAAGCAATTTATTAGGCAGATACAAGCTCATACTAGATATTGGTAAAACAGTTGTTTCTTTTATTTCCTATCCTTCATTATTCAGCGGCTTCAATAGTTAAAAAAGATGTCGATAACCACTGGAGCGAACTCTTAGCAAGTCAGATGTTTACATCTTACAACATTTAACACTTAAAAGAGCGAGACTAAACCATCCATATCCATATGATTTTGCTGATCAAGTCAGGTTCAGCTGAGTTTTCTTGTAATGTATAATAAACAGAAAAATGCATCAACAATTTGATTTTAGTCCTAGTTCAGTACCGAAAACTGTCTGCTTTTACATAAAGTTGGAATATTTTTTATACCTTCATGTCACCAGCTCTCCTTCCAAATCTCTGTGTCAATAAAGCCAATGTATCAATTATTCCTTTAGGCTCTGGTGCTGGCCTATTAATCCCAGCAAATGCTTCCCTAATTCGGTGACAGTCAAATTTCAGTATATTGTGGCCTGCCCATATTCTCCCTGCACAAACCACATAACAAGCACATCAGCCCTTCGTGAATAAGCCATCCAAAAGTCACTTTTGTATGGAGGAAAACGTTTTCCATTCCAAGAAAATATTTTCAAGGAAATCAAGTTGTTGCTTACGTATTTTCTTGTATTTAGTACACAAGTAAAATATTATGTAAAAGCATTTGAAAGACATCTAAGGAAAAACAATGAGAATGGGTAGAGGAAAAATGATACATGTTGTGATGGAGGAGGGGGAGGGTGGGGTGGAGGTGGAGGTGGGTATGGGGGTGATTTCGAGAGTGATTGGGGACATTTCCACTTGTTTTCCTAATTGCGTTAAGGAAATCATGTTCTTTACTTCCAAAGAGCTTATTTTCCTAAAGAAAGCATCTGCTACCCCCTTAACTATACCAAATTTGCTACAACACAACCCAACTTTACGGGGCCTATTACCTCGAACTAAATTTTAACGTATTTTTTTCTATTTTTTTTTTGGCTGATGTGACAGATGGAAGTCCTTCACGCGCCTCGAGTATTTAACTTCACGCAAGATGTCACATCAGCTCAAAGGAGTGACAAAAATATGCTAAAATTGAGTTCAAGAATAATAGGACTCCCGTGAAATTGGAGTGTTTTGTAGCAACTTTCACCAAAGTTCAAGGATCACAGTTTGCTTATCTCAATTTTTTAACCAAACAAATATAAAAAAAAAAAATAGATTAATGTAATGTTTCCTCCATAAAGACCACACCCTTAAATAAAAAATTCAGCTCAAAAACACTGAAAATGAATAACTTTCAAAAAGTAGGTAGAAAGAGATAAACAAGGGAGCTGACCATGGAGAATGTCATACACTTTATCGGCGATTTCATCGAAGGTGGGGGAAGATATGATTTCTTCCCGATTAATGCCGTTACGGCGAACGGAGAGGGTGGAAATGAGGGAGAGATCAGTGGGTCGTACAAGGGTGGAATAAACCTCCTGCTCGACGAGTTTCCTTGGACAAACAAGAATAGCCCCAAACTCCAGGATCGAAAAGCCTTGGCCGGGTCGGGTCGGTACAGTAGTTTCAACATCGAAGAATGCTACCTCCAACCTCTCATCACCCATTATTAATGTTTTCTACTTTATTTGCTTATTGATTTTGCAGGTTCAAATTTCAGGTTTATTTTTTATTCAATGTCAATTCCCGCTTAAATATTTTGTTTAAAATATTTCAAAAAAGGTAAAACATCACAATTTGACAAATGACTGTCAAAGTGTCATATACTCATTTCGTTTCATTTCACTTTATCCCAGTTTACTCATCATAACTCTTCTTACTTTAAAACTCTAAATTTGACGGTTAATTTATATGGGTTTTAAATGTGAATGGTAGAGAGGAAAAAAATATATAACAAAATTCGACTTTATAAATTTGACAAGTAGTGTATTGAAATAATTATTCTTATATCGGAGGCAAGTAAAACGAAATGCAAGAAATAGTAATTTGATAAAACTAAAAATAGGTTTACATTTTGGGCAGGGTATTCTTTGTTTAGCGCAGGGGTATCCTAAAGGAATATGATTCTAAAACCTAAAGTTGATGTCAAATGAATTACTATGTGGTTTAGTAGTTGTATCGTGTACGCCGCTACTAATTACTATAATATCCCACTTAGGCGTATCTTTCATATCTTGAGTTCTGAGTTTCTCAGATGATTCCCCAAGGGCAAAGCAATATCATATCCAGGGAGTTCCTAGTATACCTTACCCTTCACGTCTCTCTTCCTTGTTTTGATTAGATAAACTATATGAAGAAGCTTTACATGTCTTCAAAAATTAGGGTATCCTCTACCTTTGTGAACAAATTCGGATCTCATATACAACAACAACAACAAACCCAGTGTATTCCCACTTAGTGGGGTCTGGGGGGTAAGATGTACGCAGTCCATACCTCTACCTCTGATGAAGTAGAAAGGCTGTTTCCGAAAGACCCCCGGCTCAAGTCACGAGATATCACACAAACACATAGTACAGCACAGAAGCAGATGACATAACATAGATACGGCACCCATAAGGAATATAAAACAGAGTAAAGCAGTAAAGCAGGAATATACAGCAGAGGAAAGCACACATATTCGTAATAAACATGGAACACGGAACACGGAACACGGAACATTGAATACGGAATCATAACAGGAATACACCCCCACCAATTTATTCCCTACACTAGCGACCCGAACTGGCCCTAATCCTCTGCCGTAATTCGCATCTTCCATACCTTCCTATCTAGGGTCATGTCCTCGGTGAGCTGTAACTGTTCCATGTCCCGCCTAATCACCTCACCCCAGTACTTCTTCGGTCTACCCCTACCCCGTCTAAAACCATCCAACGCTAGCCTCTCACACCTACGGACCGGGGCATCCGTGGGCATCCGTGCCCCTCCTCTTCACGTGTCCGAACCATCTCAATCGTGCTTCCCGCATCTTACACTCCACTGAAGTCACACCAACCTTCTCCCGGATAGTCTCATTCCGAACTCTATCCCCTCGGGTCAGTCCACACATCCAGCGCAACATCCGCATTTCTGCCACCTTCATTCTTTGGATGTGGGAGTTCTTAACTGGCCAACACTCCGCTCCATACAGCAAGGCCGGACGGACTACCACCCTATAGAATTTGCCTTTAAGCTTGGGCGGCACCTTCTTATCACACAGCACCCCCGATGCGAGTTTCCACTTCATCCATCCCGCCCCAATACGGTGCGAGACATCCTCGTCAATCTCATATAAAACTGGCTAATTCGAACAAAGAAAATTTTATCACGTTGATCTCATAAATTGGAAAGATAAAAAAGGAAATATCGCTAGCCAAGGGTGTATTACATAAAATTAGTATGAGACCTTAGTAACCAGAATAATTAATGTTTAATATTACATCGATGGAATTACAGTAATAAATCTAGACAAGACGTCCTCTTGGGGCAACTTGAAATTCCTCAAATTCCAACCTGTAAAATGTTGCTTTGATGTTGAGTATTGCTGATCAATTCGGGAAAACTATGCTGTTGAAGATGTTCCACAATAGCATTGTGTCACCACTTCACTTCTTGATCCCCTCTGGGGTATTTGATTTATTGTGTCAGGACTCAATACAAAACAAGTTGGGGTCGGCTATATGAATCCTCATTGACGATGCTTCTTCATTAAAGCTCAACTCATGCAATTTACGTGAAACTCATACCCGATGTTGTCACCATTCTTAAACTTCCTCACTCAATTAAGTGCCATCGTCTTTGTGAGCTGTACGATACATTTAGTGAAAATAAGTTCTGATTCAGAAAAAAATGGAAAAGGACGAGGAGTTTACAAGAATTACAGTACATAGAGTGTAATTATGCTAAACATCACCACCGTGAGCTGGAACATTACCTGTAGTGTTACGTATTTTGCTGCTCTGCTCTTTAAGCAAGCTTTCCTCTCCCCAGTTGCAACAACATACCACAAAATTTACGTTACTTAAAGATGCTCACTGTTTGCCGACTCCCCACTCACGTTCAGGAAAACCTGCACAAAAGCAGTAGCTGACCAGCTTTGTGGCAAAAGGGTGATCATGCACCATCATCTCGAGATATTTACGAACTGTATCTGGCATTGCTATTGTTGATGCAAAAAATCCAGATTTTGTAATCCCACCAGCAAACCACTAGGGGGTGTGGTTCAACTGGGTGAAATGGATATACTTCCAAACACGTGATTCCAACAGAAGAAGATCTGCTCCACTCCATGCAAGTTTAAATTGTCGAAAATGTACATCAAACTATTAGTTCCTCCTCAGAAATACTTGGCTGGTAACCTTGCAATTTGGCTTGACTGGTGAGCAGATTGAGCATCTCATAGACTGAAGAAGCATGCCTGTGACTTAGGTCACTGGATAGAAAATTATGAATGGTACCATCAGCTTCAATTTTGCTTTGACCTGGAGGCTTTTTTACTCGCATTCCAAACATCTTCTGTCTCGTGATGATAACATCTTGCCACCTCTTATCAGTTGCATATAGATTTGACAACAGCACAAAGTAGCCAGCAGCTCTATCAGGTTCAAGCTCCACGGTCAATTTTTGAGCTACGCTGGAAGCTAGTCTCAGATTTTTGTGTATCTTGCATCCTCCAAGAAGAGCACCCCAAACAGCCTCATTTGGCTTCATAGGCATTGTCTCAACAAGCATGACAGCTTCATCAAAAAGTCCAGCACGACTTAGCATGTCAACCATGCAGCCATAATGCTCAATCCTTGGCTCCACACCCCAAGTTTCTTTCATACATCTAAAGTATCGGTACCCCTCATTGACATAACCAGCATGACTGCAAGCAAACAGGACACCTAAGAATGTTATCTCGTTCGGCCTAACATCATTTCCTCCCCAGCTTTCCATCTGCTGGAAAATAGTAAGAGCCTCGTGTGCATACCCTTGTTTTGCAAAACCTGTGATTATACTGGTCCAAGAAACTGAGTTTCTTCTTGGCATCCCTTCAAATACCCTATAAGCTTCCTCGATTTCACCACAACTAGCATACATATGTATAAGTGCATTGTAAAATGACACCAGCACCGGCTCATTCCTAAACTGTGAGGACTCAACAACACTCGAATGAATCCACTTCCCCAGATCCAGAGCTCCTAATTCAACACATGCTGATAAAACAGCCACCAAAGTCACCTGATCAAATTCCACATTGAGCCTTTGCATCAAGCGAAACAATTCCAGAGCCTGCTGACATCTTCCACTCTTTGTACAACCTGCTATCGCCGTTGTCCAGGAAACAACATTCTTATCTGGAATCTCATCGAAAATTCTAAGACCCTCATCAACATCCCCATTTCTAAAATACCCAAATAGCAACGAATTCCAAGTCACAATGTTTTTCTCGATCATTTCATCAAACATCGTCCGTGCATCATCCCTCCCTCCGGTAGTTGAATACAAATTAACCAAATTAGTCTGAACAAACACATTCAGCGAAGACAAACTTTTCAAAATCTTACCATGAACCTGTTGACCTTCCCTGAACAAACCCCCAATTGCGCAACCATTAAGCACGTACGAATACGTATACCCATCCGGCATAGCAGTTGATTTTTCCATTTGATTAAAAAGCTCAACAGATTTCTGTGGGTTTTCGCCACGCGCATGGCCCCTAATAATTTGGTTCCAAAGGGTAGTGCTTGGACTTTGAACTTGACTGAAAATGTGGTCGGCATATTTGAGACTGTAAGATGTTACGAAAGGAGAGAGTAGTCTTACAAGAATGAAGTTTTTCTGGGTAAAGCCATTGGTGATAACGTGGGTGTGGATTTGTGTTATCTGTTTGATGGATTTGCAGCTTTGCAAGAGAGAGAAGAGACGTTGTTGGCGAGCTCTTGATCCTCTCTGCTTGGCGGGAACTGATTCTTCAATTAGCATTCAACCTGTCTTTAAACCAAAATGTAATTTAAGTAGGGTACCCTTTTATACTAGCAATTCATTATTTGGACTTCCCTCTTTTGCCTTTTTGGCAGTGAAAATAAACCAGTGTAATCCACAAAGTCGAGTTTGGGGAGCCTGGAATGTACCTTCAAGGTAAAGAGATATTTTTATAGACCTCAGCTCAAGAAGAAATAGTCCAAAGTAATCCAGTAAAAAGTAGCGAAACTACAAAAAACAATCAACTATAAGAAAACACAAACAAAATAATACGACAATAGAAGTAAAAAACAACAACAAATAGCAATATAAATTGAAGACAAGAAACTACAAGAGCATGTGTAGTGAAATGCATCTATTGGAATTGAAATATGTTTGCTCCAATTTTTCTAAAATCCAATTCTGACAGATGATTTGTGACTCTAGACAGTACAGTTCAAAGTTAATCTTGAACACAATAACATTGTTATCCAACTAGTACTTGATAGTATTATTTTTTTTCCAACTATAAGTAGCTAGTATATTTTAACAAATAAAGGGTCAGTTTGGTGCACTTGAGCTCCCGCTATATGTAGGGTTCAGGGAAAGGCCCGACCACAAAGATAAGTATATTGCATTTGTATCAGAGGATATTTCTTAAGGGTTGAACTCATAAGCTCAGACATTGCTGTAAATGAACAAGTGGAGTACAACAGACCTGACTTCTGAGTTATGCTATCTAAGCTCTGTCTGCACATTGTGACCAAATGATGAGATTCTTGCACAATTTGGCCAAGCCTTTTACTAGCACAACGCAGCCCCAAATCAATTTCCCTAAACATCTTAAACCAACAAGAATTAATCTGAGTTTGAAAAGTTACCTCAAGTCCAATCCCATCAAGACTATATTGCTGTTCTCCGACTTGCTGAGGAAAAAGATTTCTGCAGTAGATAGCTACTCTCTCCTATATGTCGTCAAAGCTTGCGCAAAAAAATCCCTGGCCACTGAAGGAAAACAAGCCCATGCCCTCGTCATCAAACTTGGCTACAAACCCATCATTTTTATTCAAACATCGCTTATGGATATGTATGCGGCAACTACCAATGTTTCTGCTGTGCATAAGCTGTTTGATGAAATACCCAACAAGAATGTTGTTTGTTGGACTTCACTGATTTCTGCGTATGTACAAAATCAGAAATCGTACAGAGCCTTAGAAATATTCAGGCAAATGCAGTCGGACAATAATGTAGAGCCTGATCAGATAGCATTCACTGTTGCGCTGTCGGCCTGTGCTGATCTAGGGGCGTTGGATAAAGGGGTGTCGATTCATGATTTGATAAGTCGAAAGCCGGAGTTCAGTGAGGATTTATCGTTAATGAATGCTCTTTTGAACATGTATGTAAAATGTGGGGATATCAGAAAAGCTATGTTAGTGTTTGATAATATTAGAATTAAGGATGTTAGGACTTGGACATCCATGATTGTTGGGCATGCGTTACACGGCCAAGCAGAGGAAGCGCTAAGGCTGTTTTCAGCATTGGAAGAAGAAAACAACCCGAGATCAAGAAAAGGCCGTGGGACTGAGGACCAATTACTTATTCCCAATGAGGTTATGTTTATAGGAGTTCTAATGGCCTGTTCTCATGCAGGGATGGTCGAAGAAGGGAAAAGGTATTTTAGAAGTATGATCGAAGTGTATGGCATAAAGCCTACGCTTTCTCACTTTGGCTGCATGGTAGATCTGTTATGTCGCCGTGGACTGCTAAAAGAGGCATATAGCTTTATTTTGGCAATGCCAATTCAGCCAAATGCAGTTATATGGAGGACGCTACTTGGTGCCTCTGGTGTTCACGGCAATAAAGAACTTGCTGCAGCAGCTCGGTCTAAATTATACGAGTTAAATGCGAGTCTTGTTGGCGATGATGTTGCATTATCTAATATCTATGCTGCTAAGGGCATGTGGGAGGAGAAAATAATGCTCAGAAATGAGATGACGCAAAGGAGAACTCCTGGCTGCAGTTCAGTTGAGGTGGGGAAGTTGCATTCTTGAATGTTATTAGTGCATGGAAATGATAAACCTGTGGATTAGGTTCTTGCTCACTTCATTGGGACAAAAGAACATTTGCTAATTGACCAGCTTCTTGTCAAGGACATTAAGTTTTGGTTTTGGGCAGAAAGTTTAAATACACTTACTGTTGAATATGTTTAGATTATTCAAAATGTAGACTTGCATGTGTGCACCCTAGGGACAGACACAATGCATTCTGTAAAAATTCCATTTCTTTCACAATTACTTGCACAAGATAAATATCTTTGGAACCTTGCAAGCTGCTTCTATTCAGTTTTCAGAAAATATTACTTTCTCATTTTATACAAGGTACACCATTACTTTTTCTGAGTGAATGAAACAAATTATCATTCAAGGAATTGATATCTAGCTTACAACTGAAAATTGAGTAGTTTTTCGTGTATATTATTAGATCAGAAAATCAGAGTTAGCCCAACGTGAGCATTTGTCTGGATTCATTTTTCGAATTAATGGTATCCCCCCTCGTTATTTCTGTTGTTTTCGGGTACACACACAAGTTCTTCACGAACTATCAAGGAAGTATGTTATTTAAAGAAATAAGACGAAGAAGAAATAGAATCAAGTCCTCCGAATTTACGGAGTGTCTTAAGGAATTAATTCCCTCAAGTAGCCAAGGTGTAACACCCCGTACTTAATTACGTGCATTAGCCATTGTTATATGTGTTGGAGTATATGTATTGATCCTAAGTTAGGTATATATGAGTTTAAGTATGAGTATTGATTATTTTGAGATGGTTTCAAGTGTATAGTTTGATTATATGTGTATAGGAATCGACCTTATTTATACCGGAATTTGCCCGTCGATGGTTCCATACGAAGGTTATTGAATAATCTTTCCAACTATATAAAGATTTCCAAAAACGGATAAGTTTCGGATATAATCGAGCACGTTCGAAACTATAAAACGGTGGCCGGGATGCTGTGAATAGTAAATGTGCAGGAAAATTTCCTGCACACAAACTACTGAGGCCTGCCAGTTTTTTGGGTCAACTTTGAACGATCATAACTCCCTCAATATAATTAACTGGGAGAGCTACCACCTATCAAAAGAAAGATCTTTGAGTCTTATTTCCAATGCAATTGATTTCATCCAAATCCAACATCTGAGTAAGGAGTTATACTCGTTTTACTTTAGCCTCTCAAAACAGATTTTTAGGGTCAACTTCAAACGATCATAACTCCTTGTACAGGATGAACTGGGT
>NC_061113.1:256307646-256308913 GCF_002878395.1 Capsicum annuum
ATTAAAGTAATAAGCTTGTTTTTCTCAAGAAACAAAAACGTTATGAATAATTAAAGTAATTTTTGACAGATAATTTTCTTGTTTCAAACTTATATTGTTATAGTGAATAATTAAAGTCATTTTTGACAAATAATTTTCTTATTTCAAACCTATATTATTTGAATATATAGTGATTTTCTCATAGGTTTCTTCTTCTTGAAGTCTCATTTTTAATTAGTGACAACATTCCTTCAACATGTTGATCGTTTACTCTACCAAATATGATATTAAATAATGATTAAAAAAAAAAATCATCTTTGTATCATAATTATGCAATACCTCAAAATAATATATAATTAAGAAATTATATTATTCATAGTACAATTTATATTTGTATAAAGAGATTTGAAAACTAAAAAACTTATTTTTCTCGAGAAAGAAAAATCACTACGAATAATTCAAATCATTTTCAACAAATGATTTTCTTGTTTCAAACCTATGTTATATTGCAATTACATTTTTCAACATCCTCATAAGTATACTCTTCTACTGAACTCTCATTCTGAATTATTGATAACATTCCATCAATGTGTGATCCTTACTATGTCGAAACCTTTATTTTTAAAGCCTGAAATTCATGAAGAAAAATCTGAATTAATATTTAGCAAACTATTGAAAATTCTTATTTCTACATACTCATAATGAAAAACTTGAGAAATACCCATGAGAGAGAGAAGAAAAGTGTAACAAATATTTTGTGTTATTCAATAGCTATAAATAACCATATGAGGTCAAATTTTCCATACAATAGAAATAAAATGTAAACTATAAATTAACTTTTTCAAATTATCACACAAATTAACTTAAATTATGAAATTTAAGATATTTATTTTTTCAAAATTTAACTTTTCCATATAAACATCACTGAATTGATATAAACAATATTTTGAAACGTGATAAATTAATTAAATAACCTAAAAATATTGTAATATTGTATTTCTTTTATCTCTAGATCTTTTTTTAATAATTAATTTGATATACTAAAGTCATACAATAATCTCCTTTCTTTTTATAGTCTAAACTTACCATTTAAAAATCGTTTCATTTGAATTAATAAGATCATAGTAGATTGTACAAAATCAATTAATAAATTATATATATTTTTTCATTAAATAAATAAAGTTCGATATAATATAATAAGACTACACAATCAACTAATTAATTTCACTTAATTAGATTAAATATTATGATCATAAAATTTAATCTAATTAAGTGAAATTAATTAGTT
>NC_061113.1:256309013-256334641 GCF_002878395.1 Capsicum annuum
AATATATAGACTAAAGTTCCTTAAATTTAATGTTGTAAATTTCAAAATATATTTATGGCTAAAGTAGTAGTCAATGTTCGTTGTTTTTTTTAATCAATATATGTATATCAATTACGGAACTTTGCATATATTCTTTATTAAAATAATTGTCAATATTAACTGATTTTTATCGCAATTTAATCTAATTAATTTGATAACAATACAATTATTATTAATATTATATATTTGTTAACCATAAATTTGTCCTAATTTTATAGCTTGATTATATTTATTAATCTACAATTACACAAAGAACTCAAAAATGGAAACAATTGATATTAATTACCTTTATAATTTCAAAAATTTAATCCCATGAATTTCTCATATTCTTATAGTTTGATTATATCAAATTGATATTAATTACCTTTATAATTTTGGGAAGAATTTTTAAAAGGTAACGATTATTTTTTTCCTAATTGCTGATTTATTTCTCAAAAATTTCTTATAAATTTATAATTTGATTATAGTTAATTGATTATTTAATCATCTTCATATTTTGTTCATATAAAAAAATCTTACACAAATAGCTTTTATGAGGTGTGGTCTTGATTATTTGTCCCGTAGTAAAAATTTTGACTCTTGTCTATAAGACAATCTCTCTTAGGCATATTATTTATGAGATGCATATTTATGATGTTTAATACAATTAATTTAATCGCACTATAATATTTGATTATTTAAAATTAAATGATTTTATCTATTGCAGAAATTTTTAACAAAGTGTAAAAGTTTAAATCACTTTTCAAAAATCTCACATTTTTATATGATAATGTAGATATAAAGATATACACATATATATTTTAACGCCTGAAGTTTCAAATGGTTGATGGATCATTACTTTTGCGTTTGTCATATAGTACCTCTTTTCCTTGTTGTCACAGGCTAAGAGAGTCACATCAATTTGAATCATATTTGTGTTACGATTATTCTTTTTTAAAAAATAAAAAATAAAATATTTCCTTATTTTTAAAGTTAAATCTTTATAAATTATTAATTACATTCTGATTACGTACTTAAAACTTTTGAAAATCTGGCACTTTTTAAATTTTTCTTATTCTAATAATTTTATATTTATTTCTAGATTTTTCAAATCTTCTTAAATTATTTGCTTTGGTGATGGATGTTTTGACGCGACATATTCAAAGGGAGGTGCCTTGGTGTATGTTATTCGCAGATGATATGGTTCTGATTGACAAGACTCGGGTTGGAGTTAATGATAAGTTGGAAAAGTAGAGGCAGAGGTTTGAGTCTAAAGGATTTCGGTTAAGTAGAACCAAGACGGAGTACTTGGAGTGTAAGTTCAGTGATGTGTCGCAGGAGGCTGGAGTGATTGTGAAGCTGGATTCTCAGGCCATTCAGAAGAGGGAGAGTTTTAAGTATCTGGGATCTATGATTCAGGGCAATAGTGAGATTGGCGAGGACGTCACGCATTGTATTGGGGCAGGATGGTTGAAATGGAGGCTCACTTTGGGAGTTCTATGTGATAAGAAGGTACCTCAGAAGCTTAAAGGTAAGTTCTATAGAGTGGTAGTTCGGCCGGCTATGGTGTATGGAGTGGAGTGTTGGCCAGTTAAGAACTCTCACATCCAAAAATTGAAGGTGGCGGATATGAAAATGTTGCGATGTATATGTGGGCATACCAAGAAAGATAGGGTAAGGAATGAGATTATTCGAGAGAAAGTGGGAGTTGCTTCGGTGGAGAACAAGATGCGAGAAGTAAGGTTACATTGGTTTGGGCACGTGATGAGGAGGGACTTATATGTTCCTTTGCGGAGGTATGAGACACTGGCTATGGATGATTTTAGGCGGGGTAGAGATAGACCAAAGAAATATTGGAGGGAGGTGATTAGGCATGATATGAAGTCGTTACAGCTAACGGAGGACATGACCCTTGATAAGAAGGTGTGGAGGAAGCGGATTAGGGTAGAGGGTTAGGGGTGGGAGGGCGTCGGTAATAGTAGGGGTGCGCTCCTCGGGGCTGGAGTTTTTTGTTCATGGCTAGCGGTGTTAGTTTATTTTGCTTACCGTACTAGTTTATATATGTACGTATCTTTTGTGTTTGTTATTCCGTTAGTTTGTCTTGTGTACCATACTAGTTATGTACACTAATATTTGGGTTGGTATATGGGTATCGGTCTTAAGCCGGGGGTCTATCGAAAATAGCCTCTCTACTTCTCCTGAGGTAGTGGTATGGTCTGTATACATTCTACCCTCCCCAGACCCCACTAGGTGGGAATATACTGGGTATTTTGTTGTTGTTGTAAATTAGGAAAAAATATTTTACCATAAATATATTTAATTATTTTTTAACTCTTAAATATTAGAAAAAAATAATGAAAAGATAATTTTGTCTAAAGCAAGAACTTTTAATGAAGGACAAAAAATTCAAACAATATTTTTTAAGACCCTTCACACTTCTAATATATTATAAATATAGATTATAGATATAAATGATAGATATAGCTTATCTATATCTATAATCCATATCTATAATATATTAAAGGTGTGAAGACCCATAGAAAATTGATTTGAACTTTTTGCCCTTCGTTAAAAAAATCTTCTTTAGACAAAACTGTCTTTTTCACTATTTTTTAATTTATTTTTTAATTATATTAACTAGGCTTCCTAAAATATATGGGACTCCTAAAATATATGGTAGGAGAATTAATTAATATTTTTCTTTCTACTAGACTTTTAAAAGATTTTTTTAAAAATAATGATTATAATAAATATATTAAAAAAATAAATGGAGAAAGTTTTTGTATTATAGCTGAATTCCTAAATTTATGGCAATATTTTTATTGGGTGTTTTCTTGTGCGCGAGACTGTTTCCCCAAATAAAGGGTTCTTATTATTTTTGTTTACATCAATTTTCCCAAAATAAAAGGCTGGTTTGTTTTTTCTAAAAAAAAGATTGGTACTTTTTTTTTTGTGACTTCTTTAAAAAAAATAATAATAATAATAAAAGGTATATTTGTATTAAACGCAACTTTTCCAAAACAAAATAAAAAAAAATTAAAATATATGAAATATAAAAACTTACTTAAATATTAACAAGTTTCCTTTTTAATTTCTGAGTCCTTCACTTCTATAAAAAATATTGTAATTTTGAGATTTTCACCTCGACTCTCTTTTGCTATGATATTTTATCTCAGTTATATGGTTGATGCTCATCTAACTTGATTCGATTGCTTATCTAGATTGGTGGATGTTTTAACCCTCAACTTCTTCACTATTTTTGTAAGCATAATAAGATTCAACATGTGCGTATATATATATATATATTCTTAGTTTTCATTCAAAATTATTCTTTAAGGTCAAAATTTTTGTTCAGACAAGAATTAGTTGGATCAAAATCGAAATTTTGTGATCACTATTATATATATTTTTTTTTATAGTTTACAGGTCGTAGATGAATATTGGTCAGCTTTGAGGATTTTTTTTTTATATAAAAGTTAGGTTTAGTTGTATTATTTTCATATCTCTATTATCATATTATTCTGTTATTGTCTACAGATAGTAGATGAGTGTCAGATAACTTTGAGAAATCTTTTGTGTCTAAAGATTAGATTTAATTGTATTGTTTTGTTGCAATTTACAGATGACAGATGAATGTTGATCGACTTTTGAAAATATTTTTGGTAAAGATTAGGTTTAATAAATAAATTTTTCATCTTTACATATTAAAAAGATATTAAATTTAATTATTGTATTCATCTTTATTATTTAAACAAATATCTTATTTAATGTAATGTTTAAACTCATTAAAATATGTACATGCATAGGGCGCATACACCTAAACTAGTAGATTACAGATAAATCTGAATAACTTACTCGAAGTTCTGCCTTAGAACTTTTTTAATGAGGACAAAATTCAAAATCGCACACAAAAATTAAAATTGGATATTTCTCTTATTTATAACAGGTAGTTGAGCAACTGAAGCAGGTAGAAGGTCGACATGCCTGCTTCAGCTGCTTCAACTGTAATTTTACTATATCACTCCTCAATTAATTATTGTAAATTATGTGTGTATTAAAAAATTAATTCTCTTATTTATAAGAGGTAGTTGAGCAGCTGAAGCAGGCAGGAGGTCGACATTCCTACTTATAATATTTAATAAAAAATTAAAATAGCGATTTATGATATATCTGCTTCAGTTGGTTCAACCGTAATTTTACTATATCACCCCTAATTAATTATTGTATCTTTAATTAAATATTGTAAGCCATTTACGTACTACAAAATTAAGAGAAAATATATAATTACCCACTTGATCTTGTCCGAGATTTGCAAAAAGATACCTAAACTTTAACTTCGACCTATTACCCTATGATTCTTCTTTATTTCGTTACAAACACACCATTATGACCCCCTGAGTGTACACCTGCTCCATATGCGCGTGAAAAAGCTCAAATTTGACTTTTTTAACCAATAAAAAGGTGCCACGTGTAAATAATTAATATATAATTTGTATTTTTTTTTAAAACAAAAAAGTTTAATATTTATTTATTTAAATCACCCTCCCCCAACCCACCCTTTCTTCTTCAACACCTTCAACACCATTAAAGCTTCATTGAAACCTTTTTTTTTTTTAAATATCATTAAAGCTCAACACAATGTCTTCTTCAACACAATATCTTCTTCAACACCATTAAAGTTCCTCCATTAAAGCTTTAAAAAAATAATAATTAAAAACTCCATTAAAGTTCCTCCACTAAAGCTCCATTAAAGGTCATTTAACTATCTTTAAAACTCAATTCAATTATTTAACTATCCTTAAAACTCAATTCATTCATAAAATATTTTTTTCAATTAATTTGAACAAAAAAAAAAATGGACGGAAAGAGATTTTGATGGAGTGGTGGTGGTGGGGGTGGATTAGGGGGAATGCTGACAGGGTGGGGGTGGAGGGGAGCTGCTGGACGTCGGGGGGAGGGGGTGCTGGATGGGGTGGGAGAAGAGAGCGTGGGGTGGGGTGTAAAATTAAAAAAGAGAGTAAAATTTTATTAAAAAAATATAAATTAAACGTATTTGACACGTGACAGCACCTGATTGATGCGTGTGTTCACTCTCTTTGTTGTGACTGAGATTCAGCGAAAAATGGTGTGTTTGAAACGGATTAAGTAAGAATCGTGGGGTAATAGGTCAAATTCAAAGTTTAGGTGTCTTTTTGAAAATCTCGGCTAACATCAGTGGGATAATTATATATTTTCTCCAAAATAATAATATTTAATTAAGAAAAAGGTAAAAATACACGTTTATGTTTGTTTCAGCTGCTTCAATGTAATTAGTTATATATAAGAGGGAGTTTAAGTGCTGAAGCAGGCAGCAGGTCGACATGCCTGCTTCAGCTGCTTCAACTGTATTTTTATTGTATCATTCCTAATTAATTATTATAAGTCATTTACGTATTAGAAAAATAACAATATTTAATATAAATAAGTAAAATAAACATTTCTAACATGTCTGCTTCAGCTGTTTCAACCGTAATTTTGTCATATCACCCCTAATTAATTATTATAAGTCTTCTAAGTATTAAGAAATTAATAGTATTTAATAAAAAAGATAATATAGACATAATATAATAAATTAACTCGTGATGTTTTAAATTAGCTTGACGTCTTATATGAGGCCCACTTAGATTTTTTTTTCACAAGTAATTCCTTAGTTATCATGTTATATCACTTCAAATACATGTTTACTTCGCGGCTTCAATCGTGATTTTATTATATTATCCCTAATTACTTATTATGGTTATTTAAGCATTAAAAAGTTACATTATTAGTATCCCATATAAGAAGTTATAATAAGCAGTTGAAACAGGCTGCTCATGGTCGACATGCCTGCTTCAGCTTCTTTAATCGTGATTTTACTATATTATCCCTAAGTAATTATTATAAGTCATTTATGTATTAAAAAATTAATAATATTTAATAAAAACCTAAAATAGATATTTATGACATGACTGTTTCAACTACTTCAATCATAATTTTACTATATTATCCATAATTAATTATTTTAAGTCATTTAAGTATTAAAAAATTAATAATATTTAATAAAAAGGATAAAATAGACGTAAAATGATAAATTAATTTTTAATATTTTAAATTAACTTGACGCCTTATATGATACTACTTAAAAAAAAATTCACAAGTATTTTTTATAATAATTTTATCATGTCAATAGAAAAAAAAATATTATAAATCAAAATAATTAAAAATTTAAATTATTTTAAAAATATAATTGACTATCAATGTCACAAAAGTTTGAACAACTTAAAATATCGTTATACAAATTTCAACAATCTAAATATAATATTATTTGCTTAGAATTTATCAACCAAATAAATAAAACTTTTAATTAAATAATAGAATTGTATATAACGTAGAATTTTTAAGATTCAACATTGGGCACTAAGCGTAATTTTAAGCCGAATATCGGTTATTTGTGCACTTTCCCCAATCTTCAATCTATAAGCAAACAGCTTTACCCCTCAAAGCCCAAAGTTGTGGATACCGAACCCGGTCCAACTTTTCTACTTCCGCGGTACGAAGCAAAGTCACCTACCGTTCAGAGAAGTGATGATTAGTAGCAAAAAATCGATACCGAATTCCATTAACTGCGACTTCTACGCAGCTTAATTAGGTTAATCTTCTTATTTTATTCCATATCCTACTGAAATTCCAACGATATCATTACTGTTTTTAGTCATCGTTGACACTCTTCACCTATGCCTTCCGACGCTGAATTATCAGACGATGATCGAAAGCCTAAGGTTGGTCCAAGCACTAACACTATAGATCAGTCTTTGGACGCAATCGAGAATCAATTATCCTCAATTTCGGTCGGTCAATCCGAATACGAATCCGAATTCGACTCCGTTTCCGACCTAGATAACAAGGAAGCTTCCTCATCGAATCAGGATAAGCTGAAGGAGCTCGCGAATGGACTGTTGAATGGGAATTCCGGAGCTGATAACTCTCAAGAGGTTCCTAGTAGCAATGTGGTGGAAGACGTTAGCAGTTCAACGGTCGTGTGGAGGAACAATTCTGAAGAAATTGAGGCGCCGGCAAGTCCTAGTAGCAGTGGCTATGCGGGTGAAAGAGGGAGTAGCAACGCCAGTAGTAGGGACTCTGGCATTGAGGAGGTAGATGGTGAGATTATTGATATTGGCAATGGTGATTCTTTTGACGGAGTTTTAAATTCTCAGGTGCAATGGCTTCCGGGTAAACGCCACAGCAATGAGGTCAGTTCAACAGAAGCTAGTGAAAGTATAGCTCTAGGTAGTAATTGTGGCTAGTTTAGCAAATCTTACAGTGCTTGGATTCTAGGTAGTCTTAGGTCAATCTGAGGACAACTTGTAGGCTGCAATAAAGTTCAAATTATTGACTGCATGTAGGCTGAAATCTCACATTGGGTTTTTGGAGGCCAGGAACTTAGATAAGCAGTGGGTGTGGTAGCAATTACGGTTTATAAGTTTACAATTTTTTGTATTTCCTCCTAATGTATACACTCTATTTATCAAGACTTCCAGTTGCATTTTCATTAATTTTACTCTCACTTAGCTGGCAAATTAAGAGTGCTTTGTCTTGTTGAGAATTGTTGAAAAACAAGTCAAGATATGTTTCTGAGGTCGCCTCGATGGCAATGACAATCAAACAATATCTTATACTGCTATTTTGCAGAAAATATGATGAGATTATGAGACTGATTTATATGCAAACAACTAAAATTGAGTTTTCAGTCACATCAAAAGGGAAGTAAAAGAGATCTACTGTTGATATGGTTCAAGTTTATCTTATGACTCTTTTGATTGGTGAAATGCAGGATGATGCTTCTATTTCCTGGAGAAAAAGAAAGAAACACTTCTTTATCTTGAGTCATTCAGGAAAACCAATATACTCAAGGTCAGTGTTAAAGCAGCTCCATCCAAAGTGCTGAATGACATTTATTAATTAGAGTAGTATACACTGTTGTCTATTTCTTCTTAATCATATTTAGTGTCATCTGAGATTTGTTATTTTTATTTTATCATTCGTTTGAAGATATGGAGATGAACACAAACTTGCTGGATTCTCTGCAACTTTGCAAGCCATCATTTCGTTTGTCGAGAATGGGTACTTCACCAATGAATTATGGTGTTTTGTTTTTTTCTCATAAGCTCATCTTTTGGCTACCTTGTTACCTGGTAACCCCTTCCTTTTCAGCAAACTCATAGTGGGATATTAAAGTTTGCTTGACTGATCTCTTTTTCAGGGGTGATCGAGTCAACTTGGTCAGAGCCGGGAAACACCAGGTCAGTCTCTTTGTGTCGAAATTCTCCATAAGGGAATGATGATGGAACTTGTGCTTTCTTACATGGTCAATATTTCATCCTCTTCAATGACATTTAATACATGGAAATTTTGATGCTGCATGGATTAGTAGTGATGTATGTGTTCTTGCATATCAAGTGCGTCTCAATAAAATTAATGCGCTAAAACCAAATTTTAATTAAATCTATGCACACAGAATAATACTAATAATTTGGAATTATCTTTTTCTGTTTTTACATACTACTTATTTTAGTATAGTATTTTTAAAAAACGAGAAAAGGCCTAAACTAGTTCCTTACCTTCATGGGTAGACTTGAAATGATCACATATATATGACCTAGAGCACTAATGGTCCTCTTAAGTTTCTCTCTGTATTTAAATATAAAAGTTGTAACTTTTCTTTTATAATCTTCAATATTGTTTTAAGTGAAACTAAAATCATAAAATTCACTATTAAATTTAGGGCCTCAAAATTTTTTGGGGCCTAATGTAAACACTTTGCTAGCTTCACGCTTGAGCCACCCCTGTTGCTAGGAATATTTTGTAACATTTGCATTTGAGTTGCATCATTAGGCAACTTAACTGAAAACCTTTCTGCTCAAGCACTTTATTTAATCTGTGCTGCCTGGTTTGCATTTCTTGTTTAACAGACATTTAAGACTTGTTATTTAGGTTGTGTTTCTTGTAAAAGGACCTATTTACTTGGTTTGCATAAGCTGCACAGAAGAGCCATATCATTCACTGAAGGGGCAACTAGAGCTCCTCTATGGTCAGGTAAGTCACTCTTTTTCCTTTTTATTTCTCCTTTGTTTCTTTTGATTGTTTAATTTTATACTAATTGAGGTGCTGGCCTAGTAGTTTGCTTAGCATGTTAATCGACTGCCCGTTGTTCTGATAGATGGATGCAAGTTCTAATGTATCAGTTGTTATCTATGCAGATGATACTTATTCTTACGAAGTCTCTGAATAAATGTTTCGAGAAGAACCCTAAATTTGACATGACTCCTTTGCTCGGAGGAACAGACGTTGTCTTCTCTTCTCTAATCCATTCATTCAGTTGGTTTGTGTCTATGCTCTCCCTTCTCTCTCTGTGTCGCACGCGTGCGTGTGTGTCTGTGTGTATGCTTATCTTCATCCTGGTACCTTTTTCTTTTTGTGACGTATTAATTTTGCTAATTGAAATATCATATACTTCATCTACTGTGGTGAGAGAGGACACTCATTAAATCTTAAAGAGTACTGAGACAATATGTATCCTTGGAACTTGAGCAATAACTTGGGAAGTTTTATCCATTAATCATATAATTTTTCCACTATGGTGTGTGAGGGCAGTTCCATTAAAACCAAGGGGTAGTGTGACAGTATGTCATGTTATTGAGCTTATAATTAAGTAAATAAAAATGTGTTCTCTCTAACATCTTAAGCTTTCAGATGTCAAACACTTCAACATGGTGGCACAGCAGGCAGAGGTCCTGAGATTGAATCTTATTGCCACCCATTATTAAAAAGAATTACCATGTGCTTGATCATGAAAAAGAATCAGGACCGCACATGAGGGGGTTTGTTGAGAATATAATTTAGTAAATAATAAGGTGCTCTCTCTAACAACATAAGCTTTTAGATGAGATGGTCACACTATAGCGGAAACCTGGGAGAACTATAAAAGATATATTCGTTAATTGTAATAACATATACTTGTCTACTATGGTGCGAGAGCGCAAGTTACAAGAGTACCGGACATTCTGTCATTGAAACCTAGAAGAACTTCAGGAGCTTACCTGTTAACTTGTTTTTAATTAACTGGGAAGGAAATTTATTTGTTGATACTTGACAAATGTGGAAGAATTCTATATAATAAATACACGATCCTCCCACCGTAAAGATTGAGTTGGTGGTGGTTCGTTTTTTTTTTTTTTTGGGGTGGGGGGGTCTAGAACTGACAAAAAGGCAGCCCAGTGCACTAAAGCTACCGCTATGCGCGGTGTCCGGGGAAGGGCCCCACCACAAGTGTGTATCATACGCAGCCTTACCTTGCATTTCTGCTAGAGGCTGTTTTCAAGGCTTGAACCCGTGACCCCCTGGTCACATGGCAACAACTTTACCAGTTACTCCAAGGCTCCCCTTCGGGGGGGCCTAGAACTGAAACGATATAAAAACTTAGAAGTTATTTATCTGCTTAGGAACGATGAAGTAGTGGAAAAAAATACCTTTCTGCTTACTATTTAGTAGATTTTCTGTAATCCAGGGGGTTTGACAATGCACAAAAGTTATGCTTATAAGTTGTGGAAAAGATGGTCACAAGAAAATATTTAGCACTGTCAAAAAGGAAAAGCATAAAAATCCTTTATGTAGCAAAAGTTCCATTCCATCTCTGCTGAGGTCCTGTGTTATCAGTTCCAGCTTTCTGGCACAGCTAGGACCGCTGTTTTCTTAAGCTGATGGAAAGAATATTGTTCTCTCCTGTCTTGCTACTAGTTGTTGACTATCGTAGATGTTAACGTGTTTCCCTATAAAATTTACCTTATCCTGAGAAAAAAACTGGCGTGCTTTACAATAAAATTGTTTTCTTTCCTATGAATATGCAGTTGATTTAATCCTTTTCTTCCTCATCTTTGTTGTCTGTGTTCTTTTTGTTCCAACACTTACTGTAAAAGGAACCTTTTCTTTACCATGTTTTTGATGATGTAGAAATTTTACTTTCAACTCATTCCAAAAGGTTCTGCTCAATTTGATAGGAGTCTGGTCATTCTTCCAAGGGAAAAAGAAAATCTTGGGAAGCTTGTTGGTTGAATGTCAGAATATGCTGTTCAGTAAACCTTGCTGATGATTGAATGCAAACGTTTTTACTAGTTCTAATTGAAGCTGTTTTTACCTTTGCTAATGATGTCATAACCTGTACTAATACATTAAGTGTTCTTATTTTGATTCCAGGAACCCAGCTAACTTTCTCCATGCTTACACATGTCTTCGACTTGCTTATGCGACAAGGCAAGCTGCTAGTTCCATCTTGCATGATGTAGCTGACTCAGGTGTCCTGTTTGCCATACTAATGTGTAAACACAAGGTCCTGTTTCTATTTCTTGTTCTTCTTTTGAACTCTTCTTTGAAATTGCACATTTCAGAGGTGCATAAGTTTCAGTATACTGTATTGTCTAAAGCGTCTTATTGAAGTTGATTTTCAGGTTATCAGTCTTGTTGGTGCACAAAAAGCATCTCTTCACCCTGATGATATGCTGTTGCTCTCCAACTTTATTATGTCTTCTGAATCATTTAGGCAAGTTCAACTAACTTTCGATTCTTGTTTGGGCCATTTTCTTGTGCATCTGGTGTAAATGTGTGGACACATGCATATGCATATATTTTTGTGATGGTTAACCTTATTAGGCTGGTATATCTCATCCTAAAGCTTTGTAGTCATACAGCTCATATTTTGCAAATAATGCAGTCAGTTATCGAGGCAGGCGTGACCTTTGAGGATACTGATGTTATTGTAAATGGCCGTGCTACTTTTAGTATATTTGTCCTTGTGTTCTTGGTAGGATCGTGTAGTAGCGTTATGCTATTATGAAATTTCCCATTACTTTATATGTCTTTGGACTGTTGGATCATACCTTACATAATAATAATATAATTGATGTCTGAGAAAATTATATATTTTAACCGAGTAATAGCCTAGTGGAAAGGACCCAACCTTGATTTGGGGTTCATGTCACCCAGAGCGGAAACTGGGGAAGGACCATTGACGAATCTTGGGAAAAGAGGGTTTGGCGGTGGGGTTTCTTCCATATGAAGAAAATGATAACAGAATAGATCACATGTTACAGCCCCACTGAAGGTCTGTATTCCATTTATAGTATTTAATTTCTTGGAGGCTATGTCATAACTGTTGAAGTATTGAGTTATTTGCTGTTATTTTTCCTTTTTAGTTTAGTAATTTTATTTCTGAAATTCAGTTATTTAGTTGAGATAGAATAGGATTTTATTAGTATCCTGGTTGAAGGTCGTATAAGATTTTATTAGTTTCCTAGTTAGAAATAGAATAGGAGTCTTTGGTCTATTTATTTTCTCAGATGTGAATAAATTAATAAGCAGAATATTTTTTTATCCTCAAACGTTGTTTCTTCTTCTCTGCAGTCTATAGAACAACAATTGGTATCAGCGTCAGGTTCTTGAGGGATCTGTGAGAGAAAAGACCCCCAAAAATAACCCTGCATAAAAGTCAATACTGTTATGGCATCCAACAATTTCCCAATTCCTTTACCCCATTTTTTTCTAATGAGAATTATCCAATTTGGGCTCTCAAGATGAGAACATACTTGCGAACATATGATCTGTGGGAAGTGGTAGAGGTTGGAGTAGAGGCAAATCCTTTGCCAAATAATCCAACTATGGCGCAAATTAAGAATCACAGAGAAGAGGTTTCAAAAAACTTTAAAGCTCTCTCTTGCATACAATCAACACTTTCGGAAGAATTTTCGCAAGAGTTATGGCGAGTGAGACTGCAAAAGAGGCTTGGGACAAGTTGAAAGAAGAATTTCACGGAAGTGACAAGATCAGGCAAATAAAAGTGAGAAATCTGAGAAGAGAGTTTGAAATTCTCAGAATGAAGGATTCAGAAACTATTGAAGAATTCTCTAACAAGTTGATGAAGGTTGTAAACCAAATCAAACTTATATGGGAGAAGAGCTTACAGATTCAAGAATCGTGGAATAGAATCTTGTGAGTTTGTCAGAAAGATTTGAAGCAAAGATCTCCTCACTTGAAGATTCGAAGGATCTCACCAGACTGTCACCTTCAGAATTTGTACATGCTCTTTAAGCTCAAGAGCAAAGAAGATACTTGAAGCTAAAAGAAGCTACTGAAACTGCTCTTCAAGCCAAGTTCAAAGGGGAGATGCAAATGCAAGAGGAAGGTAAAATCCCAGAAACTTCTACTAATTCTAGTAGAAATAATCAAGACGATTCTCGCAATGGAGTCAAGAAGAGAGAAAACTTTCTTCCATGCAAGTATTGCAGAAAAATTAATCATAAAGAGGATGATTGTTGGTTTAAGGGGAAGGAACCACCTTTTCGGTGTAGATATTGCAATGAGCTTGGTCATATTGAAAGGTTTTGCAGAGTGAAGAAGAACGACCAACAAACTCAAAAAGCAACGTTTCGGAAGTTGAAGAATAGGAGGAGTTTGTGTTTACGACGATGGCAGCAACAAGATTGAATGATTAAAACACATGGTTTTTGGACAGTGGTTGCACTCAACACATGACCAACAAACAAGAATATTTTACGAAGTTGGAATCTGCTAAAGGTAGTGTCAAGTTGGCCGATAAAACTGAGTTGGAGATTGTTGGTAAAGGAACTATGGCAATTGAAGCTCCCAAAGGTACTAAATTTATTCAAGATGTTTTGTTGGTACCTGATCTTGACCAAAATCTATTGAGTGTTGGTCAAATGCTAGAACAAGATTATATGTTATTGTTCAACAACAACAACAAACCCAATATATTCCCACATAGTGGGGGCTGGGGAGGGTAGAGTGTACGCAGTCCATACCATTACCTCTAAAGAAGTAGAGAGGCTGTTCAAAGACAAAAAGTGTGTTGTTTCTGAATCTAGCGGCCAAGAAGTGATTACGGTTGAAATGATAGAAAGAAGTTTTCCTTTGAATTGGAACTCAAATTCTGAGCAAGTTTGTCGAATTAGTCAATGTGATCAGGTTATTGTGACCACTAAGCACAACGATGACAGAGAGTATATCTGGGAATCACAAGCAGGTGGTTCATTCACTATTACGAGGGATGTAAATGTTGAGCAATTGGGCAGAGAAACAAAGATAACTCTCTTCCTCAAGGAAGATCAGCTGGAGTACTTGGAAGAACGGAGAATCACAAGCAGATGGTTCATTCACTGTTACGAGGGATGTAAATGTTGAGCAATTGGGCAGAGAAACAAAGATAAATCTCTTCCTCAAGGAAGACCAGCTGGAGTACTTGGAAGAACAACAGAGAATCAAGGACCTCGTAAAGCACTCTGAATTCATTAGCTATCCAATTTTCGTCTGGACTGAGAAGACTACTGAGAAAGAAATGAGTAATGATGAAGACGATGAGGGTTCAAGTAAGCAGGCTCTACTTAATCTTACACAAGATCAGGGTGGAAATTATCTTTTCGAGTTTGATAGCACCGTGACTAGTGTCGGGACTTTGTTGCCTCATCAATTACAGCTTGTGGGGAAGTGGGGAAAGCTACTTCCGAAAAACCTGATGTTCCGCATGATGAGCAACTCACTGCAGCACAAATGGGGCGTCAGATTAAGTTACTGCAGAAACTCCACAGTCAATTGGTCATTGGAGGTATTCTATCAGAGGACGATTTTTGGGCCGCTAGGAAGAGGCTGCTAGAGTAGACTGAAAACAAGAAGCCAAAACAGCGGGTAGCTTTAAAAAATGACGTATGGAGTGTAAAACCATTATCCGATGGTCAGACAAACAGAGTTACATTTAACTTGACTCCAAAGGTTATTCATTAGATTTTTGCTGAGAAACCAACTGTCCGCCAAGCATATTTAAACTTTGTTCCTGGAAAGATGTCAGGAAAAGAATTCAAAGAATTCTGGACTAAATATTTAAGGGCTGAATACCACCACAGTACAAAAAATATTGTTACTGCTTTTGCCAAGGCTTCTGAAGATGAGGAGCTTGCAGTTTTCTTGAAACAAGATGCTATGTTAGCATCTGAAGCTCGAAAAAAGATGAACAACATCAAGTTATATGTGTGGAGGGTGTTCATTATGGATAACTTGAAGGAGCTTATGCCCGAGTACTTTGGATTTATGAAGGGTGTTGTGGACTCTGATGATTTGCCTCTCAACATCTCTCGTGAGATGCTACAACAGAACAAGATTCTCAAGGTGATTAGGAAGAACCTTGTGAAGAAATGTATTGAGATGTTCAATGAAATTGCTGTGAACAAGGAGGACTATAACAAGTTCTATGAGGCTTTCTCAAAGAACTTGAAGTTGGGCATTCACGAAGACAAAAACAAAGACAAATTGGCTGACCTCCTTCGTGACCACTCCACCAATAGTGGTGATGAGATGACCAGCCTGAAGCATTACGTCACTAGGATGAAGGAGGGCCAGAAAGACATCTACTATATAACTGGAGAAAGCAAGACGTTAGTTGAGAACTCGACATTCTCGGAGCGTCTCAAAAAGAAAGGATATGAAGTGCTCTACATGGTTGATGCCATTGATGAATAAGCTGCCCCGCTCTACATGGTTGATGCCATTGATGAATACGCTGTGGGGCAGCTGAAAGAGTATGACAGTAAGAAACTAGACTCTGCCACCAAGGAGGGATTGAAGCTCGTTGATATATTTATTTGCTGCTATTTTTCTTTTTTAGTTTAGTAATTTTATTTCTGAAATTCAGTTGAGATAGAATAGGATTTTATTAGTATCCTAGTTGAAGGTAGAATAGGATTTTATTAGTTTCCTAGTTAGAAATAGAATAGGAGTCTTTTGTCTATTTATTTTCTCAGATGTGAATGAATAAACAAGCAGAATATTTTTTTATCCTCAAACGTTGTTTTCTTCTTCTTTGTAGTCTATAGAACAACAATAACATCCTCATTGATGTCATGCAGGACATCAGAATCCTTCTCACCAATTTGCTTACCAAGATATAATCCCATGGCATTTCTTCATGCTTATGTGCATTACCTCGATGTAAGTTGGGACAGTGTCAAATTACTCTTTAATAGTCCCATTCTCCCAAAAAGTTGACAACTTCCCTTCAAAGGGTAATATTTATTACTTTTGTACTACAGATACATTCTTACAACATTTCAAATCTGTCAAAAGCTATTAGTATTTATCTCTGATATTTTGGCTCCTTTTTTTTTGTCAAACAACTATAAATGTTAACTATCTTATTCCGTGCAATTCAAATTAAGACCTCCAGCTTAATACAGAGAAAGTATCTATTGATGAAAGATTTTAAGTTGAATCTCTTTTTGATTCTTGATAGTAGGTTGCCTTACAAGTACTATGATTTTGATGCTTCCAAATTACCCAACTTTGGTGTTCTCTATTACAGGTTGACACATACTTAATATTGCTTACTATGAGTTCAGATGCCTTTCATCATCTTAAAGATTGCAGGTAAATGATGTTTTTTCAAATACATTTGGTTCTAGTTTTCAAAGCTGAATTTTTTTCTTTTGTTTCCATTAGATCTGAACCATGGGCAATATGAACCATATATATGTTTCTGCCAAGAGGCATTAGCTTGTTAAACTGAAAATTTAATCTTTCCCATAATAACAATGTTGAGGCGAAGCTCTTATCCATCTTGTAGGATTCGTGTTGAAAAGGTACTTCTGGAGTCCAATGTACTTAATGAAGTTCAAAGATCCATGGTAGATGGTGGCATGCGTGTTGAGGATTTACCTGCTGATCATGGTTCTCATTCTGGAGCAGTTTCCCTTCATCTGGGTCAGCCTGGACATACCAGAGAATCATCAGAGAGATTTGCTGAAGCATTCATAGGCCTTGGTGGTCCTGCTGGACTTTGGCATTTTATGTATCGAAGTATTAATCTTGACCAGTATGTGTCATCAGAGTTTGCCTCTCCAGTAAATAATAGACAACAGCAGAAAAGGTATTACTCTAAGATCAAGTTGCTGTCTTGACAAACAAAACTTCTCTTTCTCCCCCCTTAAAGCCGAGATGTTCTATCTACAGGTTGTATAGAGCTTACCAGAAGCTTTATGAATCCATGCATGATAAAGAAATCGGACCGCACAAAACTCAGTTCAGAAGGGATGAAAATTATGGTACGTACTTTGATGCTTTTTTTTTTCTCCTTCTGTAAAGCTCTTGAAGTGTGAAGACCTACAAGAACATGAATCAGTTTTCATGGTCAATGGTCATTTCCTTCGTAAACTACTCTTGCTGTCAGAGAACTGTAGCTGACATGTCACTGCCTTTTGTGATCATTGTCACCGAAAATCTTTCCATCGTAAAATTGCATACAATAGTCAATTGAGGTCCAAGTTGCATAGATAATCTGATCTACCTATCCTAAATCTTTTCTTTTTTCATATTTAAAGCAAGTCCATATAACCTAGATCTATCTATTGTGATGCTTGCATAGTACTGTAGAGCAGGTCAATTTTCTTGTCAAAGCCTTGAGGTTGGTATAAGAAGTCTTTGGGTAGACACTGACGGTTGCTGAGTAAGAGATGTCAAAAAAAAAAAAAAGAATCATTCTCCTATTCATTTTTACTGTACTTCATGTTGCTGTTAGTCATTGATGAACAAGAAAAGAATATAAATCTAATGAGTCGTAATTACAAGAAAAATCTAGTGAGTCGTAATTACAAGAAAAGTGTGATCTCTTGCAAGTTTCCAGGTAATGATTTAAAAGCACTTTTCATATTTCTAGGCGGAGCCAATTCTAAAAGCCAAATGCATAGACATGAATAAATGAATTGTTCTTGTTGAGGATATATGTAGTAATTAATTGGCATCATTATTCATATTCCTTCAAGTTGAAGCTCTTTCAGGAAGGCGCTTGCTACGATTAAGCAGTGCAAACTTTTTTGGTTCCAATATTGACCCTTATTTTATTTTATGTTTTGAAAAGGTTACTGAATTTTGGGTTGGGAATTTAGAAACGTAGAAATAGTGACTCTCAGGATTTTGTCCTATGATAATGTTTTAGTTCCTCTGGAATAAGTTCCGTACCTTTATCTTGCAGTTCTACTGTGCTGGGTTACTCAGGATTTCGAACTTTACGCAGCGTTTGATCCCCTGGCAGACAAGGTTTTATTATTTATCTGTTCTTTTCAGTCTATTGTTTGTTTAAGTGATATCTTAAGTGTCACTTTTATTTTAGAGAGCCTTTCCACCTATAATTTTTATGGTGTTATTTCTGTTAGATGTGACTCCCATTTTGTCTTTGGTCGAGAAGTCTTTGAACTATTCATGGGACAGTTTAGGTTTTGAAACTTTGGCAATCCAAAGCAGACCAATGTGATTTGATAGACCTTAGTTTGCCTTTGTTCTGTACTGTAGTGAGCTGGTTACCACTTTTAATGATACATGAATTTGTTTATCGTCAGGTCTTTAGCCCTAGTGATTGAAATCAAAACTCATTTATATATGGTCAGTGCAAGAACCTACCCTAAGCTGTACGTTAAGATTGTCATCTTCCAAGACGATCTTATCCTGCCATCCCTAGATATATGTTTGACTTATTAGTTGTGCATCATTGTCAAACAACTATTTTTTGCGATGTCATTTCATGTCCGACATTGGTCGTATTAAAACAAGTACATTTTTGGTAGTCTGACATGCTGAAAATATGTGATTTTGTTAGCTTAAACTTCAGCAGTGTGCTGGATATCTCGGGTATTATTCACCAATAGTGATATATGACTCTTCTCCACCAATATTTTGGGAATGTGAGAATTGCACTATTTACCTGTGATCTCAAGATATTTTACATACCAACATTTCACCTTGCAGGCTCTAGCTATTAAGACTTGCAATCGAGTATGTCAATGGATCAAGAACATAGAGAATGAGATTTTCTTGTTAGGAGTCAGTCCTTTTTCATGGTGATTCTCTCCATGTTATGTAATCAAATTAATGAGATTTTCTTGTTAGGAGTCGGTCCTTTTTCATGGTGATTCTCTCCATGTTATGTAATCAAATTTTTTCCCTTTCTTTTCTCGAATTCCTTGTAATAAGTTATTATTGCCTCATTTCTGTAGGCTTTCAATTTTTGTGGTTATATATAAAGTGTCAATTGTAGTTTAAATTTGGTCTCACGCTAGTTTATTATTTTATTTTTCGCTTGTACAATTATGAAATATTGTAGCTTATCCGTATCAAAAGTTTGTCGTGTTCTAGATACATTATCCTTTTTAGTTCCTGCAGTATACAACATCTGGAAAAATAAAAGATTTTGGTGAATTTGGAATGTGATGCTATATTGGAACCATTTGTTCCTCATTCGCTTCTTTTTTTCTCCTAGAGGGAAAGACGTTTATTTTGGAATCGGACGCTAACTGATTTAACATCAATAAAAAGTCATCTTAGAAATTGGATATTCAGTATACAATAATCCTGTTCCCTATGTAAGAAAAGTTGTACAACATATTGTATTACCACAATAGGCTGTGGAGAAAAACATGCTTGTAGTCTCGCAACTATCTTGTTTTGCTGCGATGTATTGTGCTGTCATCTGTGTCAAATGCAAATAAAGCGACTGTGAGGACTCCATACAAATGTAAATGACTAAGCCATGAAACTGCAATCCGCTGATACTGATCCTCTTGTAAATATGGATAACAGAAAACTCTTCTGTAGTAGATACATATGGCATGATTTTTTGTGTGTGTAATGAATACAAAGATATGAAGGTCAACCTTAAACCTGGCTCCCTCTAATGATCACAAAGGTTATGAAGATATTGATAATGAAATGGAAATAACTATCATAGCGTAACTTGACTGAAAAGGTTGAAAACTCAGAAATTGACGATGAACATACACAGAGAGAACTCCATATTAACAGTTATGACGACTTGAACCAAGTAGGTGGGAACCTCATACAGCAACTGCTTCAGGCCTTTTGCTTGTCTTGATTCCTTTAATAGCTGCAACAAATTTACACGTTATGTAAGTTCCAAGTCTAGTAATCAATAAACAGCAAGGCCTGAACTTCTCCGTATGGGAAAATAAAGAATTTATATCCTTGCCTTCAGCATAATCAGGAGCTCCAAATACAGCAGAACCAGCTACCAAAGCATTGGCTCCAGCTTCAATGACCTGCAAGGGAAAATTGAGGTTAAATGGTGATTCTCGTATGGATAAATGGTTAGTTGCTTTGATGCACCCTGTTCACTTTGTCATCACCACACACAACTCTCTATAACTTGAAAGTCGGTTACCCTTCATAACAAAATTAAAACACGTTTGCCTTGATAAATGGCAAACTATGGAGAAAGACAAGGTCGTGCTTCATGAAAAAGATTCGAATTCACAAGATACAATCAAGTAGTAACATTTGCACATCACTTGAATGCTGCACGTAGCATTTATCCTTTCTTCACATCCCATGACTTATCCCAACAATACATCGAAACGAAAAATAAATCTTTTCCGAGTTAGTAAGGGTCAGGACACAAACTTAATGGGAGGGGGGTTATAATCATGGGAGAGCATCATTCACCTTGTAAGCATTTTTGGGACCCACTCCGCCATCAACTTCAATCCAAGGGTTTAATCCCTGCAAAGTTAACACGGGAATGTCATCACATTGCATAGTTTGCAGACACCGAAAAAAGGGTAAAAGAATTACCCTCTCAGCGCAGATTCTTCTCAAGTCTAAGATTTTCTTGACCTGACTCTCAATGAAGCTCTGTCCCCCAAACCCAGGGTTTACAGACATAATCAGCACCAGATCAACAGCTGTTGCACGAAAAAGAAACCATAAGCAACTTATCACCTTGGTTCACTTTGGATTCAAAGCTTCCCCCATCTAGCTTTCCAGAGGTAGCATACAAGTTACAGACAGGAAGATCCTTGGTAACCAAATTAGAACTTTACTAAATCTCTACGTGTCTATTTCCCCACCCTTTAAAGATTGACGAAAGCTTGAAAAATTGAACTACAGGGCGTCATATTATGAAAAATTGACCGTGAGCTTACTCAATTTTAGTTACTAACTTACGGGGTAAGTATTGTCTAAAACAATATAACGGCCCATTATTAGGTAAACCAAGAATAAGGATTGGTTTTGACTCTAATAGCTTTTTTTTTTTTTTTTAGGGGATCAAGACTCCAATAGCATATTAATAACAATATACCTCGAGTCTAACTCAATATGGAAAACTAGCTCAAGAGGGGGGCCTCATAACATCTTGCTTCTCAAATCAATAGCTCTAAGGTAAGTTTTTCATTGGAGCACTTAAATTAATATACAAGTAAGGTACACTTCTCATGCTTTTGCTTCATTCACCTATCTTAGACTGTTGTGGGCTTGTGGCATTGTACAGTATATTCAGCATAGCTCAGACTAGAGCTCAGACTAGTTGGAACTAAGGTATAAAAAGATAAGATAATCTATATCACCTATTTAGAGGAGTATTTCACCGATCTCTTGATTACAATTTCATTATTGACTCTCACATCACCATTAGAAAAGAAGAAAACTGTTAAGAGTATCATCTCTGAAAGTTGTCTTTAAGAAGCATATCTTACCATCAAGGACGTATTCAATTGCGGTTAAAGGGGTTGCAGGATTGAGGACAACACCAGCTTTAGCTCCCAAACTTTTAATCTGAAAAGGAAACAATCAATAAGGTGGTCAAGACGCACTCAAATATGTGAAATAATGGATAAGGCAACTAAAAGACACAAGATGTTACCATGAAGTTAGAACTATCTTTAGGTAATAAAATTATAATATTCTGAAATATCTCCAGCTGAATTTCTATATCACATCTATGGCTCTCACAATTACAAATTACAGCACACCATTTTCAATGTCATGGAACACCCAACCATGATACGATATAATTTCTTCAGAAGGGATAGTTCAATTTAAATAGATAAAGTACATCTAATGTAAAAGGTAATCAGGAAATTAAAAGAAGAAACTTTGGATCAGTAAGTTTTCAATGTAAGAAAACAAGAACTCCTACAATTTCTTTTCTAAGCCCCATGGTGTGAGTTTGGATGTTTTGCATCATGTGGAAAGTGTTCGAGAGAGACATTATCTATCTATAAGAGAAGTAATAAAATTCATCACGAATAATTAATCAATTACTCGAACAAGTCATTCATAACTGATATCCTAAAAGAAAAGCATGCAATAAAGGTAAATGAAAACACCAGTACTTAGACTTCTGATAAAGGATACAGAGAATCATGGATTGATCTTGCTAATAGAAAAATTGTAGTAAGTGAAAATTTTATGCTGGATTGCTGGTGATGTTCTGTTACTTATGTACAACCTTCCTAAAAATATTAACTTAAGAGAAGCCTGTAGCTGTAACCATTCTTAAGTAGGTCTGCAATCTAATTCTTATGAGTATATAGTCATTACTGACAAAGAGGCGTCTAGCATTTCAACAGAAACAAGCATGCCTTTGAGAATCAAAAGCTCCGAGGGATCACAAAACCAAGAGTAAATCTTTTTACATAAGTGAAGCGAACAATTTCAAAAGACTGACTAAGACACTTAATAAGTCCCGCGTTCCAAAATTTTTAGCAAGTGTAAGGCAGCTGATAGGCCTCTTCCCACCAAAGGAAAGGTTTAGCAAATTTGTAGGTTGCTCCTACAGAAAAATGCAGAAAATTTCATAGAAACACACTGAAGAACACAATTGTCTGTTTGAAAGATCACTTTAGCAGTCATATTGCGTTCACACAACTAGCTTGCAGTAGACAAACAGAACTCCATGCATCAGAGCTACTAAGGTAGCTTAATTTGAATGTCATACTGCGCACTTACTACAAACAGTTGCATACGAGAGCAGCTAAATACCCTTTTACTGTTTGTATTTGATCAAAAAATATATTTTTCACGGGCCAACCAATTATGTAATCGAAAAAAGTCTTAAGTAGAGGAATTTGTCAGGTTGCACTACATCAACACTTCTGAAAAAACTGTTGATAAAATTTTTCAAGACTCCTTATTTGATATCACCAGTAGAGTTTGGAATCTATATTATTCAAGGAGACTGCTTTTGCTAATTCGAATTGAAGAAGGGAGAAAAGAAAGAAAGAGAGAAGATTCTTACCTGATTTATTGTACGATGCAAGTGGATTGTAGAAGATTGCTCACAGTGAACACTGACAATGTCGGCACCTGCTTTTATGAAGTCAGGTACTCTCTGGTCTGGTTCGACAATCATCTACAATGGTCCGTTGAAATTAAACATTAGCAAAAGCATATTCAAGCCTGTAGACCTAAAATTAGTTTTACCACAAGAAAAACAGGAAATACCAGATGCACATCCAATGGAAGATCTGTGACAGGGCGCAAGGAATCAACTACAAGGGGTCCAATAGTTATATTTGGAACAAATCGACCGTCCATCACATCTACATGAATCCAGTCGCAGCCAGCCTCCTCAACTGCTTTCACCTAAATGCATAAAAGGCACAAGATAAAGCACTTAAATGTGATGAATGATTAACCAACTTAAGATCCATTATTATGGGAAACCACAAACAAAAAAGAAGAAATCATAAAAGAACTTGACCTAAAATCCAAAAGGAAAAATGTATTTACTCAATATTTCAAACTTGTAGACGTAGCAATATTTGATATATCTAGTTTCCAATTAGAAATACACCTTTATAAGATCTATATAAAATGGTAGGGTAAGAGATTCATCTAACCACAAACCTGCTCCCCTAATTTAGAAAAGTTAGCAGAAAGGATGGATGGAGAAACAATAATGTCGCTTTTCGAGAACTTATCCACCCGAGAGGACGCCTTCACCACAGTTTGAACTTTCCTCCTGCATTTACAAACAAAATTAGGAACTATATTTGGGCAGATTGTGAAGCTACTATAAGGGGGCATAGTTGCAGAAAGATAAACGCCTACTAGATCGATTTCCTATATTTTAAGAAGGGAGTAAGAAAGGAATCTGTAGTTGTTAGCACGAAAAGAAAACAAATGGCTTGTCTCCAAAAAGAATAAAAGTGCATGAACCCAGCTGATATATTCAAGAAATCGTCTCATTCTCATTTTTAACTATATAAGCAAAGTTACACCACCAAGTGAGCATAATCTCATCAGTGATATAAATAGCTAATAGCAACTGGAATCAAATTCACGTTCCGGTTGGCGCTTGCTGAAAAAACATAGAAGTCACAATGACTTGAACAAGAATTAATCAGAATGTCAGAAGGCCTTGGCATTGCCAAAAAGCATTCCCGAATGACTTAACGCTATCAGCCAATTTCCAATTCAAGAGAGTGGTTTCTTGCTGTTACATTCTAAATTGTCACAACAAGGCAATGCTGAATTACATATTATCAGCTTATAGCATTGACTCTTCAAGACCATTTGCTTACCACGCATAGGAAAATCAAACTTCAAATAGGATATGAAGGCATATTCACAAACATAGGGAGCGCAAAAATTCCTGGTATATCGTAATCATACACTACATTACATATCTAACGCCCCTCAGTGCAAGAAAACCTTCTTTTTTAGCATCGAAAAGGAACTCAGAGCTTTACCAACTTTAATCAATCAGTTACTTCTCAAACCAGTAAAATTTCAAGGGTGATCCATTCAAAATGCTGCACCATGATACCACCAAGGGCTCTGTATCCTGATAAACACATCCAATTCCTTCCCTCCCAATAAAGTTAAACTTCTTTCCTCTTTCGGACCATCACAAAATCTTTAAAAACTTATCCTTCGACAAGTCAAATAACCATAATTTAGCACCGTAGAGTATCATTTCAGAATCAACAGATATTTCACTTCATTCCGCGAAAGGCGTCCTTACCTTCAATCCAATCTGATTCTAATCTTTAACAGTTTTGTTATTAAAACTATCAAATTCAATTTAATAATCTCCACAGATATTTTACTCTTAAAACTACCTACGTCAACCTATCACAACAGCACCCAAAAATAAATAATAAAAATCCATACACCCACTTTCCGCACCCTAAAACATGAAGGTCCAATTTGTACAAAGATTATATGTAACAAAATTGAGTAAACAATACAAAGACTTAATTATTAGGGAAAAGAAAGTAAGAGAATGAAGAAAGTAGAAGAACCTCGTAAACGTAAGTGAATTGGGGTTGGAAGAAGAAGAAGACTTTTGAAGCTTAAGACTCCCGCCAAATCCAGTAATTTGGGATTGTAACAGTGTTGATGAACCCAAAGAAGAAGCAGTAGCCATTGATTGAATATTCTTTCTTTTTTTCCCTTTCTTGAAATTTTTTGGGGAAGTTGAGGATAAAGGTTGTTGGTACTTTCTCTATTTGAGCTTTAAAATTTCCAACTACCCTTTTGAGCCTTCCAAGAGAAGAACCCAAAACTGTTACTAGTATTTTCAAGAATCAAATATCCGAAGGACACGTGTCCGATAGCGGTTTTGCTTATCTTCAATGGTTGGCCTCTCTCTCTTGCTGACTCAATTTGTAGGGACTGGTGGTGCACCTGTCATCCTTCATTTGTCGCATGATGAGCACACAAACACAAGGCAAGGACCCCCTCCCCCC